>NW_020954588.1:50354757-50374323 GCF_900497805.2 Vombatus ursinus
GAGGGAGAGAAAGAGAGAGAGAGAGAGGGAGAGAGAGAGAGAGAGAGAGGGAGAGAGAGAGAGAAGAGAGATTGTGGGACTGTGGGGGGCGTGCTCAGGTGAGGAGAGAATGGAAAAGGAGACAAAGCAGTTTCGGTTCCGCTAGATACTGATGGGAAAGTCCCCTGGGCCCAGAAGAAACAACAACAACAATAACAGAAAAAGTCATCCGGCAAGTCTAGCCTGCTGCCCTTTTCATGATCCCAAAATGAAACTCTGCCTTGAAAGGGCTAAGGAGTTGTGACCTTCACAGGGAGCCATGATGAGAATGAGAGCAGGGTGCAATGGATGGCTGGGGCTGGGGTTCTGCTCCTGGCTTACCCCCCGACTACTGGGGGACTGTGGGCACATCATTTCCTGGCTCTGAGCCTCAGTTTCCCCACCTATAAAATGATGAGGTTGGAATAGTAGACCTCTGAGGTATTTTCTCCCTCTTAACTTTTCTGATCCTATCACATAACAAGGAGTAGATCTGGTCTCATTTCCTGGCTGGTGACAAATCTGGGGAGTGCTTGGTTTACCCAGGCATGCCTCACTCTGGGCTTCCATCTAGGGCTCAGACCCATCTCTGTTTGTCTCTCTCTGAATCTTCCCCCCCCCTCCTTCTCCCTCTCCCTGATGTGTCTCCCTCTATCTATCTCTCTCTGTCTCTTTCTCCATCCTCTCTCTCTCTCTCTGTGTTTCTGTCTCTTTCTCCATCCTCTCTCTCTCTCTGTCTCTCTCTGCCTCTTCCTCCTCCCCCTCTCCCTCTCCCCCCTGTGTCTCTCCCTCTATCTCTATCTATCTGTCTATCTCTGTTGCTCTCTTTCTCCATCCTCTCTCTCTCTGTTTCTCTTTCTGTCTCTTTTTCTATCTCTTTCTCTGTCCTCTCTCTCTGTTTCTCTCTCTCTCCCCTCCCCTTCCTCTCCCCCTTCTCTCTCTCTCTATCTCTCTCACTGTCTCTTTCTCCATCCTCTTTCCCTGTCTCTCCCTCCCTCTCTCCCCCCTTCTGCGTCTCCTCCTATCTCTATCTCTCGGTCTCTGTCTCTCTCCATCCTCTTTCTCTCCCCCCCATTTCCTTTCCCTCACCCCTCTCCAGACAGAAGTACGGCATTTTCACGGCGACCTTCTCCCCTCCCCTCGTCTCTCTGCGGGTTTCTGACTGGCGCCTTGTGAATGAGGGCCGAAGGACGCTAGGGTGAAGACTTGGGCTTGCTCCTCTCCTTTTGACTCAGCAGGGAGAAACCTTGTACTCGGCCAGGGGCCGATGACTGATAATGAGAATCCTTCTTATGAATGTATCTGAAAGCTGCCCTTTGACGGGCAGAATGGAGACCAGCAGAGCCAAGATCGCAGGATCCTAGCTCTGGAGCTCAGCACGCCCTCAGTGGCCATTTGGTCCAGACCCTACATTGGACAGATGGGGAAACTGAGGCCCGTGGAATTTAAAGCAACAAGCTCATTCCGTAGAGCTGGAAGGAGCCCCAGAGGTCACTCGGTCTACCCGACACCTTCATTTGAAAGGGGGAGGAGGAATTCGGGGTCTCATAGAGTTGAAATTAGTTGCTTAGGGTCGGGCAGGATTCAAACCCAGGTCTTCTTGTCCCAGAATCAAGAAGGCACATTCTCTGGGTCTGGGTCCAGAATAGAAAACCTTCCTTTTCCATGAGCTTTCTCACCTTCCCCATGCCCTGTCCCAGGCCCTGGCTGCCCTCCCTCCCCTGCCTCTCTTGCCAGAACCAGAGGGCTGCCTGGAGGCAGCAGGCAGGGGGCCTTATAGGTGCTGCAGACAGAGTCCTGGATCACTCCCTCCTCAGACTGATGGGAGGAGGGAGTCATTCTCTCCAGAGGCCGGGCCTGGGCCTCCTGCTTCCTCTGACCTCCAATTCGCTTTACCTCCTAGGTCAGCTCAGGAGCCTGGTTTGATTCTGAAATAAATCCCAGAGGCATGCATTCAGGGGGTGAGTGCCCCTGCTGATGGCAAGGGGGCTGGGCATTTTCAAAGAGCCTAGAAACTTGACCTGTAGTCAGCTCATCGGGACAGAGCAATCCAGATGTGACCAAAGGACCTTGGAAGATAAGGCAAGAGGCCTGGATTCTGGTTCCAGCTCCAAAACCTAGCTTGTGAAACAGTAGCAGAGCTTCTCTGTGCCTCAGTATGCTTACCTGCAAAATGGGGACAACAATGTCCTCCCCTGCCATCCTCACTGATATGCTCCGAGGCTCAAATGACATTGTAGATAAGACCCCTGCCTTTGTGATCTGGCTTCTGACCTTCCCACTCCTCTGAACTTGCTCTTCACAAAGTTACTGGACGTCTCTTAGGTACCCACATGCATGGCCTTTTCTCAATCTTTTCTCCTTGACTTCTCTGCAGCAGCTGGAGCTTTCGGTGACCCTTCCCTCCTGCATGCTGGGCCAGCTGGGTGGCACAGTGGATAAAGCCTCAGGCCTGGAATCAGGAACTTCATGTGGTTGAGTTACTTTTCAGTGACTCATATTATATGTGGGGTACTTCTTGGGTCCCATCTTTGGGGGACAGCCTAGACATAGATTAAACCTACACTTTAAACAATTCATCCTTGGGCACCGTGGTAGGGTTTAACAAGCCAGAGAGTGTGAGAACAGGCCCTTTGGGACGAGGACAGAACTCAATTCAAACCTAGTTGACTTGTTCTTCCATTAAACTTTGATTCTCGGGTGGAGGGGCTGGAGGGATTAACTTATCTTTTCTGTTTCATTTTTAAAACTTTGAGGGAGGAGACCAGATATTTATGACTCTCTACAGGCCCAATACAAGGAAGTGTCCAGCGTTTATGGCACCCACACCTGGTGCACCCAGCCCCCACACAGTTGGCTTCTATGGGCTGGAAGCCCCATTTCCTACTCCTGCAGAGGCTCTTCTGGGACAGAAATCTGGGTGCAGTCGCACCCAGAATAGACCATAGAGAAGAATGACCAAGAATAGGGACCTATGGGAGCAGACATTTCAACAGGTAATTAGAGAGAAGAAACCTCAACACAGACAGACGCTAGAGGTGGACAGTGACCTTGAAGTCAAAAGTGTACAGTGGGGGTGGAGACAATACAAGCATAAAAGCCTTGCAAGGTCAGTGGGGAGCCATGGACAGGGACCCCTGGGACCCCTGTGGGTGTTACCTGTGGGTGCTTTGTCTGGGACAGAATGGGCGAGTGTTGGGGGAGAGTGTATGGGAAGTCATCAGGAAGAGAGCTGCATGACGTACCAATCCGTGGTGCTGTGATCCCTAGATAGTGGTCAGCCATTTGGGAAGGCAGATACAACCACAGGACTTGAAAATTCAAGGAACTTTGAGGGTCATTTAGCACAAAGACTTCATTTTATCAAAGAGGAAACTGAGGCCCAGAGAGGTGAGCTTGCTGAAGGTCACACAGTGAGTAAGAAGCAGGCCTCAGATCCCAATGTACTGACTTGTAATTTTGTGCTCTTTCTACTTAATGTGAGTTAGCCCCCCCATGTTCCCACGAGACCAGCCCAGACTGTTGTAAGTAAGGAATTAGGGTGCAAGGTTGTGGGGGGAGGCAGAAGGGTATAACCTTGCCCCTAGGTGAATTGATTTGGGGCCAAGCTTTGGGCCCCTTGGGCAGGAGAAGTTTTTGAGAGTTTGGTAGGGTGCTCCCTTCTAGAAGACTTTAAAACCTTCTTCCCAGCAGCCTTTCTAATTTGCCTACTTATTTATCCTCTCTGCTTTGAGGATGCTTCCACCTACCACAGCATATGGAAATATGGCTTTAGGCCAAGGACTGGTTGTTCAGGGTCCCTGGCTCTGAGTGACCCTTTCATTGAACCTGGAGGGGGATAGGGACCCAAACCTCATCACACCATGTTACAGATGGGGACCCGCAATACTGTAGCCACCTAAAAGCAGAGGTTTGGGCTGGGTGACCTCTTGAGGGCTTTCCAGGCCACACTGCCAGGCTCTCTACCCGGTCCAAAATGATAAGAAGTCCAAAGGACTCACCTGGTTTGTGATAAGGCTTCACTGTAAGGGCAGCGGATATAGAAAACAAAGCCCGGAGGAATAAATGTCCATTCTTAGCCAGTGTGGAGTCCAGTTTCAGGTTTAAGGGAGTTTTACAACTAGAAGCTTGTTCAGGGCTTTTGTAGGTCAAGTGGCCAAGAAGGCTGCTCTGAGTCCTGGTGAAAGTGGTTCCAGGCTGGTGACCTTTGAGTGCAGCTGATGTGAAAGGTTGGGCTCTGGTAATAACTATGAATTCCAAAGCTAACTTTATTTTATGTTATTTCAGAGTTCAAGCCTGCCTTTTGACTCATAATTGCCATGTGGCCCTAGACAGCGCTTCATTGCCCCCAGGCAACTATTTCAAGTCTAAAAGTTGCAGAGGTGCTGACCTGCACGGTAGAAGGAGTTTCTTCTTCTGGGAGTTCCCTATATAGAATAATGTCAATTTGAAGGCAAGTGACCATTTCAGGCAGTCATTAGTCACACTAACTAGGACCTGGCCATAGAGATGATTTCTTGGGTTCAATCCCCATCCCCAATTTTTATTGATTATATTTTGTTTTTGGATCACCTTCATTGCATATCTCTTTCTTCTCCCCCCTTAGATAGATATCCCTTAGAACGGTGATGGGTGAAACTGCAGTAACTGAAGGGACAAAGGTTTGAGCTTCTGAGCAAATCAGAAAGCAAAATGTGCCAACTGTCCAACACCAGGGACCAGGCCCCCTCAGCTTTGGCATTGGACCCCGAATACAGGGGAGACAGATTTTTATGCATTAAAAACAATTAACCAAATAAGAACCATTAATTAAAAGAAAACAATTAACCGGGACACAAAATTAGGTGATCCGATTTCTAATTGAAGGAAAGCTTGGGGACTTTCCAAGTTGGGAAGGGGATAGCAAAGAGGTTCAACTTACTGAAATCAGAAAAAGAGGTGTACTCCTCCCCCAAGTGTCTGGATGCAATCAAAGAAATATGGATACAATGGGGGGGTAGGACCACTATGGGGACAGTTTTCAAGTAAGAGGTCTGGTTTGCTTAAGATGTATAAATGTGAGAAAATTCCTTGCGTCAGTCATTGGATCTGACCGGGTTGTTGGTCAACATAACCAAGGTCCTTAATTAGGAGTCTCTAAGCAGCAGAGAGAGATGGTCCAGCTTCCCAGCGATGTAGGGCTAGGTTCAAACAATGCAATGAAGTTTTATCCCAGTTCCCACAATTGAATAAAGTTTTCTTACAAGACATAAATTGGACCAGATCCATGATTGAATAGAAGGGAACTAGGATAGTTCCAGAACTGAGTCACAAGATGGAGTCAGTGGGATTCCCTCAATTCCCCCTTTTGATTCATGGGGGAAGGAGGCAGTTATCTGTAAGCCAAATCTATAAAGTTTTTCATATATTCATAATCAGAATTACATAAGTCAGGCTACAGATCAAACTACTTAGAGGACTCACAGTGGGCTAGTTTTGAGAGGGGAGATTTAGCGTCCCCAAAATAGTCAAAAAAACTCAGCAAACAAGAACACCATGAATCAAAAGGCCAAAGCAATAATTCAATGATGATCACCAATATTAAATAACACCAGGTCTCCGTGTATCCTAGTAACCCATTCCCAATACCCATTTAATCACTTCATCTTGTCTTGAGTCCAAGATGTAGTCATCTGGTCCTTGGAAATCTCTTCTCTTGGACCTTCTGGAATAGGCCTCATTCTCAGGGCAGCTTTGAAGGGGGCTCTGCTTCTCTGGTTCCAAATCACTTGTAGAAGTTCCTAGATAATTCTAAAATCTGTCAACAGCAAGATTTAATACAATTGAATTCAATCTCTTGAATATGGTGTTCTAATAATTGCTTCATGTGATGAAAATCAGTTGAAGTCTTATGGAACTAATCCTATTAACAACAGAGCTATAAGAGGAGCATCAGATTAGGAACCCATAATTCACCTGAGACTTTAGAGGATTTCAGTTTTTATATACCACTTGCTGTTTTTATATTTACCTAAACCCTGAAGCTGATATAAGAATCCTAAAAAAATTCATGAGGGTCTGACTTGTAAAATGAACCCTTTTCTCTTTTAAAATGATCAGACAGCTACTTTTAAATGGGAAAATAATTTCACTTTCTTTACAATTATCAATGCAATTTTGTATGTGAAATCCTTAAATTCAATTCTGAGAATTTAACATACTCAAAGCCCTGAATTTCAATGCTAGATACATTTGGAAGCTAATCATATACAGATGTAAATATAATTCTTAAAACAGTCTAATCCTGTTGCTTTCTCCAAATTTACTATTCCGTCTAATTACAAAACTTTTGCATCTTTGTCTTATCACTTTGTCTAGCGCTCCCTGCCTCTTAGGAGGATATCATCTCCATATTATAATTTGACCACAAATATAGATTAAAATTCTAAGATTTTTCACCCTTCACTCCTATTATAGTAACTCAGAGATGTTCCAGTATCAATCTATTAATCAATAGATTTAGTATTATACTTACAGAACTTCCACTACTCACCTGCCCTGATTATAGAAATTTTCTATGAAAGAAAAGGAAGGACATGGTTATAACAAGAAGAATAAGGAAAGACAGAGCAAAAAGAAGCAGTCTAGCAAATTTAACCAACACGCCCAGCGTGTCCTCCAACATGTCCTCCAACGTGTCCTCCAGGTTGGTCAGTGTTCCTCTCCTTGGAGGCCATCACCTCTGCCAAGAAGGGAGAAGGGTACATTTTAATGTGTGAGCTGAGCTTGCTCTTTGTAACTACATATCATTCAGGGTGGTTGATATCCAGAGGTCATGGTGTCTGGACCCGAACTTTGTACTTAAATAAGGTCTGATGAGGGCAAAGTGCAGGGGGTTTATCATTTCTCCTTACTGCTGAAAGCTATGCCCCTCAGCACAGCCCAGGAACGTGTGAGCTTTTTTTGTTCATCATATCCCACTGCTGGCTCATGTCAGACTTGTAGCCCACTGAGACCTTCAGATCCTTGCAGAACAACTGCCACCTATCCAAGCCTCTCCTTCCGTTGTATGGAATTTCATCTTAATCGATTGAGCCTGGTGCTCTTGCCTGTCAAAATCCTTCTGGATCCTCTCTCTCTCATCTGCCATGTTAGTCACCCCTCCAAGCTTTGGGTCATTGGCAAATTGGATGAAACTGCCCTCTAAGTCTTTATCATTGGATAAAAGATTTGGAGCTGGGAGGGGCATTATAAGTCATCTGGCACCATACACCAAAATAAAGTCAAAATGGGTTAATGATTTAGATATAAAGACTGATACTGTAAGCAAACTGGGAGAGCAACAAATAGTTTGCTTATCAGATTTATGTAGAACAGAAGAATTCGTGACCAAACAAGAGATAGAGAACATTACGAAATGCAAAATGGATAACTTTGATTACATTAAATTGAAAAGTTTTTGCACAAACAAAGCCAATGCAACCAAGATTAGAAGGAAAGTAGAAAACAGGGAAAGAATTTTTACAACCAGCATCTTTGATAAGGGTCTCATTTCTAAAATATATAGAAAATTAAGTCAAATTTATAAGAATACAAGTCATTCCCCAATTGATAAATGCTCAAAGGATATGAACAGACAGTTCTCAGATGAAGAAATTAAAGCCATCTATAGTCATATGAAAAAATGCTCTAAATCACTATTGATTAGAGAAATGCAAATCAAAACAACTCTGAAGTACCACATCACACCCATCAGATTGACCAACATGACAAAACAGGAAAATGATAAATGTTGGAGAAGATATGGGAAAATTGAAACACTAATGCATTGTTGGTGGAGTTGTGAATTGATTCAACCATTCTGGAGAGCAATTTGGAACTATGCCCAAAGGGCTATAAAAATGTGCATACCCTTTGACCTAGTAATAACACTTTTAGGGATATATCCCAAAGAGATCATAAAAATGGGAAAAGGACACGCATATACAAAAATATTTATAGCAGCTCTTTTTGTGGTGGCAAAGAATTGGAAATTGAGAGGATGCCCATCAACTGGGGAATGACTGAACAAATTGTGGTATATGAATGAAATGGAATACTATTGTGCTATAAGAAATGATGAGCAGGCGGACTTCAGAAAAACCTGGAAAGACTTGTATGGTCTGATGTTGAGTAAAGTGAGCAGAACCAGGAGAACATTGTACACAGTAACAGCCACACTGGGCAATGACTAATATGGATAGACTCAGCCCTTCTCAGCAATACGAGGATCTAAGACATCTCCAAAGGCTTCATGATAGAAAATGCTATCCACAAAGAAGAAAGAACTATGGGGTTTGAATGTAGATCGAAGCAAACTATTTGCTGCTTTTTTTCTCTTCTGTTGAGTTTTGTTTCCTCTTTCTGGTGGTTCCTCCTATTGGTTCTGATTCTTACTTACAAGATCACTAATGTGAAAATATGTTTAATATGAATGTAAATGTATAGCTTATATCAGATGGTGCACCGTCTTGGGGAGGGTAGTGGGGAGGAAGGGGAAGAAAAATTTTAAACTCAAAAGCATATGGAAGTGATTATTGATAAATCAAAATAAATTAATATAAAAAATGAAATAAAATAATAAGTCATCTGGCCCGACCCCCTTATTTATTGATGAGGAGACTGGATCCCAGAAAAGGAAAGTGTGACTTGCCCAAGATTACACTTTGAGTAAATAGCAGAGTCAGGTTCACTCATGGGCTGCTCTGATATGGGGAGGCCCAGAGAGGAGGACATCTCCAAAGGACCCTTCGTGGTATTTTTTTACACAAATTGTCCTCTTGCAAACCACTGCTAACCTTTACATACCACCTGAAGGTTTATGTTTGAGTACGTGGTTTCCTCTGGTCTTTTCTCCCCACAACCCTATGGGGGCCTATTACAAGTGCCGTTATCTCTGAATCAAAATCTAAGTGGCTGCTGAGCCTTGTGAATTCAACCTCTCCCACACGTCTTGTGTTTACTTCCTTCTTGCCACTCAGATAGCCCCAGGTTGGGCCCTCGTCCCCTCTCCCTGGGTGATGTGGCATCGGCCTTCTCATCCGTCTCAAGGCTCTTCTCTTTCCAATCCACCCTCCACAAAGCTGCCCAAGTCACATTCCTGAAGCTCTTACTCTATAATTATCCCCATTTTACCTCTGAGGAAACTGAGGCGAGCAGGTTAAGAGACCTGACAATAAGTATCTGAGACAGGATGCAAACTCAGGTTTTCCTGACTCCCAGTTGCTCCATCCATACCCAGAAATGCTTATTGATTGACTAAATTTACGCCATGGTTTTACCTAGTTATGGAACCTTGTGCCTCAACCTGAGAGGCAGAATGGTGATATGGATAATGGGTCATGAAGACCTGGGCTCAAATCCTGCCTCAGACTTTTTCCTCAGCTGTAAAATGAATAGTTGGCTTCTAAGATTCCTCACATCTCGAACTCTAGGATTCCATGAATCTCCTCTGCGGAATGAGGGGGTAGGCTTTGATGTTGTTGTTGGGCCCTTTGAGCCCCACGGGGTTCTGGGACCGCTCTGGACAGACCGGTTGACTCTGCTGTCTCCTGCCTCAGGTTTCAGCGCTCCTTGTGTGGAAGCAGCTGGGTCTCGACCCAGGTGCTGATTCTCTTCCGTGCCTGCAGGAACCCTACGGCCAGGTCGAGATGAGGGTCTTTGCTCAGCGTTGCCAGAAGTGCAGCACGGCCCTATTTGAGGAGCCCGAGTTCAGCCAGGAGGGCATCGAGAGGGTCCTGGGGTGTCTGGTGGTGTGGATTCTGCTGAGGTGCTACAGGGAAAGTGTGCCCCTTGGGGCCACCCGAGAGGACCCTTTCAGAGCGGCCCTTCCCAGTGGGCCTCGTGACACTGAGAATTGCGAGGCGTGTTAGCTGGGCATCTTCTGCCCGAGCCAATCGGACAGCAAGGTCTCAAATCCACATCCCAGAACCGTCAACAACTCCACCCAAGACTGACAACCTGCCTTTAAAAACAGAAAGCTGCTCCTGCTGCTTTCCTTTTGTATTGTAATGATCATATTTGTGGTGCTGGTGATCAGTCTTCACATGGTGGGGAGGGTAGTGGGGCTCTTTAGCAAGAGCCTTATCTGGTGTGTGGGACGGTAAATGTTTAATGACCAGTGGCTCTCCAAAGATACACATACACCAGGATACCCATTCACATATGTACATATTCACACACATAACTGGCCACACTATTAAGTTTAATTTGTATTTTTAAATTTCTCCACCATTTTCTTAAGTCTCGGCAAGTAGCCAAACAATAAGGCCAGCCTTTGATTTGTGGTTTGCCTTTTTTCTGAGGTGTAAATGCTCACCCGCAGAATTGAGTGATGCTGGGAGTCTGCTCGAGTTGGCTCCAGTGAGCTCCTGCCTTGACAAAGATGAGGTGACTGGACCCTCTCCCTAGGATGCTGACATTTAGAGTCTGACCAGACTTGGGCTCCTTCTGAAACCAGAAACACAGAGCTTAGTTCCTACTTAGCAAGAGCAAAAGCTAGAACAGAAAGCCACCAGATGGTCTTCGTCTTCTGGGCTGTGAGCCCACTTCCCGGGAGCTTTTTCCCAGCCCGCTTTTTTTGACTGACTTGCACCATGTACCCAAATTGCTAGTTGTGACTTTGCCCTTAGGAGAGTTGCTCCGAGAAGGCTTGGGATGGCTGGGATGGAAGCTTGAGGGCAGTCCCTGGGGAGATCCTAGTGGCTATATGAGTTATTTTCCCAAGGAATGAGAATCATTTCCATCTTCATGTTCAGGGTGGCTGTATGGACCCTGCCCTCATTCAGGGACCACTGATAATGTTGGGAAATCAACCTATCAAACGACTATCTCCAGCTTTGCTTTTATTCAAAGCTCTTTCTTTGTATAGGATTGTTTCCCTGGGGGTGGGATGGGGAGGCTAGTGCAGGGGCCAGGGGATGGGAGGGATTCTCTTCTTTGGGATCCTCTTTCTTTGTTACTTTGGATAAGACTTTAACAGTCAGCAGAAAAGAACTTTGATCAGGATTAACAACAGAGGAGAGAAATGCCAAGCTCTTTGAGACGTCACGTTCAGAGAGCAGGTGACCACTTTCCATTACTACTTATGTGGGTGGCATCTGCTCACCTTCTTAGTCCAGGAGATATGATCAGTGTGGAGTGATCCAAACAGAATTTTGGCACAAGCCTCACCCACAGGGAATCTGTGCCCTCCTCCCTGGTCTGCTGTATTTCAATGAACCCTAAACAGTGAGCTTGTCACAATGGAGCCAACCATGAATGTGGTTTAATGGTATGGTCTTCACTTGTACCCAAAGATGTGAAAGAAGTAAATGAAGAATGGATAGAAAATGAGTGCTGTGAAGACTCCGTGTCTGTGGCACGTCCCACACCTAGGGTGCCCACAAGCCTAGAGGGATGTCCCAAACCCAGTCATTCTAGATGAAGTGTAGATGCTTAAGTTCTACAGCCTTCTTGGGAGCTGCCAGCATCCCAAATGGGGCAAAGCTTTCCCACTACTGGCCTGTGTGGCCCATTGGTTTTCCCTCTCACTGCCTTCTAGAAGGTCACAGTTGAGTTTGCCGGGGATCTCTTGAACAAGGGCAACATGTCAGGCTTTCCCTTGAGGGCAGCCCCTTGAAATCTGGATTCAGGCTGGATTTCTTGTCGATCCCTCTTAAGATGCCGGTCTGTCTGCTTTAGCCTTTCTGGAAACCTCTTCTGACTTGATGCTTGCCCCACCAACTTAACACAGGAAAGTAGAAACAGGGCCAGAGAGGCTCTCTTCATCCTGACAGCCATCCTGAATGCCTCTTCTCTTGGCCTCAGTTTACTTCTCAAAGGGTACCTGCTGGTTGTGCCCATAGAAGTCCCAACTCTGTGGCTCTTTTTGTCTGGTCTTGGCTTTATGGGTGAGGCCATTGAAAGAGCTGGGGCATAGATATAACCCCTGATATGTCATCTGTCATTGAGAAAGCAGCATTGCATAATGGGAAGATGCTGAGATTAGATACCTGGATTAGAATCGTGACTCTTCCATTTCCTGACTGGGTGATCTTGGGCAAATCACATTTCCTCTTTTTGGAACTCAGTTTGCCCAGCTGTAAAATGAGTGGGTCCAAGGGTTATGTCTATGGTCCCTCCCAGTGCTAAATCAATGGTCCTATCATTAATTTGCTGATGGCTTAGAAACATCCACTAGGGGGAAATCAATGTAGGAAAACTTGTAGGTTTTCAGTCTAATGTAGGTACAGTCTATGGTCCGAATGGGTTTTTCTTCTGGGAAGCCAACTAGGGATGCCTACTGGTCCCTTCACCTCATTAACATAATTAATGGAGCTAATTGTCTTATTAAATGTGCAAGTATTGGCTAAGAAAGCTTGGATTGAAAAGTAGGCCCCTTCCAAGAGAGCTGGCCCCCAAGTCAGTGAGACGTGCTGAGGAAAAGGGGAGAGTAATGAGGAAGAAGGGGCATTTGTCATGTTGATGTAGAACCCTGAAAGACATTCAGGTTCATGTAAATCATGCCGTATTTCTTTTTTCTGAGACATAATAACCACAGAGACATTTGACCTCTTCTTCTGCTCCATCTTGTCTTAGTAGAACTTCCTACTACTTCATCTTTCTGTGTCTTCATTATTCCCCTGGAAACCAAGCCAGCTCGGGGACAAGCAGTGACTTCTTTGTGGATTAAAGCTTCCTGGACTTGGGGGGCTGGAGCTTAAAGGATTCTTGCCAAGTCCTTTGCTTAAACATGGAATTGCCTTGTGCTGATAGAAACCATCTCTTCATCTCCACCATGAAGGTCTCAAAGATGACTAGGTTCAGTGTGTGTGTGAATGTGTGTGTGTGTGTGTGTATGCGCATGTGTGCACACGTGTGTTCATGTGCGCCAGTGTGTCTGTGTATGCTTTGGTGAAGGGGAAATATACTTCAATTGATTGAAGCCTCTCACTCAAAGGAGCTTCAAATGAATCAACCAATCAACAATAATTTTTTAAGTGCCCACTCCACTAGATGGTGGAGATATGAAGACAAAAATGAGATAGTGTTTGCTCCCAAAAGAACTTGGATTCTAATAGACTTGAATGCTGGGAACTTTCCAAATCATCTGAATTCTATTTGTACCAGCCTATTCTACAGGAGCATTAATTTTATTTTTAATTTGAAAAGTTTTGTAGATTAAAAAAAGCCATTTCTTTCTTATCCAAATTCTACCTCACAGACTTACTAGCTTTCTGACCCTGGGCAAGTCATTTTAATCTATCTGTGCCTCAGTTTCCTCATCTGAAATATGAGGAAACTAATAATGCCTACCTCACAGGGTTGTTGTGAGGAGTGAATAAAATAGCATATTTATGCAAAACACCTTACAAACCTAAAAATTCCATATAAATGCTAGCTATTATTAGAACTGTAATGATTCCCCTTCCTTTCCCAGGAAACCATCCCTTTTAACAAAGAAAGAGGGAGAAAAAGGCAGGACATCAAAACTAACCAACACATTAACCAAGTCTGACAGGGTATACCTTGCTCAATCCCCACAGCCCTGTACCTCTGAAAAAAAAAAGGACAATCATTAATTTTAAATTTACCTAAGAATGAAAATGAGTAACAAAAGAATGGTGGAAACACACTATGTAGCAACCAGGAGATTAAGATCTCCTCTCCAAGAAAACAGTGGTGGCGGGCTGTGGGTGGAGAGTGGGGAACACCATCTCCACAAAGACCTATACTACAAGATAGGAGAGCTGATTGTCTTTTATGTGGGAGATATGATGAATGAATGATCTTCTCTTAGCTTGTGCCCAGCTCAATATCCCTCCCTCCCTCCCTCTCTCTTTCTCCCTTCTTCTTTCTCTCTGTTTCTGTCTCTCTTCCTTCTCTCTTTTTTTCTCCCTTTCTCTCCCTCTTCTTTGTTTTCTTCTCACCCCTCTTTGTCTCTGTTTCTCTGATAAGGTCAATTCTCCAGGCCCAGACATATTGCATTCCAGAATACTGAGAAAACTGATTGCTGTGACTGCCTGACCACTGCCAATGATCTTTGTTTTTGTGTGTATGTGTGTGTGTGTGGCAGTTGGGGTTAAGTGACTTGCCCAGGATCACACAGCTAGTGAGTGTTATATGTCTGAGGATGGATTTGAACTCAGGTCCTCCTGACTCCAAGGCCAGTGCTCTATCCACTGTGCTACCTAGCTGCCTGAATGCCAATGATCATTGAAAGATACTGGAGAACCAGAGGGGTGCTATAGGATTGGAGAAGAGCAAATGTCTTCATTTGATACCCCAAAAACAAAATGTGGGGTTTTTTGTGGGGGAGTTGGGGAAAGAAGTTGACCCTGCAAATTACAGGTCAGTGAGCTTGATGCTGATTCTAGAGTGCATCCAGAGGATTAGATGATTAAAGGGATGGCTGGTTAACATTTAGAAAGGGAAGCAGTGATCATCAAGAGTCAATGTGAACTCCATTTTCACCAAGAAGACGTCATTCCAGACTAACCTTAGCTTTCCTAGTCTGGCCAGTTTATCAGGGTTGTAGCACAGCATTTGACAAAATCTCTCACACGCTCTTCTTGTGGACGAGGAGAAGGGATGTGGGTCAGATGACGATATAGTTAGATGGATTCAGAACCAGTTGGGTTGTAGGGCCCCACATTCATTGATGGCTTGATATTTCCTTGGAAGGTCTTCAGTGGAGGGCTCCCGGGCTCTGTGCTTGGTCTCATGCTGGTTAACATTTTTATCAGCGGTTTAGCCATTGCCAGAGATGGGATGCTTTGTCAGTGTGCACAAAGGGATAGCTAACCCATTGGATGAGAGAGTCGCTTCTCCACAGATGAGAGGCTAATAGAGACAGGTGCAAATGTCTGGGCCACCGAGATTTTAATTAATTTGTGTCATGTTGACTGTCTGCTCTGGTGGAGGGAGTGAATTTGCCAGGAACTCTCCACGCTAATGGAATCACAAGTTTGGGTTGGGGGGGATGAAGTCTTATTTTAAAAAATGACTTGACAAGGATGGGGGGGCAGCAGTTTATCTGGGAAAAGTCCGGGGATCCCAGGGGCCAGCAAGCTTGTGGGGTAGGTCTCTGAGGGCTTCTGAGAGTGCCTCCTCCCTGCCGTGGGGCAGGGGAAGGTCCCTGGCTGGGCCCCACTGCCAGGGCCGTGGTCAGTTCCGGGCCATTGGTGCCGGGAAGGACTTGGCTGGCCTGGACGGGGCTAGAGTCCTGGGGCGCTCTCCTAAAGACCTCCTTCCAAAGGATGCCCGGGGGTCAGGGCACTCTGCCATCAGCCGGGCCTGCAGGGGGCGGGCGAGTCCCAGGGCCCGGGAGGCTCCTGGTCAGCAGAGGCCTCCAGCCCTTGGGGCTGCAGGGCCCAGGCTGCTCCTCCCAGGCAGCTGCAGGGGGCGCCAGAGAGCAGGAGGCCTGGCCGGGAGGAAGTCCCTGCTGGCCAGCCTGAGGAAGCGGCTGGGCCCTGCCGAGGGTGGGGGGCTGGGCCTGGCTGGGGCCTGGGGGGACAGGCCGGGGACCGAGGGTCAGGGGAGCCCCAGCAGACAGCTGAGGAAACTGAGGCCCAGGAGGGGGGAGGAAGGAGGAGGGAAGGTCACACAGGGAGCCAGCATGGGGCGGGGGGGGGGGCTGAACCCGGGACCTCTGACCCCAGACCAGGGCTGGACCCTGCCAACTGCCCTGATGGCCTCTGTCCCTCCCTTCCTCCCTCCCTCCCTCCTTCCTTCCTTCCTTCCCCCCTTCCTTCCTCCCTCCTCCCTCCTTTCTCCCTTTTTCCCTCCTTCCTTCCCCCCTCCCTCCTTCCTCCCCTTCCTTCCTTCCATCATTCCTTCCTTCCTTCCATCATACCTTCCTTCCTTCCTCCCCCCTTCCTTCCTTCCATCATTCTTTCCTTCCCCCCTTCCTTCCTCCCCCCTTCCTTCTTTCCATCATTCCTTCCTTCCTCCCTCCCTCCTTCCCCCTTCCTTCCTTCCTTCCTTCCTTCCTTCCTTCCTTCCTTCCCCCCTTCCTTCCTACTTCCTTCCCCCCTTCCTTCCTCCCTCCTTCCTTCCCTCTTTCCCTCCTTCCTTCCTTCCTCCCTCCTTCCTTCCTCCCTCCCTCCTTCCTTCCTTCCTTCCTCCCTCCCTTCCCTCTTTCCCTCCTTCCTTCCTTCTCTGTCTTGTCTCTGTCTCTCCCCTTCTTTCCTTCCTTCCTTTCTTCTCCAGGGGGAAGCATTGCCAAAGCCGTGTGGTCCAGGGAAGAGGACAGAGGAGGCATGGAGAAGAAGGCTCTGGTCCCTGCCAGGCTGAGCATCTCAAACCTGATGCTGGCCTCGGAGCTGCCTGGGCCGCCTGGGCTGCCTGGGCCATCGTCTGGAGGTACAGAAGGATACCAGGGAGGGCGTCCCTCCCTGGGATTTTGGACCATGTCCAAGCTGGACGGAGAAGGAGAGGGAGGTTCTGGTTCACCTGCCCCGAGGGGCACCCTGACCGCTGCAGTCTTCCTGCCCTGGGCCAGCTGCTCACCGAGAGCAGCTCCTTGTCCTGGGGCCGTGCCAGAGTCACTGACCAGGGCCCCACGCTGGTAGTGGTCTGCTGGAAGCTGGCAGCTGGCCCACCGGAGAAGAAGCTCTTCATCCCTTTCCTGCTTCCCAGGGAGGGCTCTCAGCAGGATGGTGACGTGGGCAGACTCCCCCCAGTCTTCTCCCCTCACCTTCTTCTGAAGCCCACCCACCCACCCATGCACCCACCCTCCCTCGCATGACTCCCAAGTGCTCTGGGCGCACAAGCTGCCCTTAGGAGAGGGAAGAAAGAAAAGACAGCAGGACATCTATTTTTGTAGGTGGTTAACGTTTCCTAAAGGCTTTTCCTCCACGACTTCATTTAATCCTCCCAATGGTGCTGTGATGATGGGGAAATAGAGGCCCAGAGTGCTTCAGCTTCTGGCTCAGGGTCACTGAGGCAGGATTTGAACACAGTTCTCCTTTCTTGGGTCAGGCATTCCTTCTATCCCACCCACATTGGCCTGTCGAGTCATTGTGAGCCTTCCTGGGATGTCAGCTCATAGGAAGGAGGAATTGGTTCATTCCTGGCTCCTAGCAGAGCTCCGGGCACATAGGAGAGCCTTGATAAATACTTGTTGGTGTATGGAATTTAAGGAACTAACACACACACACACACACACACACACACACACACACACACACACAGGAAACTGACTATATTGGAATATAATTATCAAAATATTTTTAAAAAAAGTTCATGGACCCCAGGTTAGGAGCTTCTGGCACGTAGCAGGTGTTTAATAAATGCCCATTATGAGTAAAAGATGATGCTTTAATCCAAAGGAATGAATCTCTCATGGTAAAATTTCAGGCATTTGTCACGTGGTCATGGGAAATGCTTTGGGTCAAGAATGGGCTCCCCAGCCCTCCTCACATCAGCTGGTATAGGGGGCCACCTTCCTCACATGCCTGGGTGTCACCAGAGTAGCCTGGCTCTTTCAGGGGTTTACCAACAAGTCACCAACCTCCTGAACATCGTGGATGAAGATGACCAGGAGGGCAGCGGTCTGAGCAGTCAAGAGGGTCACGGGTCCAAGATGCGCAAGGCTTTGGCCAGCATGATCATCATCCAGAAAGCCAATGCAGAGCCCTCGGAGGTCATGACCGCACTCATCCACAGCCTGCAGCTGGAGGAGGTAGGGTGGCTCCAGGAAGCCCCCACGTGTGCTGGCATTCACTCACAGGGGCCACATAGAGAAGGTCAAAAAGGATTCCCTGCCTGTAAGGGGTGGGAGTCAGGGAGACCTGAGTTCAAATCCAGCCTCAGACACACACTAGCTGTGTGACCCTGGGCAAGTTACTCAACCCCTGTCTGCCTCAGTTTCCTCAACTGTGAAATGAGAATAATAATAACAACACTGACTTCCCAGGGTTGTTGTGAGAATCAGATGAGAGCATATTTGTAAAGTGCTTTGCAAACCTTACAGCACTATTAAATATCATTATGATTATTACTGTTACTCCACCACGGTGCCATTCAGGAAAGGGCTTACCAAAGACCGGGGACTTGAGCTGCGCCTTGAAGGTTTGAGGATGATGAAGTTGATGAAGTTGATGAAGAGGGTGGAGGAGAGGCCAGCTCAAGTGAAGGTGTAGGAGTGACTGCCCTCACTCGGGGCTGGGGTTGGTGCCCTCTCTACTGGCCAGTCTCGGCTAGCTAAAGCCACGCTTCACCTATAAGAGAGGATTGAGAGGCAGGACAGGAAATGGAAGCTGGGGCCCCAGTGGTTCTCCACATGCCAGGGCGCCTCAGGTCCAGGGCTTTGGGGGATCAGAAGACCAGAGGCTTTGGAGCTGGAGGGGATGGTGGAGGTCATGCAGCCCCACCCTGTGGGCTTTTCCTTGAGCCCAGCTGGGCTCAAGACCATACAGGGAGTAAATCTCAGAGCTGGCCGAGTTTGAGCCCGGCTTGCCACGGCTCAGTCACAGAGATGAACGCACTTCCTAAGGGGATGAAACAGCCTTTATTCCAGGCTCACTGTGTGCTGAGCTCTGGGGCTACAGATACCAAAGTGAGACGGGCCAGAGACCCTGCCTTCAGGGAGCTTCTCTTCCAATGGGGAGACCAAACATACACAGGGGAGGGGTGGCCGGTGATGGGAGCGTCTGGGCGGCCCAAGGATGATGAGCATGTCAATCAACAGGCAGCTGGGTGGAATGCTCGACGTCAAGGTTAGAAGCCTTGCCCAAGGTCACCGAGTTAGGCAGCGGTGGGAGTAGCAGTGGACTTTGACAAAGCTCTTAGAGGTCTTATGTGGGGGGAGTCAGCAGGGCCCAGGCCCCAACCCCAAGGTCAGCGGGCTTCCCAGGCCCACGGCCAGGCCCTCTTCTTCCTCCCCAGATCTCCATCAAGCGGAAGGTCAGCATCTACACCGTTCTCCAGGGCATCATCCAGCAGGAAGGGGAGCTGGACGAGGAGTGTGTGCAGACGCTGGTGAACCTCGCCTCCAGGGAAATGCGGGAGATCCAAGAGGTGCGTCACATCACGGGGTGAGGTTTCGAGGAATGCCTTTTCCTCGGACTCCCATCCTGACCCAAGCATTAACGACAGCAACAACAAAATGCAAACAAAATAAAACAAACCAAAAAACCTTGAAGAAATTAAAGCAACGCAAAAAATATTACCGATGATTGCGTAAGAATAGATCCTTTGGTGATCTCCTGGTTGTTAAAAGAAGCAAAACCTGCATCTGTTCGCCTGAGCAGCACAGGCAGCCGCACGTTTGTCTAGTGTGGGGGGGAAAGGGGGGGAACAGCTTCTGGGGACTGGTTAAAGCTGTGGAAATTCACAGCAGTGTAGCCCCCCGGCCTCCTCCCTCGCCCCTACTCTAGGCCAGTTTTCCTGTCATTCTTTGACATTGTCTCACGATTCATTCCTTGGGGTGTAATAGCATTCAGTTAAGTTTTCCATGGAAGAGCACTAATATCCTCTCAGGAGGCCACTCTTGTAAACACACACACACACACACACACACACACACACACACACACACACACACAC
>NW_020954588.1:50374333-50378423 GCF_900497805.2 Vombatus ursinus
CACACACACACACACACACACACACACACACACACACACACACACACCCCTGTACTTTGTTTAAGTGTGCTATAGCTTCTCTGTTTAGTTGTCTTAAAGCTTTGTACTTTGAATTGAGTTTGTCTGGAATCATGTTTATAACTCTTAATTTTCAAGAATCAGCTGAAATTGAATAATCCAAAATAGTTTACTCTAAAAAGAGAAAAAAAAAATTTTATTTATTTTATACTGGAGATGGCCTAGCATAGGCTGAACCAGATTAAAATGTAATTGGGAAAACACTTTTTTTTTGAGGCAACCAGGGTTAAGTGACTTGCCCAGGGTCACATAACTAGTAAGTGTCTGAAGCTGGATTTGAACTCAGGTCCTCCTGACTCTGGGTCTGGAGCTCTAACCACTGGGCAACCTAGCTCCCCCTGTAATTGGGAAGTATTTAACAAAATGAATAAAAATATAATAGAACATAGATAATGCTAATATGTGGTTTTCTAAATCCACATGGCACTCACAGGGATCCTTATGGATGGATTGAGTTTGATGGTCATTGCTTTAAACCTTCAGTGTCTTGGTGCCTCAGGTATGTTCTCATAGACCCTACATTGTTGGATTCTGCTTTTTAACCCTTTTTGAAACTCTTTCCCTTTTCATAAGGATGTACCTTTCTTTTATTCAGCATTATAATAGTCTAGGTTTTTTTTCCCCTCAACTAGACATTGTAAATATTAATTCTTTTTACATATAATTTTTATAAATTTAAAAATATGTAAACATTTTATTTCAGTGATGTTAAACCTGCCGCTGCTTCTACACATGTCCCCCTAGATTCTCCCCAACAAGATTAAATAATTCCCAAATTTCTGCTGCCACTGAAGAAGGTTTTCAGAGCCTTTTCTGTCCCTCTCATGGTTCCAGACAGGACTGCTCTTTTGCTGTGGCTACCTCTGGCCTTTTCCTCCCACCTCCTCAAAATCACTTGTTTTGGAGTGCATGAGATGCCCTCTCATGGTGATCCAATTCTACCCCTCCATCTTTCTCAGGGTCACTTGCTGGTTTTTATTCCTCTTTCACAGGATTCAGTTTGCAGCGACTGTTTCCCAGATGGCCGGCCATCTGACAAACTGGGACCTCAAAGTGACGATAGTGAGATCTGTTCACAGCAGACTGTAGAGTCAAAACTCATTCATTCATTGGTTTAAAATCACTTTGACTTATTGACCTGTTTTATGGTTGAGCTATATATCAAAGGCCCTGAATAGATTAGATTTCCTCTTTAAGACTGTCTGGAATCCCTTTCTTAAGTTAATATTTTTTTTTTCTCTTACAAATACATGCTACATTTTACTAGGTCAAAAAATTTGGGACATCGTCCTATTTTTCTTGATTTATGTTATTTCCCATCCCCATTTCTCCTTTCATCCTTATGCTGGATGAGAAATCTTGTGCGATTTGGATCAGTGTTTTAAAATACGCGATGTGTTTCCTTCTGGCCATTTGCAATATCACCTCTCTCATTGAATCAGAGTTTGATGACAACATGTGGACGAGCTGAACTTAGCATGCATTTCTGTTGGTGTCCCTTCACTTACAGCCTTCTTAAATCCCCTCCCCATTGCACTGACTCAAATTCCATTTTCTCTTTGGTTTGGCCGATTCAGCTTTTTGTTCGGTCCGCCATCAGAACACTTCCATTCCTCAGTGCGGCCTGCATTTTGTTGAGATGCTCTACCCGTGGATCTCAGCACTGAGCCTCCTGGCCATCTTACCGATTCCATCTTTGTCGATGCTCACATCTTCCACTATTTCTTTTCATTAACTTATCATTTACATGGGAGAGTCTTGACGGTTCTAGATGCTGTTTCATTTCTGGGCTGTGGTTCATGTTATTTTCATCCTGTTTCTCCTTCTGGTGTCTTGTTTTCTATTGTCCCATGATACTTATTTGTCATACCCGCAAGGAGCTTCCATTTGAATGGAGGAAGGTGACATAATGGCATCAGAGGCAGGGTTTGAGCCTAGGTTCCTTGGCTTCAGAACAAGTGCTCTTTCCACTATAGTATGTTGGGGTGTGTCTGTGTGTATCTCTGTGTCTTTGGGGGTTATAAGGTGGGCATCCTTCTCTGAAAGAGCATAGAAAGAACTGGTTCTTGGAAGAAAGCATGAGACTCTGAGAGAATGTAGAGAGAGGGAGAAGAAGAGAAGGAGGAGGAAGAGGAGAAGGAGGAAGAGCAGGAGGAGGAGGAGGAGCAGAGCAGGGAAGGCCTTTGGTGTGGCTCTGGTGGCGGGTCAGGCGGTTTGAAGCTTGAGCCTCTGCGGCCTCTTTCTCTAGGTTTGTATCCTTCTCTTTTCCAGATCGAGGGCTACCTACTGGCAGAGATGGCCAGTGACACTTTGGTGGCTCTGTCCCGAAACCACTTTAACCTTGTCATGTATGAGCTGCAGCACCGTCTCAAACCCCTGATCCTGACCGATGAGTTTGTTCTCATCACGTTGGCCAATTTGGCCAATGCTAATGGTGAGGGCATCTCCCTTTCTGCCCCCTATCCACTTTCCATCTTCTTTTCCCTCTTCTCCTTCTCTCCCGTGTCTCTCCTTCTCCATCTTCTCTCTCTTTCCTTACCTATTTCTATCTTTCTTTCCTCTCCATCTCTCTTCCCTCTCTCACCTTCTCCTTCTCCTTCTCTTTCCCTCTACCTCAGCTCTACCCTCCCTGTGACCACAGGTGTGGAAGAGCCAAAGGCTGCTCTTGGTGGGTCTGGAGGGCCGGGGAGCTTGGAAGGCGATGGGGACAACTCCCTCATGCCCCCTCTGCTCATATTGTCCTTCCTTCACAGTATTTGAGTTTATGCCCTACATGGGGATCACACTGGCCACCATCTTCACCATGCTGAGACTGGCCAGAGGGGCCAAGATGCGCCAGGTGTTCTGCAGTGGTGAGTGCACTTTCCTAGTCTGGAGGTTCCTGAGGGGCAGGCGGGGGTGGGGGGAGTGAAGGCAGTAACTTTCTCCTGTAATCATTCATTCATCCACCATGCATCCATTCAACAGTATTGAGGATCTATCATTGTGCTAGATACTGGGAGTGGGGTACAACTGATGACAAAGGCAGTTTTTGCCCTCAAGCTGGTCCTAGAGTCAGGTCAATCTGAGTTAAAAATCAGACATTTACTAGCTATGTGACCCTGGGCTGATCACTGAACTTCTGTTTTCCTCAGTTTCCTCATCTGTAAAAGGAGGATAATAATAGCCCCTGCCTCCCAGTATGTGTAAAGTGCTTAGCACAGTGCCTGGCACATAGTGAGAGTCAGATAAATGTTAGCTTTTGTTATTCATAAGACAAATATGCAGGTAATACAAGGCATACTGCAGCATAAGAAAGGTTCAAACAAAATTCTATCCAAGTTCAGGAAGGAAAGGCCATACCTTTCTGGGAGAATCAGGGTAGACTTCACGACCAAAGTGGCATTCTGGTCAGAGGGACCATTTCTGGAGACTACCTGATATCTAATGACTTCATCCTAGATTTTACCATGAAATCTCTTTGTGGGTAAAGATATCCAGGTGCCTGATATTAAATATTCTAGGATGTGACCCCAGAATTGAGGTGGATAGGAAGAGGGGGACACAGGGATGGCTCTCCTGAGAGTGACCTTGGCAGTCTACAGCTGGACTTGGAGCTTCAGAGCTGGAGCAGGTTCTGGGCATGGAGACCTATTTGAGTGAGACGCTGGCTCCTTCCCTCCTTCTTCCTCACTGCCTCCTTTCCTCTGCTTTGCTTAACATGCAGCTATGGAAACATTTTGTGAGGCGATCCAATTTTACTTAAAGCACTGGGAGGACAGCGTGTACCCCATCATGACTGGAGAGCACTTCATGAATAAGCTTCTGCCCATGTACCGCCATTTTGTCACCGTGTGGCTCCGAAGTGAGAACACCGAGGTGAGCGGCAGCCACTGTGGAGGCCGTCCAGAACAGCAGGGGCAGGGAGCAGCCTCTGTCAGCTCCTCTTCCTCATCCTCCCTTCTTGTCCTTCTCTTCTCTTCTCCCTTCTCTTCTCTTCTCTTCTCTTCTCTTCTCTTCTCTTCTCTTCTCT
>NW_020954588.1:50378433-50387453 GCF_900497805.2 Vombatus ursinus
CTTCTCTTCTCTTCTCTTCTCTTCTCTTCTCTTCTCTTCTCTTCTCTTCTCTTCTCACTTCTCTTTTCTTCTCTTCTCTTCTCTTCTCTTCTCTTCTCTCCACTTCTCTTCTCTCTTCTCTTCTCTTCTCTTTTCTCTTCTCTTCTCTTCTCTTCTCACTTCTCTTCTCTTCTCTTCTCTTCTCACTTCTCTTCTCTTCTCTTCTCACTTCTCTTCTCACTTCTCTTCTCTCTTCTCCTCTCCTTCTCTTTTTCTTCCTCCTCCTCCTCCTTTTCATTCTCTTTCTTCCCCTTCCTCTCCTTTCCCTTCTCCCTCCTCTTCCTTTTCTCCTTTGCCTTCTTCTCTCCCTTC
Organism: Vombatus ursinus; assembly: GCF_900497805.2. Lineage (NCBI taxonomy): Eukaryota > Metazoa > Chordata > Mammalia > Diprotodontia > Vombatidae > Vombatus > Vombatus ursinus. Next base: position 50,378,785 of record NW_020954588.1, read on the forward strand.
CTTCCCCTTCTCCTTCTCTTTCTCCTGCTCCTTCTCCCCCTTTCCTCCTCTTCCTTCTACTTCCTCCTCTCTTCTCCTTTTCCTTCTCTTCCTTTCTCCTCTTTTTCCTTTTTTCCCTCTTCCTCCTCTTCTTCCTCTTCCTCCTCCTTCTCCTCTTCCTCCTCTTTTTCCTCTTCTTCCTTCATCCTGTCTGGGGAGATGGAGGATAAGGCCTAGCTGGTCTTCCCTTTGTGACAGGTCAAGCTGGCCGTGATCAAGTCCCTGCGCCCCATGCTCAGCCTCCTCCTGCCCATCGAGGAGCTGCGGGAGCAGGTGTATGACTACATCCCCCTGCTCTTGGCAGAGTACCAGGGCAGTGTGGAGGCCCTCTTCATCACCCAGGTGAGCGGCCGGGCTCCTTCCTGCCCTGGGATGCCCGAGCTCTGGCTGGCCCTCTGGGGCGTCCCCAGGCTCGTGCTATCTTGTGGCTGAGCACTAGCGGGATGGATGGAAGTTTTTGTCCAGGTGCTTTGACTCCTTCCCAGGTTGGGGCAGCCAGGGAACATCCCTAAGGTATTGCATATAGAGTGGTGGCGAGTCTTTTCTGGGTGAATTTGCAGGAACCAGAATTTGAGTAGTTCTTCAACAGAACGTGATAGGATGTGAGATCCAGAGTCAGGAAGACCTGAGTTCAAATTCTGCCTGTCACCTACTAGCTGTGTGATCCTGACCAAGTCCCTGAACTTCTATGTTCTAGGGGCTGGAGAGACAAAGAACAATGAAATAATCCCTGCCCGCAGGGAGCTTCCATTCTTCTGGTGGCCTGAGGGGGAGGCAGGGTCATGACGCATACACAGATCAGTATCATATACGGTGGGGGGAATGGGGACAATGCAGAGATTCAGACAAAGTCCTCTGCGAGTGTGTGTGTATGTGTGTGTGTGTGTGTGTGTGTGTGTGTGCACACGCATGTGCATGTGTAGAACGTTTTTTAGTGGCCCCTCCCATGGTGCCACGTTGCCTCTTGATCATCGGTAAATATTTCTCAAGCCCTCTTTGCCAGGCCCTGGGGAAACAAAGGTGACAGAACAAAGTTCCTGCCCTCAGAAGGCTTACGCCCTATTTAGGAGTATGACTTGTACACATACAATGAGAACTGGGCAGGCAGAAGGGCCCCTGCAGAGTCTCGGGTGGATGGCGCAGAATGTGAGAAGGAGACTGGGGTGAGAATGGCGAGCGATGCGACGCTGGGGAAGGCCTTACAGAGCCTCGAGCTGGGCCTCGAAGGCAGCCCAAGCCCTAGGCCAGTAGAGTGGGCAGTATTCCACAGGGGGAGAATAGAGCACCAGGCCTGGAGGTGAGAAGAATGTCTGGCAATGATGGGACCAGTGAGTGAATCAGTCTGGCTGGAGCATAGATACATGTAGTAGACAAATAGGGTTGTAACTAGGGTGGGGCAACTGACCTTTGTCCCAGGGCACCAACATTTAGAAAGGTGCCGGCAGCAGTTCCGTGCCTTTATCAGTATTGAAACAACTAAAGCTTGAAGTCTAGTTAGCTGGGATAATGAATTAAAACAGGAGGCTGCTGTAGGGGATACTTGCTCCCCCATCCCCCATCTCCCTACTCAGCAGCAGTCTTGCAATGTGCTGAGGTCTCTAAATGCAGAGGCTAAATCCCAGTCTCTATAGGGCAGTGGGTAATGTCTTGGGATCTCGTAGTCTCCCCCAGCTGAATTTGTCTTTAAAAAGTTGATTGAAGGGTGGATTCCATTCTGTTTGCCCAGGAAAATTTTAAAAAAAGTTTTCCCAAAATGGCTCATTATTTGTTCAGGAGAAAAGATAGTGGGGGAGGCTGGGGGGGTTGGGGTGGAATGGAGCCCCGGCCCCCAGGCTCCAGATGGGGAGGTCAGCCCCGGGGGCACGCAGAGCCCCTGGCCCATTGCTGTCTGTCTCTCTTTGGCAGATCCTGAGGCAGATCCTGGAGGTCTCTGTCTCCAGCAACACGCCAGTCCCCAAAATGCAGCTTCACACCATCTTTACTGAGCTGCACTTCCAGGTAAGGGGGTGAAGCTGTGCCCGTTCCCGTTAGGCCGCCGAATTCTGGAACTGGGCAATGGCAGGGAGAGCCCGGAAGGGTTACATGGGGCAGTGCCCGCCTCCGTCCAGTGAGCACCTCTGTCCAGCATCTGATGAGGGTCTTTGAGGGTCATAAAGAGCATTGCTGCTGGGCTCATGCTCAAAGAACTTTAACTAGACTTTAAAGATGTCTTTCATTCTCTCCACTGTGGCTGTGGAGCCAGCTCTAACTGGCTCGTGAGAGTCCAGAGTGCATCCCCCTCCCCTTTTTTCCTTGGAGAGCTGGTTGTTAAACATTAACCAGTAGGTCACTGGCTAGAAGCTTGGCTGCTGCTGATCTAATGATCATGCTCTGGGACACAGAAGAGGAGCAAGTGATTCTGTCCTATCCGCCCTCATCTGGCAGAGCTGAACACGGTGTCTCTAATGCATCTGGATCTGGACGGAGCTCAGTGGAACGATTCCCTCCCTTGTTCTGGGCACTGTGGTCCTCGCTGCAGACAATCAGCTTTGGGCCGTCAGGGCACACTGTGAACTCATCTGGAGCTGGTAGCCCACTAGAACCCCCAGATTGTTTTCTCTCTTGGAGGTGGCCATAATAGGGGTTATCATTTAAGAAAACTGAGGCTCAGAGTGCTTAAGCCCACAGCTAGTGAGGGAGATGGGCTAAAGATCCTTGTTTCTTGTCTCCTATTTCACTCTGAATTCATTTCGATCAATCAATCAGCAAGCAATTGATTATTAAGTCTTTACTATGTGCCAGGCATGTCTCTGAAAGATGCACGGAGGAAACGTTGGATTCATTTTATGCTGGAAAACAAATAACTCTTGTCCCCTGGCTCACTAAGTGCTTGGTTAAAAAATAATGACAACAACAGAATAAGGCGAGAAGTGAGAAGACACAAGTCTATCTCAGAGGACAAGCGCAGGAGAGGAGCCACAGGGCCAGCTTCTGAACCAGGAGCCTGCCTCTGGCCCCTCCTCAGCACCTCTCCGAGCTTCAGTTTCACAGGAGGTGCCAACCTGTATCGGTAGAGGGAGGTCCCTCATCTGGGAGTTACCCAGGGGAGGTCCCACCTTGTCACCTGCAACCATTTGGCCACATCTGAGCTCAGCAAATTTGCTTACTCTTCTGAGTTAGGCAAACCCAGGCACGCCCAGCTGGTTGGGAGAGATGGCGGTCTCTGGGAGTGCTGGGTGTCAATCAGAGAGCATTTATTAGTCACCTGTTGTGTGCTGGGCACTGTGGGAGCCAAGGTCCTAAGAGGCACCATTTGGTGGTGGTGGGGGCCACTCAGGGCCACACTGGAGGGGCCGCTGCTGGAGGCCCGTTTCAAGGGACCCTCGACTGAGACCTGGGAGGGGCCTTGCAGTCTGACTCCCTCCTTCTATAGAGGGGGAAACTGAGGCCCAGAAAAGGGAAGCAACAGGTGGTAAGGGACAGAGTCAGGACTCAGAGGGGAGCTTGGCTGTCCAGCCCCTCCCCTTCCAGCAAAAGGCTGACCCTCCCCCTCCTCCCTCCCCCTCCCTCCCCCTACCCTTCCTCCCTCTTCCCCTCTCCCCCCAGGTCTGTTCCAAGGCTCCTGCCCTCCAGCAGTTCAGCAGTGAGAACCTGGCCGAGGTTGTCCAATGCTTCATTGCTCTGGGTGAGTGTTTCCCCTCCAGCCACCCCCCCAGCCCATCCCCACTTTGCTGCCTAGTTCTGCTGCGGGCCTGTGTTCCCCGCCCTCCAATCAGAGAACAGCCAGTGCCTTGTCTCTTTTGGACGTATTCAACAAGTAAGGCCCTTTGAGGGGCAGGGGAGCCCGCTGCACTACAAAAAGGTGACCCCGCAGGGCACCTATGGGGGGCTGCTATGGGCGGGGGAGGGCTCCCCACTTCATTCCCATGTGTGTCTGCTGCTCATCCGCTGCGCCTGAGCGTGGCCTGGTTGAGAGGTGACCCAGCCAGGGGTCTGAGTGCGCTTGCACCCAAGGACCTGGGATTTTGCAGGCCTATTTCAGAGGCAGAGTGGCCAGAAAGCAGGCCTTGAAGTCAGGGAGACCTGGGTTCAAGTCCTGTTTTTGACACCTGCTGGCCAGGTGGCCCTGGGCAAGTCATTTCCCTCCTTAGGACCCCAGGGAACTCTCTAAGACTAAACCCTGCTGGTCTGGCGCCTGTCTGCACTGGAGGAGGGAGTCCCCATGCACTCTTGTGTCTGGTGTTAGAGGCAGAGGAGAAAGCAGCCCGGGGTGCATGGAGGGGAAGAGGAAGAGCCTATAGCCATGGTGGAGTCAGAGAAGGAGAAGGGGAGGTGGGGGGGACAGGCAGAGACAGAGAGACAGCAGAGACATGACACACAGACAGAGAGATGGCATGGGCAGGAGAGACAGAGAAGAGAGAAAGGGACAGAGATAGAGACAAAGAGACACAGAGAGACATGGACAGACAGAGAGAGATAGAGAGAGGGACAGAGACAGAGAGACACACACACGGAGACAGACAAAAACATACACAGCAGGCCATCTCCAGCAGCTCTGTGAGCCGCCTGGGTCCCAGGGCCCTCCGTCTCCCTCTGTGCTCAGGGAGGGTGCAGGATGGGGGCCCCTTCTGAAGCATACACCACATCTCTGGAGGCCAGGTGTCTGAGCGGCTTGCTGTCCCTGCCGAGGGAGCCCAGAGCTTGGCCAGAGAGTGAGAGGCCGAAGAGGAAAGAGCAGAACGGCTTAATTTATACGTGTTGAAATTCTCCTCCAGCTGTGGATCAAGAAGAAATGATGAAATGTGTCCAAATTTAGAGCCAGATAACAATAGCAATAACAATAATGATGAGAATGATGACGACTTCTATTAAGATTATCAAAGTGCTTTACTTGGGTTTTCTCTGGGAAGACAGGAGCTGCAAGAGGCAGCATGGGCTAGTGGAGAAGGGCCCTGGATTTGAGGCCAGAGGACCGGGCCCGGCACGCATGCCCTGGCTACCTTGGGCACAGACCTCCCTTCTCGGCCCACAGTTTGCTCTTCTGTGAAACCAGATGTGAACTCAGTGAAACTGAGGGCTCTCCCAGCTTCCTCTGGGCTGTCTTCCATCATTTTATTTATGTCCAACCCGGTATGAAGCTGTCTATTGGGCAAAGGCAGGCCCATCCATAGAGATGTTAGCTGCTGCTTTTGTTATTATTGTTATTGTTATCATCATCATCATCATCATCATCATCATCATCATCATCATCATCATCATTATTGGTGCAATGTTAGGAGAGCTGCCAGACTGAGGTAGAGATGTTGTCTACTTAAGAACCTTGAAACCAGCTACTGACTCAGTGGGAGAAGGCTGTCCTCCCTTAGCCACTCAGACTCTCTGGCTGATGGAGGCTGTCTCAGTCTCTGTCTCTCTATCTCTGTCTCTCTCTGTCTCTGTTTCTCTGTCTTTATCCCTCTCCGTTTCAGACTTTCTTCCTCTCTCTGTCAGTCTCTCTCTGTCTTTGTCTCTGTCTCTCTCCCCCCCTTTCTGTCTGTCTCCTTCTCCTCTCTCTCTGCCCCACCCTCCCTTTCTCTCTATGTCTCTTTCTCTGTCCTTCTCTCTGTCTGTCTCACCATTCCCTATCTGTTTCTCTGTCACCCTTCCCCCCCCCACCCCCACTGCAGTCTCTCTCTGCCCCACCCCGCCCTCTCTGTCTCTGTCTCTCTGGCTGTGAGCCTGACTTTCTTCCCTTTCCTCACTTCATGGCTGAGGACTTGCTGGTCCCGGGTGACCGGTGGGCTCCGTCCTGCCCTCCCCCCAGCACCGCTAGCCTTCCTTCCCTCTCTCCTCCCCAGCCCGCTCTTACCCTGATGAGATGATGAAATTCTTCTGTAACCAAATGCAGACGGGGAAGGAGGCCATCCGCGTGGGGACACTGACCCTGCTCCGGGCCGTCCTCAGTGCTGACGGTGAGTGGGCCCCATGTGAGCTGCTCCTGCATCCATCCTGCCCATGGGAACCAGGGACTGGCTTGGCCCTCCTCTTCCTGCTGGGGAGCTGCTGGGTGGGCAGCCTCAAGGCCTCTGATAGTCCCTTTCCATCTTAGAAATACATTTCAGCAGTGTTCTTCTGGCCCTACTCCCCCTGCCCTCTCCCCCGAATACAACTTGGTACAACAACCACATCTGCACCCAGCATTCTGCCCTCTCTGCTTTGCCCCTTTAGCAACCTCTCCCTATCCCCTCTACACCTTCTACCCCTCATCCACTCAGTGACTAATCAATCAACCAATAAGCATTTGTTTTTTTTTGTTTTTTGTTTTTTTTTGCTTTTTGGTGAGGTGATCGGGGTTAAGTGACTTGCCCAGGATCACACAGCTAGTAAGTGTTAAGTGTCTGAGTCTGGATTTGATCTCAGGTCCTCCTGACTCTAGGGTCAGTGCTCTATCCACTGGGCCACCTAGCTGCCCCAACCAATAAGCATTTGTTAAGCACTTACTGTGAACCAGACACTGGGCTAGCTTTGGAAATACAAAGACAAAGAGAGGATTGACCTTGGAGATCTACTGGTCCAACCTCCTCCTTTTGCCTGGGAGCAGACTGTCCTGGAGGGGCTGAGGGATGTGCCTGAGCTCACCCGGGCAGGGGCAGCCCTCGGACCCAGGCCCCTGAGGCCCTTGCCAGGGTGAAGAAGGGGCTTCCAGGACTGGGACCCAGCGCGGCAGGGGCGGGGGGAGCGGCAAGGTGTCTGCAGTCTGTGGGGCAGGGCTCTGTCCCAGCAGGACTTCACACAGCCTGAAGTCAGCCCCTGGGGGCGTCTCTCCCTTTAGTGCCAGAGGTGAACAGCAGGACCCTGCACTCCGTTGTCAAGGTGGTTAGAAATGCCCTTTGTGACCCCCGAGCTAAGGTGAGATGGGGGCAGGGAGAGGGGAGGCCCGAGAGGGAGCTGGGTCCACATGGGCCAGGGCAGACAGACAGGGCTGGGGCCAATACCAGTTGGGCCAAGCCATGACTAGGCAGGAATCCCCACTCCAATGTCCCCCAAGAAGCTCCTCTCTAGAGTGTGGCGAGCCTACAAGGGGGTGGTCTCGCATCTAGGTGAAGGGCCAGAGAGGCTGACTCTGGCTTGGCTGTTAGGAAAGCCTGCCTGCCCCTCTCCTCCCCCTCTCCAGCCCGCCACCCCAAGTGGGATGGGATGCTGGGATGCCCCTCGTTGGAGGTCCCAAAGAAGAGGTAGGATGGCCCCTTGTCAGGGGGGTCAGAAGGGTCTCTTGTTCAGGTCAGGGGGCCGATGGCCTTCAAGGTTCCCCCCCCTCAACCCCGAGACCCTGGGGTTCTGTGATAATGGTCATCAAGGGTCTGCCTGAAGGCTGCCAGGGAGGGGGAACCGTGCCGCTCTGTTCCACTGCATGCTGGGAAGCGTGAGAAATTGTTCTTTTCTTTGGTTCTGCTTCGTCCAGACCTGTGTTTTCATTGGCACAGGAGATTCCCGATGGCCAATCTGCCTCCATCAGGGCCTACCAGTAACTGCCCCCATCTGTAAAATGGGAACAAGAGTGAGGGCTCTAATGATTCAGCCAGTGTGTCTCTGTGATGATGGCCCATGCTAAAGGACCCCAGCCCTTGGGATCATGGAGCGGGGCTGGAGGGGGCTCTGCTCCAGCAGAGGGGAGTCACCGAGAGGCAGAGTTAGGTCCGACATGAGGAAAAGCTTCTTGATATTTAGAACCGTCCCCAAATGGGACTGGCTTCCTTTGATGCTGGTGGCTACCCCTCCTTGGACGTCTTCAGGCAAAGGCTGGGTGGAAATCAAGTCCGGAGTCCTTACTTTGCAGATTAGGACACAGACCCAGAGAAGGGAGTTAAGGCAGCAAAGAGAGTTACCTAGGTCTTCTGACTCCTCAGCTGGAGCTCTGTCCACCACTCCATGGACTCCTCTGTCAGTGACACCGAGTAGATTAAGGAGGACTTCCTGCCCTCTGGGAGCTTAGAGTCTAATCAGACTCGGGAACCGTTGTCCTCTTTCTTAGGGGCTAGTCTTGGCGTCATGCTTCAAACCCACTGCCTGTCACTTAGGTTGTGTCCTCTCCTCCTCCATCAGGTGAAGCTGGCCATTCTCCGGGTCATTGGCCAGCTGGCCATCTCTGGTTACCAGGAAAGGGTCAGAGGCTGGGGCCTAAGATATGTCTCCCTGCAACTTATATTATCTACCTACAGGCTGGTAAGGAGTCAAAGCCAAACCATTTCACTAGGACTCAGAAGGCTGACAGTGTGCGGGAGCTCAAGCTGTATGTGTGTGTATGTGTGTGCGCGTGTGTGTGTACCTGTCCTTTTCTTCCAAGGAATTCCAAATTGTTTCACATTGTTTTAAAATATTTATTGTGAACTTATCATCAACAAGTTAAAACATTTTGACATACAAAGAAGGATTGTAGTCAGTCAACAAACATTTATTAAGCACCTACTGTGTGCTAGGCACTGTGCTAAGAGCATTGTATATGGAGTCATCGACTGCCAGTTTGTTTTTTAAATGGGCATATAATTTGAGAAAGTAGTAACAAAATTTCTATCTCCTTCTGAATTACTTTTTTGTGTCTTTTAAATGTTTTATTGATCTTTCTTGCTTTCCTTTCCTTTCCTTTCCTTTCCTTTCCTTTCCTTTCCTTTCCT
>NW_020954588.1:50387463-50396620 GCF_900497805.2 Vombatus ursinus
TTTCCTTTCCTTTCCTTTCCTTTCCTTTCCTTTCCTTTCCTTTCCTTCTTCCTCCTTTTTTCTTCCTTTCTTCCTCCTCTTTTTTCTTCCTCCCTCCCTCCTCCTTCCTTCCCTCCCTCTTTCCCTTCCTTCCTTCCTTCCTCCCTTCTTTCCTGTCTCTAGCATTACCCACCATTTGCCCCCACAAACTTCAATGACTCCCTCACTGGTTCAGTGTTGAATTTGTCCACATATTAACACAACCAAGGGGTTGTGTAATAGCTCAGTGGATTCTCTGCCCCATGTCATGCTGATTTTCTTCACTGGTCCATCAGGCCATCAGGTCCATGTGGACACCAGCCAGCGAGTGATTAGAGTGTGGCTTAGTGGATAAGATTCTGGCCTTGGAGACAGGACTTCTGGGCTCAGATTCTTCTTCTCACACATACTGGCTGTGTGACCCTGGACAAGTCACTCGCCCTGTATGATCCTATGCTCCTATGTTGGCTCTCCTGGTGCTCAGCAGCCAGCTCTCCCTCCACGATGTCGTGTCCTTGTATTTTGTATTCCAGATGAATAGTCAGGAGAGCTGTTCTCAGGCTGATCTGGAAGAGAAGATGGTTCATAAGGTCACCATGGACACCGTGAGGATCATCACGGCCTCTGTCAGTGGGGTGATCAATGTGAGTGATCTCTCCAGGGCACCTCCAGATGGATAGGTCAAGGCATGAAGCCTTCTTAAGGTTCTAAGTCAGTGAGCCCTAGACTGTGTTACATGCAGTGGTGGATGAGAAGGAAGTAAAGGATGTAGCTCCTTAACCTTAGTCATGGCCTTGGCTGTGCCAGACCAATGGGATGCCCAGCCATTTGGACTGTGAGGCCAGAGTTTGGGCTCCATCTCCCACCTGGTGGCGGCTTACCCAGGTCTTAGGCATGAAGCCTAAGAGGACATAGCTTGTGGAAATCCGGTCTTGCCAGTCAGAGCAGAGGAAGAGAGAGCAAATATTGTAGCCGGAGACAAGATGCACAGAATAACCCAAAGCAATTCTAGGCTAGCCTAAGCAATAACGAGGAGGTATGGCCACCTTGTTATGCCATAGAGTCACAGACTCTCAGAGTCGTAAAAGGCCTCGGGTCACTGGGGAGCACTCCTGTATCTGAATAAGAATTGTCTACCACCTCCCTCAAGAGGGGCTCCCCAGCCTTGGCTTCCAGCCTTCCAAGGAGGGTGGATGCCAAACTTGGCACAGACCCAGACATATGGTATGGCTGGCCTTCCGGGAGCTCAGAGCGACTTGGGGCCACCTCTGCAGGCAGCTGTTCAACCTTTGAAAAGTTCTAAGACAATGTGGCCACTTACCTGAGAGAGTAGAGTAAAGTAAAGGTCACAGGAAGGTTCTTTGGGAATGACTGAGCAGGGAACGGATCTCTGCGTTTGTCTGCGATGTGTTGTATACTTGGAGTAGATGGACGGAATGGGGAAACCATTCTATGCCAAATCAAATCAGCAAACATTTATGATGCCTTTCTATGTGCCAGACAATGTGATAAGTGACTGGTACACTGTGCTGGGGGTACAAATACAAGAAAAGGAAGCCATCCAGAGAAAGTCTGGGAACCCAGGAGGGCCGCTTGGAGCCCTGACTGGCCTGGGCCTCCTCCTTAAAATGGAGGGTCTGGGAGGAGCCAGCCAATGGGGGGCAGAGGGTACTTCCACTATGAGAGGTCAGGGGGGGTGGACTTCCAGGGGAAGGGGCTTCTGTGTCCTCCTGGCAGGCACAGTCAAGAAGCAGATCCAGGAGTGAGCCTGTAGAGGAAGGGGCGTGAGGGCTTGAATGTAGGGCGAGCAGAGGATGCTGAAGACACGGACCTGCTTCCAGCAGATGGTTGGGCTTAGTCATGACAGCTGTGGCTTCTGGGAACCATGGAAGAGATGGAGGAGACCGCAGAAGGCCCCTGGTCGAACCAGGGCCTGTAAAAGCATTCCCAATGCCAGTTCTGCCCCTGGGCCCAAACCTTCTCTCAAAGAACAGCCTTTCAAGTCCCCAAAGGCAGACTGCTGTCACGTGGTCCTCCATCCCCCAGTCTGAGCCGGATGGGGTGCAAGCCAGCCAAGGCAAAGCTGAAATGGAGCGGCGTGTGTTCTCACACCTCTCCGTCCATGCCTTCTTCCCTGTCCAACGTCTCTTGCTAGCTTAAAACTAATATGTAAACTAATAATGGATTCCCTCTAAGCCTAATTGAGATGACCTTAAGGGTCCATCTCTCCTTGGACTCACTTCCTCTAATATGCAAGGGTGGGTGGGTGTGTTTTTGTTGTCATTGTTTAGTCAATTAGAAGAAGAAGACAAGAAGCCTTGTCTTCTTCAGGCTGAGCACCCCCAGATCCTTCAGCCCTTGTCTGAATGGCATACGCTAGAAGTCCCTCACCAATCTGAATTGACACCCTCCAACTTGTCAATAACTTTTCCTTAAAAATGGCCCCCAGAACCAGACATAGTCCTCCAAATGCAGTCTGACCAGGGCAGCGCACAGTCCTCGACACCATTCCTCTCTGTGCAGCCCAAGATTATGGTAGCTTTGTTCATGGTCACATCGTGTTGTTTTTGGTCCACTACAACCCCCATATTTCTTTCAAACCAACTGCTGCCTGCTTGTGCCTTCCCCATTGTACACTTATGAGGTTGGTTTTTTTTGAACCCAAGTGCAAAACTACATTAATCTTCATGAAATATTTTAAACTTAGCCCAGTATTTCAGCCTGTCAAGATTTTTTTGCATCCTGATGGTCATCTTATGTTAGCTATCTCTCCTAACTTGTAGTCATCTGCAAATTTGATAAGGGTACCATCTATGCCTTTCTTCAAGTCATTGGTAGAAATGTGAAATAGTACTGGGCCAGGCCCAGAGCCTGGGCCCTCCACCAGACACCTCCCAAGTTGACATCAAACCATCACACATTCTCTTTCTACCAGTTTCTTTCTTTTATTTTAATTTTCTTTTTTGTTTCCATTCCAAATTCTCTCTCTCCTTCTGCTCTCTTCCCCAACCATTGTGAAGGCAAGAAATACAGTACCCATTATACATATAACATCACACAAAACCTTGTTCCACATTCACCGTGTTTCAAATAGTTTCAAATACCTCCTACTTAGCCCACAGCTCTCCTTTACCACAGAATATCGTGAGATACTTTGTCCAGTCTTTACTAACTTCAAGGTAAACTACATCTGAAGCATTGCCTTGACTTTTCAGCTCAGTAACACTGACAAAAAAAAAAGTAAGGTCAGTCGGGCACAGTCCATAGTTGATGCAGCCATGATGGCTCCTCATGATCACTGTTCTCCTTTCTAATTGATCAGTAGCCATCCCTTTAATAATGCCTTCTCCAGCTTTGCCAGGAATTGAAGTTAAGGTCACTGGACTAGACTTTGAGCTTTCACTCTCTTTCCTTTTGGGGAATCAGGATGACACCGGTCCTTCTCCAGTCTTGGGGTGCCCCCTCCTGTTCTCCACTGGCTAAGCAAGACTGTCTGCCCGCGCTTTCAGCACCTAAGGATGCCGTCTGTCTGTTCCTCCAGGCCCATTGATCAGAATTCCTAAGGGGATATGAGTGTCCTCTTTTTATCTCCTGACTTATCTTGGGTATCAGCCTCTAGAACAAAAACATTTTTGTTCTGTTCTCAGTATTCTCCTTTGTGGCTTGTCATTCTGGGGTCATTTCCTTGTCACGGGTAGCCCATCCGGACAGGGCTCTAAGGCCAATGAACTGAGGCTAATCCTAGTCTCTCTTCCTTTCCCCCTCTTCTGCTGACTCTGTAGGAATTTTGGCTGAAACTCTTGGGTTACATCATGGAGACAGAATACACGGAGGCCCTCACCCCCATCTGCAACAGCCTGACCAACCTGGCCGAGCGTCAGCGCCAGCAAAAAGAATCCAACACGAATGTGGGCAGACGCGGACAAGGTCAGTGAGTCGTCCCCGGCTTCCTCGGGCTCCCCGGGCCAGGCGATGGTGAACGGGGCTTAAAAAGCACCTGCTTCCTCTTGTGGTATCGCACCCCCTCTGCCCCTGTCAAAGGGGGACATTGTTTGCCATCACTTACCGGATGTTTCAGGTATCTCATTATTTTTTTCTATTGTGAAACACGCGTTCTAGCAGGCTCCCTAAAGGCAGAGAGCCTTTGAAGATGACTCACCGCAGATCAGGGCCTAGGGAGGTGCGAGGGCATCGGGGCATGGATGACTCATCTCAGAGAAACAGGAAGTTGGGCCAGAAGAGGTCCACCTGCCCAGCCAGGATGTGGCTTTCTTTCAGTCCCAGCATGGAGGGGGCAGCCCGAGTGGACAGATGTTGGGATTCTAGGGGCTTTTGGAGCCTGGGAAGAGGGCTGTGGGAGCCCAGGGGGCCTGGGTCCACTCTGCTCTCAGTGTCTTTGCTCTTTGAAGAAGGGAAGGGTGACCTCTCCCAGAGGGCAGTGCAGGTTCCTGGTGGGCCTGAAACTCGGGTGGCCTCATCTTGGGCTGGACCCCAGACTCAGAGATGGGTCTGGGGCTCCTCAACGTGGGACCAAGGGCCCAGGAGCCTGATTTTATACAGCCTTGCCGAGTAGGAGAACCGGGCTGGTAGAATTGGGCCAGCTGGCTCCAGTAGGGGATTTGATGTTAGTCTGGCAAAAGGGGAGGCCTGAAGAACAGGACCTTGTCCCTATTCCTGCTGAATCTAACTGATGTGAAGTCCAGAAACGGTAACTTTTCTTTGTTGGTTGTTTCAACCCACAGCACTTAGTCACTTAACTAAATTGCTAGCCACTCTGCCTCAGTTTCTTCATCTGTGAAATGGGGATAATAGTAGTACCCACCTCACTGGATTGTTGTGAGCTCAGATGTGAAGTGCTTGGTAAACTTTGCTAGCTAACAGTAATAACGATTCTACAGAATGCTCCAAAGAAGCTTCGCTGACTGGGGAGGAGGGGCGGGAGGGCCTCATCTGTTGCTAAGGCCGCATCTGGCAGGGAGCTTCGGGAGGACCCTCAGGAGAAAGACAGGACCCCAAGGGCCTGTGCTTCCCCCCTTGCCTTGGTCACGTGTGTTCCCTGTGATTTGTATGTCACATTTGTGCCCACTCATATCCCCACGGACTTGCGAGTATTTGTGGAAGGTGTGGTGGGGGGCAGGACTTGCCACTCCTTGTAACTACTAGGTGGTTCAGTGGGGAAGGGTGTGCAGTGCTAGACCTTGAGTCAGGAAGATCTGAGTTCAAATTCTTCCTTAGACTCTTATCAGTTGTGTGACCCTGGCTGAGTCCCTTTACCCCCTGTAGTCTCATTTTCCTCATCTGCAAAATGGGGATAATAATGTCACCTACCTCACAGGGGTGTTGTGAGGACTAAATGAGGTAACATCTGTAAGGCGAACCTAAACCACTGGGGTAATTCTAGTAGTTATTATTGCTGTTGTGGTTGCCATGTAATTTGAACCAATCCCTTCTCTAAAAATCTAATTGGGTCTATGAGCTGATTGTTAAGAGAAGCACACAACTGGGGGCTCATGAGCAACAGTGTTAGAAAGAAGGAGAAGCCAGGGCTCCTCTGGGGACCTGCCCTGCCCACGCCAGTGGGGGCAGAGGGGGAGGTTCCCAAAGGCTTCGAGACCCAAAGGTGGAAATCTCTAGCAGTGTAACAGAGGGCCCACCGGACAGGAGGCTCTCCAGTCCTGGTGCTTTAGGTGCCGCTAACTAGACAGAACCTACGGACAAGCCAGCTCACCTGGGTGGACCATGGTGTCCCTGTCTCCCAAATGCAGGCGTGAGATTAGGAGACTTGGAGGCTCTGTGGCAGGGCTGATGGGGTTTAGAAATTTGTTTGTATTCATACTATTTTGTTTTGACACAACAGTCACTTCCCAATCACACCTCGCCCCAAAGCTGAGAACCTTCCCATAAAAACTGTAAAGAAAACCACATCTGTAATGTGATAATGACGCTCTGCCCTGTGTTACCAACAGAAAGGAAGGCTATACGGTCATAACTGGGTAAACTGGAACCACCATTTTCCACTGTAGTTGACCTCAGCTTTGTGGCGTGTTAACGCTGGTCTCACTTAGGGCCGTCGTCATAACGTTTGATACCCAACAATATACCACATAGAATATGCACAACAGACATTACCTTATGTAGAACACAGCATATTACACTATAACGTCCCACCTGGAGAATGGAGTGCTGGGCTTTGCCCTTCTATTGGGCTCGGCTTGCTTCCTGCCAGCCTTCCTGTGTTTGTCTGAACTCTTCGTATTTGGAGTTCCTTGAGCATAATCGCATTCCACCGAGTGCCTTTTCATTCATTCACTCCTCTCACACACTCATTTCATCCCTATACCATAGCTTGTTCAACCATTCCCCAGCTGTTGGGAGCTCCTACAAGTAGGGTTGCTGAGAATGTTTCGGTCTGTATGGGGCCTTTCTGTGGCTCACCTCCTCGGGATGTGCCCGCAGGAATGAGACCCTGGGTCAGGACAGTATTGAAGCTTCGTCCCTTTTTTTTCACACCATTCCCAACTGTTTTCCTGAACGGCTGGACTTCCTCATAGCTCTTCCAGCAGAGAATCAGTATGTCTATGTAAAAATAATAATAATGACTGACATTTCTATAGCACCTGCTACATGCTAAGCACTGAGCTAAGAGATTTGCAAATATTATCTTATTTGATCCTCACAGTAAACCTGAGAGGTAAGTGCTGTTATTATCCCCATTTTGCAGATGAGGTAGCTGAGGCAAACAGTGGTTAAGTGACTGCCCCAGGATCATATGGAGAGGAAGTGACTGAGGCAGATTTGAACTCAATTCTTTCTGACTCCAGGCCCAGTGCGCTATCCCCCTAAGCCGCCTCGCTGCCTCTATGTTCCTGAGTCCCTCCAACAGTGACTCACTGGGCATTATTTCCCCCTCCCTCCTTTTGTGATCCAACCAAACTGGCCCTCTCCCTGCACTTCACACCCCCCATCTCCCACCTCCAGGCCTTTGCATCTCATGCCTGGAATGCACGCCCTCCTTACCTCTGCCTGAGTCTCTCGCTTCCTTTGGGACACAGCTCAGGCATCCAATCTCCCCAGCTAACACCTTCCCTCCCAAATGTTCTTGTATTCAATTATTTTTTATACATTCTCTGTATCCTTATATCTGTGCTGGTCATCTCTCCCATTGGAATGCCAGCTCCTCTTGAGTAGGGGCTGTTTGCTTTGTTGCAGGTATGTTCTCAGTATCTGGCATGGTGCCTGGCTCATAGTGGCTGTTTGGAGACTGGTTGACTGATAGATTGTTGAATTCTTTCCTTGTCTTCCGCTGTGAAAGACTTTAATTTCCATTGTCCTTTAATTGTTTTAATGGTGTGATATCCTATTATATTTTGATGATTTACCCATTTGGAATTTATTGGGTCATGTGGTATAACAGGTTGGTCTAACCAGATTTGCCACCTAACTGCCTTTAGATTTTCACCAGGGTTGATGCTGATAGAGTCCCTGGGGGATGTTTATGGGCAAGATCTCTTCAGAGTCCCTTAAGCCACCTGTTCTGCCTGGTCCTGAGGCTGGCCCCAAATGGTCCATGCCTGGACTGATCGTGACTTGGCTTGCTCTTCTTTCTAGTGGAACTCCCTGCTCCTCAGAAGCTGCTGGCCCGGCTCCTGGTGAGTAGGCTGACCCTGCTGGTGACTGGGTGGGGTGAGCATTTGCTCATCCCTGCCGTGTCTTCAGTGCCCACAGGAGAGGGGTCCTGCCTGACTTTACTCCAGGTAGAGCTCCTTTGGGGGTGGCTGGGAGTGAGGAGAGCTCAGTGAGAATCCCAAGATACAGACCACCTGGCAAGGGAATGTCCTGAGCTTAGTGGCATTTCCAAATGTCCTTGGATCATTTGGATTGGACACGCTGACCATCTTTGTGTGCAGCGAGGGAGGAAGGTAGAGGAGGTTTGTTTTGGGGAGGCCAGATGTAGTTGCAGAGAAGATGCCCTGTGAGATGTGACATGCCTGATGTGAGAGCCTGTGTCCCTGGCTCAGAGTTGTGACTTCTGATTGGTCCCAAGGCCCTGCCCCTGCCCATCCTAGGCTCCTGTTTCATGCTGAGCCCCACCTCCCCCAAATGGCTTCATGTCTCCCGAGGGGAGCCTCAATCTGTCTCTGATCTGCTGACTGAAGGCTCAGCTGTCCTCGTCTGCCCTCCTCCCCACTGCAGGTGCTTCTCTCGGCCCCTTACAAGGGAGAGGGCCGCGGGGTGGCCATGCTGCAGCTGCTCAAGACCCTGCACCAGAGCATTGCCCCCTCCATGGCGGACCTATGGGAAATTGAGATTCCTGCTCTGATTCAGTACCTGGAAGGTAAGGCCCCTGGGGGTGGGTCTGTCCATTGGCTAGCAGCCTCAGAAGGCATCCTTCAAACAGGTCCTGCATACAGTTGGTGCTTAGTGAATACCTTTGTCTTATCTCCCCCCCAAATCAGTTAGCATTGATTAAGTGCCTCCTATGTGCCAGGCACACAGTAGGTGTCTTCACTGAGGCTTGTCATTTGTCTGTAATTCCCCCAGGGCCCTCCAATGCGTGACATTGGTGTGACATTTGTGTGATGTTGGTGTGATTTTGGTATGACATTGGTGCGACGTTGGTGTGACATTGGTGTGACGGTGTGACATTTGTGTGATGTTGGTGTGATTTTGGTGTGACGTTGGTGTGATTTTGGTGTGACATTGGTGTGACGTTGGTGTGACATTGGTGCGACGTTGGTGTGACATTGGTGTGACATTGGTGTGATTTTGGTGTGACATTGGTGCGATGTTGGTGTGACATTGGTGTAACATTGGTGTGATTTTGGTGTGACATTGGTGCGACATTGGTGTGACATTGGTGTGATGTTGGTGTGATTTTGGTGTGACATTGGTGCGACGTTGGTGTGACATTGGTGTGACGTTGGTGTGATTTTGGTGTGACGTTGGTGCGACGTTGGTGTGACATTGGTGCGACGTTGGTGTGACGTTGGTGCGACGTTGGTGTGACGTTGGTGTGACATTGGTGTGACATTTGTGTGATGTTGGTGTGATTTTGGTGTGACATTTGTGTGATGTTGGTGTGATTTTGGTGCGACATTGGTGCGACGTTGGTGTGACATTGGTGCGACATTGGTGTGAC
>NW_020954588.1:50396630-50403927 GCF_900497805.2 Vombatus ursinus
TCTTCGTGGGCGTGTTCTCTCCCCCGTGGAATGTAAGCTCTGGGAGGGCAGGGGCTGTTTCATTGTTGCCCTTGTCCCCTCACTGCTTGATGGAGTGCCTTGTACACAGCAGGTGCTTAGTAAATGCTTGTTGCTTGATTGACTGGCGTGTCCCTTTTTACTGTGGGTAAGAGGCTGAGGAGAGAGAAGGTGCTCAAGTCACACCGCCGTTCCATTATTTCTGTAGAGCACACACAGTATACGTGGAACCAAAAGACCTGGGAGGACAAGCTGATCCAGGTACGTGGGATGGGCGGGGAGGGGCAGGGCTGGTCTAGAGCCATAAGGAGTCTCAGCGTCCATTTTACAGATGAGGAAACCGAGGGTCATACAGGCAGTAAAGGGCAGAGTCGGGATTTGAACCCAGGACTCCGCCTCCCGAGCTCTTTCCTCTGCGTTATGCCGCCCACCCAAGATGTCCTGCAGCCCTAGGCTTTGGAGGTCTTTGGGGATCCCAAGAAGCTTCACTCACCACCTACTACTCGTTAGATATTGACCAAACACCTACCTTGTGGGTGCGTCACATGACTGATGGAGGTGGGAGGAAAGCCCCTTCTGCCCCAGGCTGTGTGGCGGGGTAGACTTAGAGTTGAGAGAGCCCTGGGTTCAAACCCTGCAGACACCCTGCTTTTCTGAGGCGAGAATGGACTCGGGCAGCAGGGACAGCTCGGGGCTGTTGTCAGGCCCAGATGCGATGACGTCCGCACAGTGCTTTGCAAACCTGAGGCACTGGGGAAATGCCAACAGGCGGTGTCTTTGTGGTTGTGGTGGCAAGGACTGGGAGGCAGGGAGGGCAGAGTGGGGACTGGGTAGAGGGACAGCTCTGTGCTCCGGGAGGCCGAGGCCCGGGAGGCCGTGAGTTTGGTGCGCAGACGGGGGGAGTCGGAGGAGCCGGGCTCCCTTTGGGTTCTGACCCCAGCTCTGTGATCTGGGCTCGGTGACCTCCGAGACCCCTCCTCCTGGGGCCCCACATTCTGCGCAAGTCGCTCTCAGCGCCCCCGGCTGCTCTTCCAAGAGTTAGAAGAGCGTGCTGACGGATCGGCATCGGTGCAGGAAATCTCCCGTGCTGGGATTTCACGTGGCCGATGAAATCGCGGTTCTGGACGTCCGCAGAGTCACTGCGTGTGCTGCGGGTGACTGAGCGCCGCTCCCCTTCCCGCTCCCAGCCAGACTGGCCGGGCTGTCCGTCTCGTTTGCAGTTCCTGAGGATCTCCCTCAAGAGGACGCAGGGGACCACGTGGAGCCTGCGGCTGAGTAGCGAGCTGAACCGCCAGATCGTCAGCTACGAGAGCCCCTCGGTGGAGAAGGTGGGTCCTCCGCCTGCCCTGAGAAGGGGGCGCTCGGGGGGGGCGGCGCGTTGATGTTTCCAGGGGCTGATGGGCCAGCCCTAAAGTGCTGGGGGACCAGCTGTCGACCGTGGGTGGCCTTGGCCGAGCCGTTGCAAGTCCCTCGGCCTCAGGCCCGTCATCCCTGGGAGGAGGGCTTTGGACGCCGTGATCGCTGAAGTGCTTTTTGGCTCGGATAGCCCGCGTCCCCGTGAAGGAGGCAATGAGTGGTGACGATGGTGAACAACAGATGGGGGCCCACCCACAGAGAATGAGGGCCCAAGGGGACCTTCCCTCCAGAGAGGCATCACAAACTCCCTGTGTGACCTTACGCAAGCTCCTTGCCCTCTCTGGGGCCTCTCTGGGCCTCAGTTTCTTCATCTGAATAATAGGAATCACACTAGCAGCTACTTCTGGGATCACTGAGCTTGAAGGGACATAGAGGACATTTAGCTTAGCTCCCTCGTTTTACAGATGGAGAAACTGAGGCTCATTGAGGTGAGATGTTGTCCAGGGTCATATGTAGTTGTCACAGCTGGGATTCAAACTCAGGTCCTTGGACTCCAAGTCCACTGGCCCACACTGCCTTCCCTGACTTGTTGAGCACCCCAAGTGAGATAACGTATCTGAAGCGGTTTTTTATTTAAGTTCTTTAAGTTAACGAGCTTAGACGTTCTCTCCCTCTCCTGACATGAAGAAAGAGAAAAAGAAAAACAAAACTCCTGGAACAAACCAGAATAGTCAGACAAAGCAGATGCCCAGAGCGTATTTCTCATTCAGCACCCTGATTCCCCCACCTGTCGGGAGTTGTCAGTCCAGTCAGGATAGGATTGGTCACAAGGTGCCTTCCTCGCCAGGCTCTATGGAGATGTCGGCTAGTGTGGTTAGGGGGAAGAGCCCCGGCCCTGAGGCTGTGAAGCCTGGCTCCCAGTCCTGGAGCTTGGAGTGGGCCTCACTCAGTTTTCCCATCTTTAAAATGTGGGAGTTGTCACCTGGGATCATCAAGGTCTCTGACCCCCCAGTGGCCTATGGATCTTGTCTCCTCAGAAGATGAGATTCTGGGCTTGATCTTTTGGGGGGATGTCTCAGCCTCAGGGGCTCCCTTTCCTTCCAGGCCTTCCTGTACCGGGCGCTGGGCTTCACATTGGCCGCGGGGCAGGAGGCTGACAAGGTGGAGACCCAGCTCATGGAGCTGCTGCACAAGACAGATTATGGCAACGACTTTGACCGGGAGGTGAGGCCCCGACCTGGCAGCTCCCACATTCACAGGTTGTCCTCTGCTGTGCTGTGGGTCTCACGCCCGGGCACAGGGCTTTGGTGAGCAAGGGGTGTCCAGGCACAGGAGCCCAGGGAGGGAAGGCCCTCCTCAGGCCAGTGCAGCCTAGAGAAGAGGAGACTCGGGCCAGGCAAGCAGGCGTGAGACCTGTTCCCATTGGTCCCTACTGGAAGGGTGAGCAGTAATGGGTAAAAGCTGAAGATGCATTTGGGTTTGGGGTCAGGAACAACCTTCTTAACAGTGTGAGCTTTCCCAGAGTGGGCCAGGCTGTCTCAGGAGGCGGTAGCTTCTCCCTTGGGGAGGTCCTCAGGCCCAGACTTGATGAGCCCTTGGAGCAGGGAGGGTTCTTACCTGCGGTTTGTGAATGTGTTTAAAAACAATGTTGATAACTGTATTTCAGTAATTTGGCCTCCTTGGTAATTCTGTATGTCTTATGTTATGCATTTAAAAACATGATTTGGAGAAAGGTGAGTGCATGGGCTTTCTCAGGCCAACTACCTGAGGGGTCCAGGATGCACCAAAGGCGGAAGATCCTGTGCCTTCGAGTGCTGTAGGAGACTCCAGGCCAGAGACGGGTGGGGCTCCTTGGACCCTGAGGTCCTTCCCCACATGGCCATTTGGGTTCTCTGATTTCTCTGGGGAGCTGGCAGTCTGCTTGCCTTAGGGACTTGTCCTAGCAGTGACCCCTCCGCCCCAAGCCCAGGAGGGCTAGGCCCCTCACCAGCCAGGCCGGCTTAGTGGCCTATGTTCTCCCTGCTCTGTTCCTCCTTCATCCACCCCTGTCCTCGTGCCCCTTCCAGGGGGTGATCCTTTGCTTGGGACTCTGCGCCAGGGGTCAGGTGGTCACCGTGCTCCATGTGCTCCAGGAGTTTGAAGAGAAAATTCAGGAGACAGAGGATTCCTGGCACATCAGCGCCTGGAGGGTGAGGGCCACTGGGGCGGGGGAGGCCAGACTCAGGGGGCCCAGAATCGCGGCACCCATGGATGGATGGTTCACGGGAGCCTAGTCAGAAGCTGGAGGGAGGGTCCGGCTCACTCTCCTCTGTGCACCACTGTGCTCATCTGCAAAATGAGGGGTGCAGCTGGTCACTGAAGTTCCTCCCAGCTCTAAGACTCAGTGACTTTGTTGGATCAGGGGCTGGGGCAGACACTGGAAGGCGACCCTTTTAGACCCCTCACCATGGACCTGGAAGCCCTGCCTGTGGCCATCAGGGAGGCTCCCCATCCCCTATGTCATGCTATCAGTGTTTCAAACCGTTCATTCAATTCAATGCAACAAGCATTAATGGAGCACCTACTGCATGCCTGTGTTGGAAAAGTGAAAAATGGCCTCTACCCTCAACTACATTCTAGTGGGGGGGGGCAACAAGGAATCCTGGATCTGTAGTTGGAAGGGAGCTTAGGAAGGGAGTGGTCATCTGGGCTGCCGAGGTCGGGAGAAATCCCAGCGACTCTCCTACCGTCCCACAAGCGGTAAATAAAAAAGGGGGATCTGGACCCAGGTCCTCCAGCTCCTCGTGTACATGAGCAGCTCTCCACCAAGAACAGGATTTCGTTGGGGGAGGGACTAAAGCACCAGAGCCAGGGGCTGGGGGTGCGGCTCAGGGTCCCCTGAAGAGAGCCAGGGAATGGAGAGTCTCAGAGAGCATTCCAGGCTGCAGCGAGCAAGAGAAGGCAAGTCCGGCAGCTGTGAACTGTGGTGCTCAGGGCCCTCAGTTTCTCTATCTGTAAAGTGAAGGGGCTGGGTTCGAGGTAGTCGAACTCTTGGACCTTCTTGCTGAGAGGCTGGGACTGCCAGGGCTCCTTTGCTCGCTTTCAGAGTGACCACCCCTGGAGGAGGGAGGTGGTGAAGAGTGCCCTCATGGTGATGTACAGCAGTGTGGCTGCTCACTGCCACCCAAGAATGCTCCTGTCCTGCGTGGAAGGAGACATCACCAGGAAGATCCTGCATCACTATGCTACCAGCTGCCAGGTGCCCCCGGGGGGGGGGGCTTGAGCCTGGGTCTGGCTTGTGTGTTCTCTGGGAGGGGGCAGCTCGGGGCAGTGAGGCTGGCTCGGGCATCCAAGGGAGGAGGCCAGCGGGTCTCCCCTGCCTCCCAGGTGCCCCCAGAGCTTCCTGCATGCTAAAGAGAAGCCAAGGCCCTGGGGTGGGAGTCCGCAGCTCTTCCATCATGACACAACTTCCTTTTCCTCTTGGGCTGCGGCTCCTGCCCCATCCTTGCGGTCACAGGATGTTTCTCTGAAGCTAGCCTTTGTCCAGAGCATCAGTCAGATCTGTCTGGCCATCCAGGCCTTGGGCAAGGTTGACTTTGACTATACCTACAAACCAGAGCTCACCGCTAACCTCATGGTGAGCTGGGAGTAGGTTCTGCCTGACTTTGGGGACTGGGAGGTGTTCCTGGGGCTGCCTGGGCCTGGTCATTGGACAGCCTGACTGCAGCTTACCCGCAGTGGGCAGGGATGACTCCATCTCTGGATTCCACTCAGGGCCCTTCACCAGTGGGAACTGGGGGCCTGGGCTCCCTCTAATGAGAGGTACACTGAGGCCCCAGGAGTAGTAGAGGGTGTGTGTGTGTTGTGTGTGTGAGAAAGAGTGTGTGTGTATGTGAGAGTGTGTGTGAGAGTGTGAGTGTGTATATATATGTGAGAGAGTGTGTATGAGTATGTATGGGAGAGAGTGTGTGTGTCTGAGTGTGTGTATGTGAGAGTGTGTGTGAGTGTGTGTGTATGTGAGAGTGTGTGTGTGTGTGTGTGTGTGAGAGTGTCTGTGTGTGGTGACAGAGACAGAGACACACACAGAGCAGAGAATAATTGAGGGAGGCTGAGAATAGGACTGAGCGGCTAGGGTGAAGACCTTGCTCCCAAACCCCTTTTTCCTTATCAGGCATGTGGGGGGTGGTTCTAGACTGCAGGGGTCTTAATGTGGAGCCTGTGACTTTATTTGACATTTTTTAGTAATTATGTTTCAGTATGTTTGGTTTCCTTTGTAACGCTCCATATTTTCTCGTGTGCATTTAAAAGACCCTTGGGCCTCCCCAGCCAGCCACACGGAAGCCTGGATCTAGGAGTCCCTGGGTTAGGGGTGCTGAGCATGAGCAGGGGGCCTTGGGGCAGTCACCTTCTGGGGCCTGGTCTGGGATTTTGGGGGGTGCTCTTGCCCAGTCTGAGGGGCCATGCTGCTCAAAGGGGAGGGGCGGACGACCTTCAGAAAGTGAGGACCAGGCAGATTTTCCATTGAATTTGGAGAGACAGTGATCTGTAATGGTTAGAGCTATGGGCTTGGCGTCAGAAGACAGGACTTCAAATTCTCCTCAGATGCTCATTTTGGCTAGGGATTGTTTCATTGTTTGTGCTTGTAACCCCAGCACCGAGACAAGTGACTGGTGCATAAGAGGGGCCAAATAAATCCTTGTTGGCTAATTGTGGGGCTGTGGACAGATCATTCCAACTCCCTGAGCCTCAGTGTCCGTGTCTGTAAAATGGGGACGGTAATAGCATCTACCTTATGGGATTTCTGAGAGACTCAGATGAGATGGTATAGGTATTATTAAAGCCCTTTATGAAAGGGCTCTATGTGCCTGTTACCATGATTATGGTCAGTGTCATTCTTGCTTGCTTCGTCGTTTGTACTGGGCAGGTGATCCTCAAGACAGAGCCGCTGGACACTCTGGTGTATCCTGTGCGCTGCCTGACAATGAATGCGCTCTGGCACCTCAGGTAGGCTGGGTCTGTGCGCGAGAGGCAGGCATGACCCCATCTCAGAGCTCGGCCCTCGGAACCCATATTGTCATCGGAATGCCCTTTACCGTCTCACAGCTGGGCCATAACTCACCATGCTAGGGACAGAGTTCCAAGAAAGCGTGACTGGGGGATTAATCCCTTCGGGGAGATGGCCTGAGAGGAGGAGGGAGGGTGGCAATGAGAGCTGCTCATGGTCAGAGTGACAGCTGAAGTAAACCAGGCCTGGCTTCCTGGGGGGATGAAGCCAGCCACCATCTTTGCAGGCCAGGGATGGTCTGGCCCCGGGGCCTCTCCCTGGGAAAATGCAGCAGGTGCCCATGGAAAGGGAGCGCACTGTATCGAACACGCTGCTCAAGCCCTGTGTGCTCTGAGAGTCTCGGCTCACACTGATCACAGACGGGACCTTCGTTAGGTGAACTTCGAGTTCCTCCTGCTAACACAGACTTGTACTGGGAGGCACGGCCATCTTCCCTCCTTTGTCACTTATCATCTTTGAAACCTGGTGCAAGCCCCTTCCCTCTCAGGCCTCATTTCCTCCATCTGTAAAACGGGGAGGTTGGACTTAATGATGATGGCCTCTTCTTGTTCTGAATCCTGGGGACCCTATAACCCAACCGGCCATTGTCCCACAACTCTGCTGTCCATTGGAGAAGTATTTTGAGAAAGGTCCACGTACAGACTCCTGCGGCACACCTCGGCTCTCCTGGGCTTACCTTGGACATGCCTGGACTAGTCTAGGGGCTTACAAAACACGAGGATGACGCAGACGCTGTCACCCTAACAAGCAAATTGATTCCCTGGAAACCACCATAATAGGGCTGCTTACGTCATGCATTTAGTGGATAGGCACGCAACCTCTCCCACCCAGTGCACAGGCGTGTGTGTGTGTGTGTGTGTGTGTGTGTGTGTGTGTGTG
>NW_020954588.1:50405091-50409280 GCF_900497805.2 Vombatus ursinus
CTGCTCCTTTTCTCTCTCTCTCCTCTCCTCTCCTCCCACTCTCTTCCCCAGCCACCTCTCTCTCTTCAGTGACCATTCGTTAAGTGCTTACTATGTTCAAAGCCCTGTGCAGCCCTTGTGCTTTGGGCAGACCAAGACGCAAACAAAACAGGTTAGGCCAGATTGGCCGCCTGAGGGAGGAAAGTTCTTGAGGAGAGGCCAGGAGGATGCTGGGATTCAGGGTAAGCCAGCTGGGGAGAGTGAAGAGTGGGAATGAGAAATCAGAGATGTAGGATCATAGACTTATTGCTGGAAATGGCCATACAGGCTAACAAGTCCAACCTCCTCATTTTGCAGGTGAGGAAACTGAGGCACATAGGGCTTGAGTGACTTTCCCAGAGTTGAGCATCTGGGATGTGTCTGAGGCAGGATCCACAGCACCAGGAGCTGTAGATTGGGGCTCTAGACCAGGCCGTGCTCCTCCTTGCTGGCTGTGGATCAGGGTTCTAAACCATGCGGTGTTCCTTTCACTAGCTGGAGGACCCAATGTAGATCACATGGCCTCTCATTCTTAGGCTCACCCAGCAAGCTGTCTTGCATGTAGTAGGTGTCCAAAAAAGGTTTGCTGAATTGCACCAAACTGAGGGTGCAGTCCTGCCCTGAGATGGGAAGTTGGCCATTCCATCTTTTTTCAGTCTGTCTTTGGACAATGGGACCCTGTCTAGGGGTGGGGCTTCTGCTGGGCCAGCATTGAGCTCCTCACTCTCCCTTGCTTTCCCCAGCAAACTAAGGCCTCCTTTCACCCTTGAGGAAAACCACGAGTTGATGGACAGGAGTGTCCAGTGTGTATTCCCTCTCCCTCCTCCAGGAGAGGACAGTGAACAGGTCAAGGTGAGCTCTTCTCAGGCCTCCTCATCTGTTCAGTGGTGGAGGTTTGTGCTGACCTGGTCCTGAATCGCACTTCCCATCTTCTGGCTGTTACAGTGCCTGAGGCCTAGGCTACATTAGGCTCCTTGACCTGGTTCCAGGCACACCTGAGACCATGGGGAAGGGCTGGGGGGGGGGGTGTTACCCAGGTTGTACCCATTGCTGACCCTGTGACCAGCGCTTTGGGACTCTCTGATCCTATGACCAACCTGCGGCCGTTTATATCAATGAACAAAACCTTCGCAGAGAAGCTCACACAGGGAGCCACAGAGGGAAGGCCAAGGAGATAATGGGGGCCCCCAGGTGCCCTGGCCTGCCACAGGGAGAGCCCACACGCCTCTCTTAGAGTCTCAGGACAATGGCAGGTGCAGGGCAGACCGGGCCAGACCAGAGGTACTTTTCTGAGAACTCCCCACAGGCAGCCTGGGGAGGAGGGGGGCCCTGTTGACCACCTTCCTCTGTCTCACTGGTCATGGCAGTTAAGGCAAAGCTGGCTCAGGTCTCCTTCCAGCCTCTTCTCTGTGTCTACTCCTATGGTCGATCAGGCAAAGAATAATCTAATTGTCAGGCTTCACCGGCTTCAGCTGGCCTCAATTCCCTGGGTCATAGCCTGAGAGTTGGAAGGGACCCCAGCATCATCTCCTCGAACCCCTTCATTTCACAGAGGAGGAAACTGAGGCTCCAAGCATTTCAGTGACTTCTCCGTGGAGCCTTGGGGGGCAGCCTCCCTCCCAATCCCTCTGCTGTTCTCCCTTGGCTTGAGCAGACACAGGGACCCTACGGTCATGTCGTCTCCTCATGGGTGTCATGACCCCCATGCCGTTCTTCTCTTGGTCGCAGACATTGTACGAGAACTCCATGAATGCCCTGATGAGGCTGATGCAAAGCCTCCTGGAAAGAGAGCTGGACCCCAAGGGCCTCCAAGAGGCGTTCCACGTGAGTGTCTTGGAGAGCCCCTCTCCCCATTTGCCACAGAAGCCGCCCTCCGTGGTGGCCGTGAGTGGGGCATCTTGGGTCGGGGGGGGAGCCTCCAAAGCTCTCTGTCCTTCTGGCTGAGCTTCCATAGTTCCTGGAGGACAGAATGGTCTGCCATGGGAGGAGCTTGCTCCTAGCAGCAGTCTGAGGGCCCTTCATGGCTAAGTGTAGGGGAGACTGTCCCAGGCTCAGAGGGGGCCTTTCCCCAGGGAAGGCTGGGGAAGCCCCGCAGTTTTCCAGGCTCTCAGGGCTTCTCCCTTGTGTTCTTACCTCCCTCCCTCTGGCAGCTCCTTGAGAAGTGGTTACACTCAGAGAAGGACTGGGAGCGAGAGAGAGCAGTCATGTTGAGCCTTCACCTCCTGCAGGTTTATAGGGAGGGCGTCACCATCCTGGTGAGTACAAGAGACCTCCCTGGCCAGGCGGGCCCGCGCCTCAGCCTCTGGCTCAGCCCATGGGGCCTGGAGAAACGCCCGTCCTGGGCCGCAATGAGGCGGGGGTGGCACAGCTCCCAGGCTGGGGCTTGTCTCATTGAGAGCCGGCCCAGAGAGGCCGAGCTGCCGCCCAAAATCCCATTTACTGTACTTGTTTTAAAGAAGATTTTAAAGCCATTTCCCCAATTAACCAACATTCATTTTCCCTCTCTCCCACTTGGCCCCTTGAACCCCATTGAACAACAAATGCAAATGAAACCTTGATAACAAAAACTTCCCTCCCTGGCTACCCCGGGAGACGTCTGCCTGCGGATTCACCCCCAGTCCCTCACCTCTCTGTCTGCTCCATCTCTATCGGAGTCCTTGCTGTTCTCCTTGTCCTCTTCCCCTCGCCCCTTTTCTCTGGAACTGTCCCTTTCCATCGCATACTCCATGACTCCCACATGCCGCGGGTTTCGCCATTCCCGGGGAAGCTCCAGGTTTGGGGGTAGTTCACACTTGTCCAGCATGGTTTCAGGTTTGCCAAGCTCTGTACACATTGATGGGGGCACAGTGGCCTCTCACACAACCCTGGGAGGTAGGGGATAATATTATACCCATTCTGCAGATGAGGAAGCTGAGACAGGTTAAGTGACTCACCCTGGGTCACTCAGTACAACTGCGGCTGGATTCTAACTCAGGTCTTCCTGACTCCCTCCTTTATGCTGCCTAGGTCCATGCTTTTCGGCCCAAGGTCGTTTAGGGAGACAAGTTTTGTTTTTTTTAAATTTAAAAATAGGATTTTTTGAGGTGTCAGCATGGAATAATGGCTGGCTGACTGGTCTTGGAGTGTGGAAGACTTGGGTTCCAGGGTTTGCTGGCTAACCAGCCCTGGAGAGCTGCTCCTTAAATTTTCAGTGTGAACATTTGCACCTTGTTGAAGCCAGCAAACACTACACTACAAAGCACAGTTTCAGTTATTGTTTTGTTGATTGTCTGGACTTAAGAAAGTGATGGAGAAAATGTCAGTAATATGGATTAAACTTCAAAGTGCCCATGGCCCCTGAAGAGCCCATTATTAAGCACCTACCAGCACGGGGCAGTACTGGGTTCAAGTCCTAATTTTGACAGCCAGTGGCTATGTGATCCTGGGCAAGTCCTTTTACCTCTCAGTGCTCAGGCAGGCCTGGGCTATTAGTAACTATTAGTTAACAGCTCTGCACAAACAAAGCCAATGCAACCAATATTGAAAGGGAAGCAGAAAGCTGGGAAACAATTTTTACAGCCAGTGTTTCTGATAAAGGTCTCATTTCTAAAATATATAGAGAACTGAGTCAAATTTATAAGAATCCAAGTCATTCCCCAATTGATAAATGGTCTATTAGTAACTATAAGTTGCTGTTAAGATTATTAGTAACAACTCTGAAACCTGCCTCATAACAAAACTCAGAAATCCTTGGACAAAGCCAACTGACAACAGCTGCATCTTTTTAAAAAATATAATTAATTAATTAAATTTTGGTTTTTAACATTCATTTCCATAAGATTTTGAGTATTAAATTTTCTCCCTCTTCCTCTCCTCCCCCTGTCCCAAGATGGTGTGCAATCTGATGTAGCTCTACTTATACATTCATATTAAACATATTTTCACATTAGTCATGATTTAAAGAAGAATTAGAACTGATGGGAGGAACCATGAGAAAGAAGAAACCAAATAAAACAACAAAAGAAAAGGAAAGCAAATAGTCTGCTTCCATCTGCATTCAGGTTCCATGGTTCTTTCTCTGGATGTGGATAGCATTTTCCCTTGTGAGACTTTTGGAGATGCCTTAGATCTTTGCATTGATGAGAAGAGCTAAGTCTATCAAAGTTAGTCATCACACAATGTGGCTGTTACT
>NW_020954588.1:50409421-50409541 GCF_900497805.2 Vombatus ursinus
CATGTGGGTCCTTTTCCCTTTTGCATGAACTCTTTGGGATACAGCCCTAGAAGTGCTACTGTTGGGTCAAAGGGTATGCATGTTTTTATAGCCCTTTGGGCATAGTTCCAAATTGTTCTC
>NW_020954588.1:50409723-50412926 GCF_900497805.2 Vombatus ursinus
GAAACACTGGCTGTAAAAATTGTTTCCCAGCTTTCTGCTTCCCTTTTAATCTTGGTTGCATTGGCTTTGTTTGTGCAAAACCTTTTCAATTCAATGCAATCAAAATCACCCATTTTGCATTTCTTAATGTTCTCTGTCTCTTGTTTGGTCATAAATTCTTCCCTTCTCCATAGATCTATTCTAGCTCAACTATTCCTTGCTCTCCAAGTTTGCTTATAGTATCAGCCTTTATGTCTAAATCATGTAACAATGAATGCATCTCAATGGTGTATGCCACACTCCACATCCCCAGTCCTCATCTTCCTACTGAGAGGAAGAAGAAATGTTTCCTAATTAATTTTCCAGAACCAAACTGAATCATTTATGAGTTGACATTTGAGCCTGTGAGTGTAATGAAAGTGAGAGGGTATGAAAGAGAGAGAGAGAAAGAGAGAGACAGACAGACAGACAGACAGAGAGACAAAGAGAGATAGAGAAAGAGAGAGACAGAGAGAGAGACAGAGGCAGAGACAGAGACAGAGAGAGAGATAAAGAGAGACAGAGACAGAGACAGAGAGACAGAGACAGACAGAGAGACAGAGATAGAGACAGATAGAGACAGAGACACACACACAGATTCTAATCAGCCATTTGCCCTTGCTTAAAAAAACAGATACCTTTGAAATCTGGCCAGTTTGGCACTCTGATCGGACTCCTGGCTCCACATACCTGTGACTCCCAAGTGAGGATACGTCAGTCCACCATTGATGTCATCTGCTGCCTTTTAGACCTCCAGGGTAAGAAGACAAGAAATCAGCTGGCTTCTACTCTGCTCAGGTTGGGGAGGGTGGTGAGTGGAAATTCAAAAGATTGTTGGATGTTGGCCCTACCCTTAGGGAACTTACACTCTTACTGAGGAGTGAAAGCAAAGATACATATACATATACATATACATATATATATATATATATATATATATATATGAGTTCCAAAATCTCTCCATCCTTCCCTTCCTCTTGAGAACGCAAGCAATTTGATACAGTTTATACATGTGCAATCATGCAAAATATATTTCTTTATTAGTCATGTTGTGAAATAAAACAGAGCAAAAACACTAAAAAAAAAGTGAAAAATAGTATGCTTGCATCTGCATTCAGACTCCATGAGTTCTTTCTTTGGATGTGGATAGCACTTTTCATCACGAGACTTTTGGAATTGTCTTAGATGATCGTATTGCTGAGAATAGCTAAGTCATTCACAGTCGGTCATTGTACAATACTGCTGTTACCATGTATACTATTCTCCTGGTTGTAATCTTTTCACTTTGCATCAGTTCATATACGTCTTCCAAGTTTTTCTGAAACCATCCTGCTCATCATTTCTTACAGCACAGTAGTATTCCATCACAATCATGTACCACAATTTGTTCAACCATTCCCCAATTGCTGGGCATCCCCTTAATGTCCAGTTCTTTGCTACCACTAAAAGACCTGATATAAAGATTTTTGTACATATAGGTCCCTTTCTTTTTTTTTTT
Organism: Vombatus ursinus; assembly: GCF_900497805.2. NCBI lineage: Eukaryota > Metazoa > Chordata > Mammalia > Diprotodontia > Vombatidae > Vombatus > Vombatus ursinus. Next base: position 50,411,240 of record NW_020954588.1, read on the forward strand.
TAATTTCTTTGGGATACAGACCTAGAAGTGGCATTGCTGGGTCTAAGGGTATGCACAGTCTTATAGCCCTTTGCGCAAAGCTCCAAATTGTTCTCCAGAATGGTGTGATCAGTTCGCAACTCCACCAACAATCCATTGGCGTCTCAATTTCCCCACATTCTCTCTATCATGTCATTTTCCTTTTTTGTCATATTAGCCAATCTGATAGGTGTGAAGTGGTACATTAGAGCTGATTTAATTTGCATTTCTCTAATCAATTTAGAGCATTTTTTGTATGACTATAGATAGCTTTGAATTCTTCTTCTGAAAACTGCCTGTTCTTATCCTTTGACTCTTTACCAATTGGGGAATGACTTGTGTTCTTATAAATTTGACTCAGTTCTCTATGTATTTGAGAGATGAGGCCTTTATCAGAGACACTGGCTGTAAAAATTTCCTCCAGTTTCCTGCTTTCCTCTTAACCTTGGCTGCACTGGTTTTGTTTGTGCAAACCCTTTCTAGTTTAATGTAATTAAAATGACCTGTTTTATGTCTCGTAATGCTCTCTATGTCTTGTTTGGTCATATGTTCTTCCTATATAGATCTGACAGGTAAAATAGTCCATGCTCCCCTCATTCACTTCTGATATGACCCTTTATGTCTAAATCATGTCCCCGTTTTGACCTTCTCTTGGTGGATGGTGTGTGTGAGATGTTGGTCAATACCTAGTTTCTGCCAAACTGCTTCTAGTGGAATTTACAAAGACAATACAAGATCCTGGAGTTCAGAGGTGGGAATTCTCACCATGGGCAGCAGTAGTTGGGCCAGGCTGTTGGGAAGGGGAGAATTAACTTCTCTACGTGCCTTCAAACTCTCCTCTTTCTGCTGTTTATTTTGCCAGTTATTGTCTCAATCTGAGTCAGTCAGTCAAACATTTATTAAGCACCTAGTATGTGCCTGGCACTGGGCTAGGCCCTGGGGTAGAAAGAAGAAAATATGAATTCGTCTCTGACCTCCATGAGCTTAGATTGCACCTGGGAGGTGGGGGATCCAGCAGGTAAGTAAGAACTGACAGTTTGAGGAGGGAGGAGAGCCCACGGGCCACTCAGGGGAGCAGGAGTGTGAGGCAAGTCTCTCATAGGGCCTGGGATTCCTGGAGGGGGAGGGGGGCCGGGAAGTCCCCAAACCTGGATGCTGCTGGGCCGAGCCCTGGGAAGCGGCTGGGGGTGATGCGAAGACGTCCTGGATGCAGTTCTCTGCCCTGGACTGGTTTGCAATGTGGGGGAGCAGACGTGGTCTTGTGGAGTGTCTTCATGGTCCTTTCGAATCGCAGCCCGGCCCTGGTCCATCCGGGACACGGTGATGGAGAAGCTGCTGCTGGACGTCAAAGATGACCTGAAGACGACCGACATGGAGAAGATTTACTCCCTGTCCTCCAAAATCGCCAAGGTGACTAAGGCTGGCGGCGTGTGCTCGGTGCAGCGTCTGTCCCCGGCGGGGAACCGGTGCTGGACCTCTCAGCCTGGTTCTGAGTGCGTGGTGCTCCCTGTGCGCTGGCTGGCAGTGGCAGTGTGGGGCTCCTCGGTCCTCCCAAGGGTGCTGCTGGCACTACCACCACCACCACCACTGCTGCCACTGCTACTACTGCCACCACCGCTGGCACTAATACCACCATTGCCACTATTGCCACCAGCCACGACTGCTACTA
>NW_020954588.1:50412973-50417109 GCF_900497805.2 Vombatus ursinus
CTACACTATTATTACTGTTAGTACTATTATTACTACTACTGCCATCACTATTACCACCACCACCACCACCACTGCCACTACTACTACTACCACCACCGCTGGCACTAATACCACCATTGCCACTATTGCCACCAGCCACGACTGCTACTACTACACTATTATTACTGTTAGTACTATTATTACTACTACTGCCATCACTATTACCACCACCACCACCACCACTACTGCCACTATTACTATTACCACCACCGCTGGTACTAATACCACCACCACAACTACTGCGACTACTACTACTACCACCACCGCTGGCACTAATACCACCATTGCCACTATTGCCACCAGCCACGACTGCTACTACTACACTATTATTACTGTTAGTACTATTATTACTACTACTGCCATCACTATTACCACCACCACCACCACCACTACCACTACTGCCACTACTACTATTACCACCATCACTGGTACTAATACCACCACCACAACTACTGCGACTACTACTACCACCACCACCGCTGGTACTAATACCACCACTGCCACTACTACTACTACTGTCACTACTATACTACTACTACTGTTAGTACTATTATTACTACTACTGCCACCACTCTTTCCACTACCACCACCACCGCTACCACTACTACTACTACAACACCACTACTACTATTATACTATTATTACTACCACTACTACTACTACTACTAGTAGTTAGTATTTATCTAGCACTTTAAAGTTTGTAAAAGACTTTACATGTATTAACTCATTTGATCCTCACAACAACTCTAAAGGTTGATGCTATCATTATCTCCATTCCACACGTGAGGAAACTGAGGCAGATGGAGGTGGAGTGCCTTTTCCAAGGGTCACACATCTAGCAAGTCTCTGAGGCAGGATTTGCACTCAGGTCTTTGTGATTGGAGAACCTGTGCTCTATTTGCTCACCCACTTGCTGCCATGACAGACCAGGCCCAGGACACTGAAGGGGCAGCTCCTGGGGCCTTCCCTAGCTATCCCCCTGTGTTCTCTTTAAGGCGTTCCCCTCCTCCCCTGGCCAGGCTGCTTCTCCCCAGGCTGTGTAGTAACCTCCAACCTCGGGTCAGCTTCTTTCTGGGGAGCTCAGGGATCTCTTAAATGATGGACTGAAGGGCATCCCTTGAGATTTCACCTCTGGTGCCATGGCATCAGGGCTGCTCTCTGTTTGCTTGTGTGTTTGGGAGGTTCCTGCTTGTAGGTTGGACATCAGAGACCTAGTGGGGACAGGAGGAAAGAGAGGGGTGAGTTGGCTCCACAGGAGTCAGACATGGGGTGTGTCGGCTGAGAGGGCCAATGAGATCACTGGCAGTAGGTAGTATCCAGACCCAGGGAGCTGGCGGTCCCACTGGCCCCTTCCTTGGTCAGACCTCATCAGAGTTCTGGGCACCATATTTTACGAAGCACACTCAGAAAACTGGAGGATGTACATAGGAAGGCTACCAAGATGGTCAAAGGCCCTGGGGCCACACTGGGATCTTTAGCCTGGAGAAGAGAGGGGTCAGCAGAATGGGGTGCTGGGGGCAGGAGAAGGTGTCTAAGCTGATTGTCTCCAATTATGTGGAGGGCTGTTACATGGCAGGCAGGCCTAGGTGCTGTGGGTAAAAGCTGTCAGGAGGTCAATTTAGGCTTGATTCTGGGAAAGACTTCCCCACAATGAGCTCTGCCCCGAAGTGGAACGAGCTGGTGCCCTGTTCACAGGGGCTGTGCCGGTGGTGAGGATTCTGGGCTGCTGCTGTGTGTTTAAACGGGTAAAACAAAATACTTAGGGCTGCAAAGGAGACCAGTGATAATGAAAAGCATTAAAAAGCCAACGGGCCCAGCCAGGTAAGGAAGCTCTGCTCCTGCCAGCGGGAGCTGAGGAGCATTCCGATGGCCTCTGCCTGTGTCTCCATTGGCCGGCGGGCCTTGGTTTGTTCACAGGTGATTAGCAAGGAAGTGCGATGGGAGGAGCTGGTCATCCTTCTGCAGAGCACCTGTGAGAGCCTGGGGGCCACCAACCTCGCCCACGACAAGGCTGCCGTCCTCTGGCTCAACACCATTCTCAGGCTGCGAGGCCATGAGCTGGAAGACAAGGTAGGGCGGGCGGAGGTCTGGGGGCAGGCTGCCAGCCCGAAGTGCCAGCCTTGCCCAGGGCCATGGTCGCCATCCTTCACAGGTGCCAGAGATCTTGAGCACCATCTTGGCATATCTGCCCTCCGTGCTTCATCCAGACGTGCGGCGCCCGCTGGTGAAAGCTGTCCTCTGGCTGGCTCACTCCTACCAGGAGACAGTCATTACTTCCCTCCTGAGGCAGCCACTGCCTCTGGACAGGTAGGTGGACATTGGCCTGGAGACTCACGTCTTAGTCCTGAATCTGGGGGATGACACATGCTTTTTGTCCTCTCCCTCCTTAACGGAACGTTTTTATAGAAACAACCTTAAGCATCAATACATATGACCAGAGGGGTTGAACAACTAGTCCCACTTAAGTAAATCGATTTCACACCTTACAAGCAGGGTGGCATGTTGGTTGGAGGGTCAGGCGTAAAGTCAGGAAGTTCTGGGTTTGAGTCCCATCTCTGACACATCCTGACTGTGTGACCCTGGGCAAGTCAATGAGCCACTCTGTGCCCAAGGTGAGTCTCTAAGGCTGTCCATCTCAGAGAAGGTGCCGGCCTGCTCTGGTAGATCCCTAGTCCAGTGAGACCAGAGGTGCAGCGCAGGAAACCCAAGCCCCCATCATGCCCACACACACATTTAGTCCTTCAAGTCCCCTCAGGATTCTTTGTCTGCTCTCCCTATCTGACCGTGGCTCGCATGCACGCCATCCCTAAGACCATCCACAGGTTTATCTAGAAAGCCTCTTAGTGGCCATGGAGCCCCCCACCCCTCACTGCAGAGAGGAGGAAGGAGGCCCATGGGGAAGAAATGACTTACCCAGAGTCACAGCACCGAATCACAGACGTTGGGATTTGGAAGGGAGAGTTTAGAAGGCTGAGCCTGGCCCTGGACTGGGGGCTGAGCTTGGGAAGCCCCTGCCCCTGGGGAGGTGCTGCCTCCACACAATCAGGTTGGTTATTTAGTCAATTCATCTGATCTCACCCAACATGTATTGAAGACCTACTGTGTGCAGAACACTCTGCTAGGCACTGGAGGGAATGGAGCTGCAATTTGGCTAAGATGTGGCTCCCACCCACTTGGAATCAGCAGCTGGGGAGGGTGAGACCCACAGAGAACTCACACCCAGGATCACTCAATGGGCACTTTTAGAGAAAGGTGAAGCAAAGGTGTAGGAGGCGTCCAAGGGGGATTCAGGGAGGAGACGCCATCTGAGCTGGACTGCAGGGGATGGGCAGAAATCTGCCAGGCCAAGAGAAGGAGAGGGGACATCCTAGGGAGAGGGCGTGGGCTGAGGGAAGGCATAGAGATGGGGAGAAGTAGAACAAACATGTATTAAGAACATACTATGTGCCGGTGTTTTATCTCCTGTGATCCTCACAAAACGACCCTGGGAGGTCCTATTATTATCCCCATTTTACAGTCCAGGAGACTGAGGCAGACAGATTAAAGTGACTGGCCCTGAGTCATACAGCCAGTAAGTGTCTGAGGCTGAATTTGAACTGGGGTCTTCCTGACTGCAGGCCTAGTGCTCTCTTTGCTGTGGCCCCACCTAGATGGGAGAACACGGTGTGTGTGTTGGTGTGGTCCAGTTTGGTTGGATTGGAGAGTGAGTCAAAGGGAGTGATGTGGGATCAAGCTGGTGGGGTGGGGCAGTGTTAGTTGGTGGAGGGCCTTGAATGCCACGCAGAATTTACCTGGGGAGTGCTGGGGAGCCACTGATGTTTCCATTACAGCAACATCACCGAGTTGTGGGAAGCACTGGCAGAAGATTCTACCTTTGCTCGAAAAATCCTTCAGGCCCTGATGGCCAGAATCCAGGCAAAGAAAGCTCCCAGGAGCAGCCCGACCTCCAAAAAGGACGTCTGGCGCCTGGCTGCTGTGGACCCCATTACGGTGAGCCAGTGCGGAGGATTGGAGCTGCTCCGCTGGGGTGGGGGTGGAAGCTGCACAGCCCTGGGTCGGGGAGGGGGGCTCGGAGCTGCTCCGCTGGGGTGGGGGGG
>NW_020954588.1:50417119-50418064 GCF_900497805.2 Vombatus ursinus
GTGCAGGGTTCTGATCGCCCCTCCTGACCAGGGCCTGCTGCTTGGAGGCCAGGGACCTTGCACCCCATCCTGCTCTTCCCCTGCTCTGCCTCTGCTCAAATCGTGGCTCTGCCTGTGCGCTGAATTGATGTGGACAGCCGAGGGGAGCAGCCCATAGGTGGCCACAGGTCGAATCACCGGCCTGGGCTTTGCCTCCAGCTGCTCCTCGGTAGGAGGCATTCTGCCCGTGGCCTGGTGGGGTTGCTGAGGGCAGCCCCTGGGCTGTGAGGGTGTGTGGCTTGACCCCAGAGTGTGCACTTAATTCACTGATGAGTCCCAGGCCAGTGTCCCTTTGATGGCCAGGCATGGGGCTTATTTCCAACATAGCTATGCTTTCCCTTCACCCCTAACAGTCCAACACTCCCCCCCCCCACTCCCCGCCTTCCCTCTTCCCAGCTAGTCATGGGCTTCTTGGGGCAGGGGTAGCTGATCCCAACCCAGGACCCGAGCACCAGCTGCTCACATGCCACTGGACATTCCTCCCTTTCCCTGCCTTGCCCCAGGGAGACAAAATACTGATGGGAGATTGAGATAAAAAAATCATGCTCTGAAGACCCCATCTTAAGGTGCTGTGTGGGGTGGGGGAGGAGGAGGAGGAGAACCGGCCAGATTTCTAGGGTTGCAGAAAAAAGGGCCAATTGATCCTCCTCCTTTGAGGTTTATTTTGTGCTTGGCACAGACACTCAGCCAACCAACAGGCACTGATCAAGCACCCACTAAGTGCCAGACTCTGGACTAGGTGATGCCCATAGTAGGGGTTTAGTCAGGACTTGTTTTTTAAAAAATGATATATTTTTATTCTGAACTTGACAAGTGCTGATAAGAATGGGCGTCTCCATATACATGAGGATTGTGTGTAGACCCGGGCACCTCTCCATGGGCGCCCTTTCCTCCCAGAGCCCGGGG
>NW_020954588.1:50418109-50419137 GCF_900497805.2 Vombatus ursinus
AGGGGGGTGGGAACGCACTGCTGCTGGAGAGCCTGGCTGACCAGCGGCCCCTCCTGTTTGAACCCTTCTCTTTTCCAGCTCATGTGTGACCCAGTCCTCTGCAGGAAGATGCTGAAGTCCACAGTTCCTAAGCTGGCCAAGGGGGCCAGCCACGTCCACAGCACTCTGCGCCTGCTGTCCATACGGGCCCTGGGCAACCTGGCCATCGGGGCTCCCAGCAAGGTGAGAGGAGGGGCGGATGGGCCCCTCACACTGGGTGATCTGGGGCTCACTGCTCCGTGCTGTCTCCCCGCCCAGGTGAAACGCTACCAGAAGCTGCTCCTGAAAAAGTTCCTCTGCTCTCTCAGTGACCCCATCAGCACCCAGGTGATCTCAGAGACCATGGTGGCGCTGACCAAGGTGCTGGGGCTGATGGCCGAGGAGGACTTGGGCTCTTCCTTTGAGGTCATCTCCGTGCAGTGCAGGGCCTTCTTTGACGACGTGAGTCAGTGCCCCTGGGCAGGGGAGGGCCTCAGAAAGCACCCAGACCACCCCCATCAGCCCCCATTTTACAGATGGGGAAACTGAGGGGCAGGGTGGTGAGCTAACTTTCCCTAGGTCACACAGGTGGGAAAGAGCAGGGCTCCGTTTACTACATAGTATGCAGCTTCCTTCCAGGCTGGGGCCTGGTGCAGGACATCACTCACTCAGTTTTTCCACGAAAGTCAGTGCACATTTATTGAGCCCCTTAGAGACCCTGGGCAAGACACTAAATGGGACTTTGCACATCTTGCCCTCCAGACATGGGCCCAAAGTTAAGGGGAAGGTGTGTGAGGGAGTTCCCAGGGTGGAGGGGGTCCCTGGAGAATGGGGGGAGTGTTAGCTGGTGGAAATTTAGGATATTCCCTGAATAGCTCACAGTGTAAGCAAAACCATGGAGCCAAAACCATGGTGCCCGATGGTGCAAAGCTGGCCAGCGGGGATGGGTGCCGCATGGGCTGCATGAAGGGAAGGGTGTGAGACTACTCCACAATGGAAGGTTGGAGCCA
>NW_020954588.1:50419169-50419277 GCF_900497805.2 Vombatus ursinus
TGTCGCTGGGGGCACCAAGGGCCCGTGATTCAGAGCCTGGGCCTCAGTCTGGGGACCTCACTGAAGAGCTTGGCAGAGTTCAAGGATGGGGTGGGGGTAGCTCAGGCC
>NW_020954588.1:50419299-50419820 GCF_900497805.2 Vombatus ursinus
TGACTGAAGGCACAAGGAGTGGATGGGTATCTCCCCAACTAGGAGACGGGGCTGGAGGAGACCCCAGGGTCAAGGTGGCTCTGTCCCTTTTCTCATGGGGCTTGCAGCATAGCAGAGCAGCTCAAGGTGCATTTGAACAGGCAAGAGAACTATGGCTGATCCACCATGACCAAGGCTGGTGACAAAGACATAAAAAGAAGAAGACATCCCCTGACCCAAGGGGCTTACACTCTCCTGGGGAGGAATATGCAGATAAGCGCAATAGAAGGAAGGATGTGATGGGGGCAAAGGGCAGGTCAGGGAGGGCTTCTTGGAGGAGGCGGCCCCTGACATGAGCCTTGAAGGGCCAGGAGGAGCCTCACTCAAGGCCTGGGACACAGAGGGGAATGCTTGCCCAGGAGGCCAGTTTGTCTGGAACATAGAGGAGATGGAGGACAGTCATGGGCAACAAGGTGGCTAGGGTAGGTAGGAGCATTTTCATTCACTTATCCATGTGGGACAATGCAAAGTCCTTGAGAGCA
>NW_020954588.1:50419856-50420946 GCF_900497805.2 Vombatus ursinus
GGGCTGGTTCTCTTCCTGCCATGGTCTCCCCTGCACCTCACCCGGGCTTGTTGCACAGGATCGAATCCAGTCCTCAGCAGGTCCCTGTGTGTTTGTGGGCTCTTGGCTGCAGGAGAACGAGACGCTTCGCTTGCAGGCCATCATCCTGTTTGGGAAGCTCGCCATCTGGGCTGGGAAGAAGAGGGACTTCTTCAAAATGGAGGTCAGGAAGAGCTGGATCCCTCTGATTCTCCACCTGGAGGACCCCTGCCCAGAAGTGGCCAAGGTGAGCCACTCCCCCACCCGTCCCCAGGGCTCTGATGGACAGAGCATGAGAGGAAAGTCACTCATTGGTGGGCTGGCTCACTGTCAGGGGCAGTCCATCTGGCGTGAACTGAGGGACCCTTCCCGCAGAGCTGGGTGGAGGGCATCCTTCATCTGTGACATGAGGGGATGGGACTCAGTGGCCTCTAGAGCCATGAGCCTGTGGTCCCGGCAAAGAGTAGGTGCTTTATGAATGTGGATTGATAGATTGATGGACCACCATCTTGTGATTACCTGTAAAAGGAGGGTCTAGACTAGGCATTCCCTGAGGCTCCCTCCTTAAAATGTCCTACAGACTCCAAGATGATCAGAAGACTCCATTTATGGGCTTAACATGTTTATATTCAATAAATGTTTCATATTATCATAACATACATTAATAAAATCAAGCAATACAAATGCAGTATTGTTATTGTAACATGTTATATTAAGAATGCTAACAGAATATTATTATGTATAATATTATATTGTTATTACATTTATGTACACAATTAATGCACAATAATCAATTCTTTAGATATAACTACATTATGGGGCAATTTTATTATACATTAATTTATTGTGTATTTAAACATTTAAGTGAATAAGCTCCACATAAGAATGAGCATTGCTGGTTATAGAAATGGTCTCAGTCAGAGTCAGGAAGACTCTGTCAGGAAGGTTAAAGCCCTTCTTCTGACATATCCTGACTGTGTGATCCTGGGCCAGTCACTTTATCTCNCTCTGGGTTAAAGCCCTTCTTCTGACATATCCTGACTGTGTGATCCTGGGCCAGTCACTTTATCTC
>NW_020954588.1:50420980-50421533 GCF_900497805.2 Vombatus ursinus
TGAACTTTCTAAGATAAGGGGGTGCTGCTTGCACTGATAAAGGGAGTTTCTTCCCCTAGAAGTTTCTTATACTGATATAAATTGGAGATTTGGACTGAAAAGTATACCCCATGTCCTCATCCCCTCCAAAAAAGCCCCAACCCAAACCAAGGCCTGATAAAGGCTTTCCATCATGGTGGTCAGGGTGTGGCGTGTCCATCATTCTGAACTTGGTGTTTTTGCCCTGTAATCTCTGGGACAGACCCTCCCCTCTCCCACACACATTGCCCTCCTGTCCTCCATGGCTGTGGGGTCAGTGATCATCTTCTGCATGCTCATTCCATCAACCAGCAACTTCCAATATTCTTTGATGCCATAGGACACAGCTCGAAATGGTCTTGTGTAATGAGGTCAGAGTTTTCTTTGGAATCATTTTGGGACACCAGAGTCCTGCTCTCATAGCTCCTCTTGGTGCAGAGGCACCTGGTTCTTAAAGATGGTGGCCCAAGATGTTCTTGGGCCAGTCATTTGGGCCCCTCTGATCCTGTCTCCTTGTCTTTAGGAGGGAGAGGTT
>NW_020954588.1:50421690-50436395 GCF_900497805.2 Vombatus ursinus
AGTATAATTTTTAAATGTGTAATATGAAATACATAGGATTATTGAGAAAATCAATTACACTGAAATTCAGTGATAAAAATATATTTTAAAAAATTTCCCAGACCCTGGTTAAGACTCTTGTGGAGCCTAGGTCTTCTCCTTCATGATTTCTTGCCTTAAACAAAGGCATTTTCTCCTGGCTATGGCAGTGGTGAGCAGAGTTGAACATGAACTCTAATCCCACACCTTCTTGGGTCTGACATCTTTGTGCCCAGAGACATCATGCCATGGGGCAACTTCAGCTCTACCCTCCCAGCCCACCTCCGCCAATAAGGCCAGGACTGAAATGTGCCAGCCCTGATTGGATATTTCCCTCTCCCAGGCCTGTGAAGCCACCATTTGCCTGTGCATTCCTTTCTGGGGCTGGAGGAGACTGCAAATCACCCTAGAGAAGTTTGTTAATGAAGGCATTGACTTGAGCCTCTTCCAAATGGAAATGTGCAGTTACTTGGTAAGTGGAATTCTCAGATGAGCCAGAGAGGAGTTAGCGGCTAGAAGTTCCAACCTGCCCTGGCAGGAAATCTTTAGTGGAGACCCCAAGGGATCTATGCTTGCCCCTGTGCTTTTTAACATGTTTATCACCTTGGATGAAGGATTAAAAATATAGAGGTGATACTAAGCTGGGAGAAGAGCTCAGGCTCTTGGTGACAAAGTCAGAATCCAAAAGATCCTAAAACTCTAATCAACCCAATGACCAAGCATGATTTCTGAGGACCAGTGCTGAAGCCTGCTGCCCCACTGCTGACAAAGAGGTCATGGGCCCAGGGAAAGAACTGATGACCTCTGAATACAGACCGAAACATACTTTTTAAAACTTTCTTTCTCTTGATTTTTTTTGCCTGTTTTCTTTTACAATGTGGCTATTATGGGTATGTCGTGCATAATGTATAATCTATATTGAATTGCTTGCTTTCTCAATGAGGGTGGGTGAGGAGGGAGGAAGGGAGAGGATTTGGAACTCAAAGTTTTAAAAATGAATGGTAGAAATTGTTTTTACATGTAACTGGGGAAAAATAAAATACTAAATAAAAAACAAACAAAAAAGCAATTTAAACCCCCCCAAAAAAACCCCTAGGAGGTGATGGGCCCATGATTAGAAATAAGACATGTTTTTCTAGGGCTGGCTAATATGGGAGTTTGATTTTCCTAACTACAGCTGTCCCTTCTACATTGTAATTTTCCCATCACACTTTCATTATATTGAAGGTTAGCATAAGAAATTAAATGGGAATTTTTTTGGAGTTTTGCGGAAGCCACAGATGACACACAGCCAGCAGACTACACAAAAAGTTTAGAAACTCAGAAATGCATAAAATATATGTGTAGTAGTGTATAATATCAGACCAATTTTACAATAAGCTACTGCAAACACCCCATAAAAGAAAATGAACAAATTCAGACTTTTACTCTGGTATGAAGGGAGGGCCAAAAATTCTTACATGGATTTTCTAGATCATGTGGGCACCGCAACCCTCGCCCCCGTGATGTGGAAGGAATAACTGTGTGTACATATATTTGTTACAAGGGTGTTCTTTTTCTTCTTCTTTTTAAGGGCAAAGCAAGTGGGAGGAGAGAAGATAGATTTTTGTTAATTAGAAAATTAAATTAAATTGAAAAAATTCTTGACAGGCTAGAGCTGATCAGACTGAATCTAATAAAATGGAATTTAATGGGAATAAATGCCACCTACACTTGGATTTTAAAAAACAGCTTCACAACCACAGGGTGCATAGGCATCACTCGACCATGGTTTGTGCAGAAAAGCTCCTTGAGGCCAGGAGCTGCCACCCCTTTTCTTTTGTCTCCGGTGCTGCTCGCTATCCCAGACACCATGGACGCTTAGTTGATGTTTGTTGGGTGGCGCTGAGCTATCTCTTCCCCAGGCTAAGCCTCACTGCGTCCATTGCTTGGCCCTAATCTCCATCCCTGCTCAGCTAATCTGAGTGACTTGACTAGGATGGGAGCCTTCTCCCTTATTGGCGCCATCTATGTGGGGCAGGGTTTGAAGGAAGGCCTTAGTTTCTTCTGGTGATTCAGACAGCCTGGCTCCTTCCTCCACCAGTGCAGGCCACGGCCCCTCCGTGGCTTACAAGGGGGTCTTTGCAGGCTGCTCTGGCCCCCCAGGGCTTGCTCTGGAACCCTGCTGGTTGTGAGCCTTCCCGCTGGTCCCTGGTTCCCCAACCCAACGTAGAACTCGAACCCCTGACACCTTCAAGGTAGAGCCGAATCTGTTGGAGCCTAGGCTTGTCTGACCCAGCCTCTACCATGACCTCAGGCTGTGAAGTGCCCAGAGCCCAGCCTCTGAGACTGCCTGGCCAGATGCTTCCCTTCATGGGACACCCGCTGGAGGGGCTGAGGGAGGGATTGTGGCCAGGGCTCGAGGCATTCCAGGTTCTCCTGTGCAAACAACTGGACATTGTCTTTTACTTCATCCAGGCCAGGAAAGACCCTGTCCTCTTGGACACATTTTGTGCAGAAGCCATTGGCTACTACGACAGCGAGTGGGCCAGGATTAAGGCGGCTGCCTGCACCTTTACAGGTGAGCTGGTGGGTGTTATTTATAGGGTGGCCCAACCACTCCCATTCATTGAGCCATGTATGAGGCCCCTTCCATTCGGGGCAACACTGCAGCTGGTTGCCCTTCTCGTTTGCAGAGGAGGAGACTGATGCTCAAGGAGGTGACTTGCCCCGGGTCCCACAGCTAGGGAGCACCCGCATCCAGTTCCCCTTCCTTCCACTGACCCTGCTGTGTCTCAAAGGACCCTTAGCTTCCTGCAAAGACTGACTCGGGAGCCCTCTCCAGTAGGAAGCCTCCCCTGACTGCCCCAAAGCCTGGAGCTTCTCTTCTCCTCGCTCACACCAGCTCTAGCCAGATGCCCTTACCTGATGACTTGTCCTCCAGCCTGGGGTCGTTGGTGGAGGGCTGGGCTTGGAATCCGGAGGACCTGCCTTCTTGACCAGCCTCCAGCACCTTCTGTGTGACTCTGGGCAGACCCTGGGCAAGGCACTCCACCTTTCAGCCTCAGTTTCCTCATCTGTAAAGTGGAGATAAGAATGTTACCTACCTCTCAGGGTGGAAGCTGTCATACAAGAATGTCATTGGGATGATGGTGCTGATGCGGGGCTGGGTAGGGGGTGGAGAGTCCTAGGAAATACAGAAAACTTCTTTTTCTGTTGTCACTGCAGGGTACATTCTGGAGCAGGTGGTTCCCCAGAACCTCGGAGAGATGGATTTGGAACGCCTGGGTCAGTGTAAGTCATGGGGCTTCTGAGCTCGTCAGTGGGGTGGGCTTTTGGCACTTCAGCACCATGGACAAGGCAGCTGCCCTCCTCGACCTTCCTGCCCACCCCCTGCAGCTCTGTGGAGGTCTAGGGAGGGTCTAGAGGGGTGGGAAGGTGGAGCTAGCTAATGTCTTTGCGGGGAGGCGAAAGGCTCCTTTTGGAACTTCCTTCTGGGGGAACTCTGTCCTTGTTTGGAGCTGTCCATTCTGCACCCAGAGCTGCGTCTGAAAGCTTGGAAAGATCCCCACCCTCTACCCTGCAGCTCCCCACCTGCCAGGCCCCAGTGCCTGTCTATCAGCCATTGCTGATTCCTGAGATTTCTGCAGTCAGTGACTTTCCAACAGAGAGCTACCTGGGAAGTCCTTGCTGATCCAGGCCACAGAGGTGGCTCTGGTGTAGACACTTCGAGAAAGGCAGCTCTGGGACACAGAGACAGCTCTGGTGTAGACACTCCCAAGAGGGCTACTTTCAGACAGAGAGGCAGCTTTGGTGTAGACAGCCCCAGAAAGCCTGCCTTAGGACACAGAGGCAGTTCTGGTGTAGACATCCTAGAAAAGTAACATGTTAGACAAAACAGAATAATCTGCATTTCTATATCCCATGGGACCTCATTTTCTTTCTTTCTTTTTTCTTTTACTCCCCCTCCCCCCAATTAACCAACATTTATTTTCTCTTCCTTATACTGGCCTCCCTCTCATGAGCCTTTGGCCCAGAGATGCCAGTTAGGCCAAAGGAAGGCATGCCTCGGCCATGACAGGAAGCAGAGTCTCCTCCTGCATCCTGAGTCCTTCCCTCTTCCCTCCTCCTCCTGGAGCTGAGAGGCTCCAGCCAAGGGCCAGCATCATAAGCTCGTGCTGGTTGCCAGGTGAAGTTTCCCACAGCCCACGGATGTCTCCTTCTCTTGTTCACTCTCAGGTCTCCAAGCACTACAGATGGACCCTGAGCCCATTGTCCAGAATGCTGCAAAGGAGACCCTTTCTCTTCTTCAGGGCAGGGAGCTAGAGAAAAGTGAGAATATGCCTGTGGCCCTGGAGGAAAACCTTGCCCCCTCAGAGCCGTAGCGGGGGGCTCCTGCCCTCTGCTCTCCTGGGAATGCTCGCTATGGAATGGGACAGACCCAGGCTCAGGGAAATGGCCCGTTGTCATTCAAGGAAGTCTTGGCCCACCTCCCCAAGCCAGGGGCCACCGGGGCAGTGGTGCTCAGGGCAGTGGGCGCCTTGGCCTTGGTACTCCCTGATGGGGAGCTGAGGGGTAGAGCTGTCAATGCTCTGGCAAGGAGGGGGACAGCCGAGGATGGACGGGGATGGAGAGGTGGCAAATCCACTTGTGGCCAGGAGAGTCTCTGAGGGATGGTGCCACGTGTCCCCTACTAAAAGCCTCCTGCACATTCGTCTTCTCCCTCCTCTGCCTCTTTCTTCTTCCCCTCTCCTCATTCTTCTTGTTCTCCTCAATGCATTCAGGGCCCAGCAGAGGCCTCTAGGATCCAGAATCTCTTGGTCTGAACGGCCTGAGCTTTTAATTTTCTGATTGAAATAACTCCAGAGGGGACTTCCCAGAATTGTGACATTGAAGGAATACTGGAACTGATGTGGCTCCTCTTGATTGGGGAGGTCCTGAGCCTTCTACTTCAGAGGACCATGGTTAACGCTCGTCACCTGGCCCACCTTGGGTCCAGCTCTGACGCTGGTCCATAACTGGCAGGAAGACCCCTGCCCATAGCTGCCTTGGAGTCTGAGCTGCCCACATCTGGAGAGGATTTTGCGGGTCTTTCTCAGGGGCCTTTGGAGCACGAGTCCCATCAACCTCCATCTTGGGAGGGAAGAGAAGAGGTTTTGTCCAGTTTTTGTTTGAATTGTTGTCTTGGTAGAGTGTTCCCCTCCGGGGTCTTCCTTAGTGTTGGTTTTTTAAGAAACTGCTTTGTTTTTATTCTTGGTGGATTCTAATAAAGTTTCTTTCTCTGGCCCTGTTTGGCCTCATTCTTTTTCAAAACCATCCAGCCCAGTCTTCGATGACTAAACATCATGATGATACTGACCTGCTTGTGAAACATTGTTTTACAAAATGGTTTCGCTTATATCCCCTCCCCATGTCCTGGGGTGCTCTCTATTTAACAAATAGAGGAGGGAGCTTGGTTTGCCCCAAATCATTCACCAACAATGCCATAGCTAGGACTCGAACCCAAGTCTTTTGGCTCCCAATCCAATGGGCTCCATGTTTGCTCAGGAACATAAGCCACTTTTGAGGACACCAGCCCCTTTTCTCTTGATTTCCCAGATTTCGCGGTTTAATTGAAGCAACTGGAGCTGTACCTCCAGGAGAAGACTCAGAAAAAGCATGAAATCACCTGGAAGAGGGATTAGCTTTGTCCTCCTGAGCCCCAGCAATCAGGACTTGTAGCCAAGGGTGGAGTTTGCAAAGAGGCAAGGTTAGGTTTACTTCTGACCATCAGAGCTACACAAAGGCGTAATGGACTGTCTTGGAGGCAGTGGGTTTCCCTGCTGGAAGTGTCCAATCAAAGATCAGATGCCCACTTATTGGGGATGTCAGAGGGGATTCTTCTGGGGCAGGGGCATGAGTTGAACATGATGGCCCCTGCTCTCCTCTCCAGTTTCCAATCTATGATTTTGAAAAATCCCACCTGAAATATACGATTACAGTGTCACCAGCAAAGTACCTTGGAAATGCCAACCTTTCTTGGTTCTGTCATTCTTGCTGTGGTAGCCCTGCGCCCTTGTTGGCAATAATGAGAGTTAGCTCTAGGAGTGTTCAATTAGACAGCAACCTAGCCCACTGGGTTCTGTGTCTGCACTAAACCTGGCTCTATGCTGATGGGAATTGCATCACCTGGTTAAAAAAACACACAACCAAATAAGCAGAAGATTCCCACCCTCCGTCTTTTTGTTTTTCTTCATTGGGGCTCATTATGCCTGTAGCAGGCAAGCAAGTCTATAGGGTTAAAGCTCGGTGGTGGTTAATAAGCTTGGCAGGCTGCCAGGCCATTAGCTCTTCAGAGGCAGGAGTCACATCGACTCTGGGGATGACCCCAGCCCCGCTTCTTTCTTGTGCCAGCTTGGATTTCCATAACAACTGACACTTGATATGGGGAGTTAGCCAGGAACTAGGCTAATTCCTTGCTTGGATTGGAGTTCTACCATTTAGCTCTTCCAAGAGTACAGATCTGAGGGAGTGCTGCTCTGACATCCCAGAGTTTCTTGATAACAGGTTTGGAAGGGACTTTGGAAGATCCAGCCTGGACCTGGGCAAGAAAGTCCCTAGATAATACACCAAGAAGTGGTCATCCAACTATTGCCTGAAGACTCCTGGTGAGGGGAAACCTTAGTTCCAGCAACCCTGTTGTTTCCAGAGCTGTGCTATCAGGGGTTGGTAGCCTGGACCTAAGGAGCCCATGGATAAATTTCAGGAGGATGTGTGAATTTGGATTACATTACATTCTACTGGGAGAGAAGTAACATCGATCAATTCATTTTAAAGGGAGCCATCTGGTTTATGGCATCTTGTGCTATGTAAAATCACCTATTATTACTAATTATCAATATATTTATAGGCAAATGAATTGTGTATGATAAATGAACACTATATAGCAATATGTAGCGTATATAACATGTAATTAATAGGACTAAATAAATGCATATTATAATAGGAATAAATATGTCATTTCATTAATATATGGATAAATATATGATTATTAAAAAGTAACTGACATTCTTTGAGCTTGCCATCTCATCCCAAAGGATTTGCTGTGTCTCAGATAATGTCATTGTAGTCCAGTGTTGATTTAAATAAGAGTCAGTTTCAACTGATCCACTTACTCAGAGCATCCTAATGTAAACTCTTGAAGTCATGGAGGGTCTTCTTGTCATTGTATTCTTCAGTGCTTAGCATATAGGAGGTGCTTAATAAGTTAGTGCTGAATTGAAGCAAACAGTAGCAATTCATTCAGCCCTTATTTATTAAGCTCTGTTATATGCCTGACACTGTTAGGAGCTGGTGATACAAACATAAACAATGAAATTGTCTCTCCCCTCAAGGACCTTACATTCTACTGGGAGAGAAATAACATCAATCAACCCATTCATAAGCATTTATTAAGCACCTACTATGTGCCAGGGATTTTGCTATATGCCTGGAGTACAAAGAAAAAAAGTATGAAACAATCCCTGCCCTCAGGGAGCTTACATTCTATCATCACCATTATGGTCATAGTCTACTTTAGTCAACTCTGGGGGCAGCTAGATGTCCAATGCCAGGCACTATTATTTTCATTCCATTCCTATCCTTCATCCCACTGTTTCCTTGATATTTGAAAATGGAAATTTTCAACTCAAAGCTTTCTGAGATATCTTTGTGACTTATCTGGAAGGGTTCAGTTGAGTTCGTTTTAAAACGGAGCCATCTGGTTTATGGAAATTTAGAGCTAAATCTCTCCTTTGGTCGCTAAAATATTTGTATTAGGTAAAATATTTGTATCAGCTTTCTGATATTTCTCTGGGAGCTGGGTGTTCAGAGAACATCCTATATGTCCTATCTGTGGTTCCCCTGGTATCTAAAAAGTAGACAAGGTGGTTGGGGAGTGTTGGAGGTGGGAGTGCTTGGATAATGTGTGAATGGCTTCCATCACGTGGTATGGTGTTGTGAGTGATGGCATCTGGCAGATGGCAGTCAGTAGGATAGGTCTTGAGATCTCCTGACTCCTGACTTACTTGAATCCCTAACCAGGAAGAAACCTCTGGAAGGACCTAAAGATAGATACAGGAAGGACCCTGAGAGAACGTAAACTCCTTGGAAGTAAAGACTTTGTGCCCAGCAGTTCTAGCCTGGCCCACAGTAGGTGCTTAATAAAAGCTTGTTGACTGGTTGAGTTCCAAAGAGCTGGACCCTGGGCAGTGTGGCATAATGAATAGAGAACTGATCTTGTGGGGCAGCTAGGTGGCACAGTGGGTAGAGCACCGGCCCTGAAGTCAGGAAGACCTGAGTTCAAAACCAACCTCAGACCAAACACTTGTCACTAACTAGCTGTGTGACCCTGGGCAAGTCACTTAACCCCAATTGCCCCCTCCCCAAAAGAGAACTGATCTTGTGACCTGGTTCAAGCTCTGCTTCTGACACATACTGGTTGCATGACCATAGGCAAGTCACTTAACCCTTGAGTGCCCAAGTCAGTTTTTTAAGACTAGAGGTTGTTGAGAAGATGCTGACTTCCATTAGCAAATGGAGTTACTTCACCAGAGAGTTCCTTTCACCAATGAAATATGAGGTCCAGCTTCTATCCCTTTACTTGTATTATGCAGAGATCCAAATCAGAGAAGTCAACATTGATCACCACTGGCCTGCTGAGGGTGATTATTACTGCTTTGGCATGCAAAGGACTGCTTCTAGGAATAATGATTATGTGAATATATTAATATAATATGAATATATATTATTCACATGAATAATAATAATAATTATTGATCATTCTATTATTTGGAGAAATATTAAAACCTTACTTCTTCTTTGATCACTCTTAAGGTACCATCTATTCAAAGAGAGAGGGGCTGGAGTAGATTGATGATGGTAAGCTCCTTGAAGGAAGGACATGGTGCACCATTCCTGTGTGTCATATTGCTGATTGATGAGTGATTGTAAAGTCCTGGGTTTCCTCTCAGGTTTATATCTATGACCCTATCTGTGATTTACTTGCTATCCTGTGAATGTGAGTGGTTTGAGCTTGGCGCCCCTCCCCCTTCTTGGTCTTCCATCCCCTGCTCCCCAATCTCTGACTCTGGGAGCAACCCTTCTTTAGGGACACTCAGCATTAGGAGACCCAAGTCCAGTGAACTCATCAGTCACATTACAGCAATAGAGGGGTGGGGCAGGGGAAAGCTTCCACCCCTCCTGTTTCTCTCCTTCTGGCCTGAAATTACAACCATCAGAATCACCCACCCAGTGGAAAGAGTGTTGGGCTGGTCCCATTTAGCTCTACTACAAACTTTTCATGTTTCTAACAGAGCTCAGGCATGTATGCAACTCCTCCCTGGCCCTCAATGCCCTCCTCTGAAAAAGGAGAGTTGGGTTGGACGACCTTGGTGATCATTTCCAGCTCTGAATCCCTCTCCTTCTCTGGACCTCATTTTGCTTCTCTATTAAACCACACAGTTTCAGAATTCAAAGCCCAGGCTTTGGATTTACAAGACCAGGGTTCAGCTCTCAGCTTTTCCGCTGACTGCCTGTGTGGCTTTGGACAAAACAGTTCACTTCATTGACTGTTTCTTCCTCTGTAAAAATGAGGATGTTGGACTCAATGGCCTTTGAGGGTCTTTCTGGCCAAGTCTAGCATCCAGTGGTGCTCTCCAAGGTCCCTCCATCACCACTGCTCTGCAGCTGCAGGTGTTCCTGCAGGTGGAACCCTTCACATCTGTCTCCCAGCCCCTGCTTCTCAGTCTCCACCCCCGCCTGGGTCTCATTCAAACTCCCCCTAGATTTGGCTTTTCTCTGAGCCTGGGGTGTTTGGCTCCCAGCCTGGTTGCCGTGGTGACCGGTGCCTAGGAGGACAAAGGAGGGAGATCACTGGAGCTTTTGCTGCCAGGTCCTGTCGATGAGGAAGTTCAGTCCGTGGAAACTCCGCTGTCCTGCCATCCACCTGCCTTCGCTGACTGTGTTCTCTCTCTGGAGGAGGGCCGAGCCCACCACCTCATCCAAAGGGGACATGTGTAAGAGCCTGACTACCGCCGAATGGAAAAAAATCTTCTATGAGAAGATGGAGGAGGCGAAGCCCGCCGACAGCTGGGATCTCATCATGGACCCTAACCTGCAGCACAATGTTCTGGCCCCAGGCTGGAAGCAGTACCTGGAGCAGCATGCCTCAGGCAGGTGAGCCATGTCAGGGTCAGGAGGGAGGGAGGCCTGGCCCACCCCCCATGCCAGTAACTTGGGCTGGTCAAGTCACCTTTTCTCTTCCCCTCTTCATGTGGTGGGAGTTGAAGTTGAGAAAGGGCATTGGTAGACTGGATATGTTACAGCTAAGAAGGGCACTGAAGCCAGTGAGCCTGAGTTGGATGTCCAAGAGTCCTGAGTATCAGAGGAGAGGCGGGCTAAAAACTCTAGTCTTTGGACTATGTGATGGGAGAGGATTAGAGGGTTTTGGGAACTAGAAAACAGGAACCTGAGAGTAGAACAAGGACCTGGAATTCCAGTGGGAGCAGGCTGGGGGTGGGGGGAGGCTGGAAACTTGAGTCCTCATAGTATAATGGAGAAATCACAGGCTTTGGACACACAGGACCTGGGTTCAAATCTTAACTCTGTTGGTTTATCCTTTGATTTACTCTTCTATTCTCCACTCCTTTCCTACTTAAATCCTCTGACCCTCAGTTTCTTCACCTGTACAATGAGGTGATTGGAGTAGATGGTCTCTGAAGTCCCTTCTAGTACTAAGTCTGTGATCCTCTGACCTCTCTGGGCCTCAGTTTCCTCTTCTGTAAAATGCAGGGGATTGGACTATAACATCTCTGAGGTCCCTTGCAGCTTGGAATTTATAAGCCTGTGATCTCTTCTTTCCAGGGCACACAGAACTGGCTAGAGGAGGGTGACATTTTAGACAGTGGGCTGGGACAGTTACAGAGGAAAGGAAAGAGGAAATGCTGTGGTCTTTGGGTGCAGGTGGAGGATGAGATCCTCCTCCCCCACCCCTCCAGTGCCTACAGGTGTTGGTTAATTTTTATGATGCTGTGGTGTGCACACTCACTCTATTCCAGAGTCTTCCTGCTCTTATGGCATCCCTGGAAAGAAGTCCCTGGTGAGAAGGGCTAACTCAGGATAACAGGGTGCTTGAGCCCCTTGGGTGGGGGTAGGGGAGGGCTCCTTCACAAGAGGGTTCTAGTAGCACCATCTCTAAAGAGACAATGGCTAAACAGGGGGACTTTTCTAGGTCTCACTTCTGAGGGGAAAAGAATGGGTTGACTTGCTCATTTTAAACATTTAATATGTGTTATTTTGATAACACAGCCCTCCTAAACCCACCCTGCAAAGTCCATTAGGGCAGGAGGACTTAAAATGGATATATCAGTGTCCTAGGCAGTGCCACAGTGTTTGCCCTGGTGGAATATTGACCCTCTTTTCTTTCAGCAGAGCCAGGGTGTTCCCCTCTGCTCTTGTCTCTTCTCCCACACCCCTTCCATGACCATTACACCCTGAAACCTCTGCCCAAGGACCTTGGCATTAACCCAGCAGGGCTCAAGGGGGGTTGACTTTAAGCCTGTTAGTGGAGGGGGTGGGCTAGAGGAGGCCATGGGGGAAGGTCTGTTCTCATGTGGCAGCCTCCTCCTCATGTGCTTACCAGCTTTGCCTTCACTATGTGCGTCATGGGTTGGAAGATGAAGCTGGACAGGGAAGGGTCCTGCTGACAAGGGCAGAGGGAATTGCCCCTGGCTGTGGAGTCAGAGGCCTTGGGTTCAAATTCAGTCTCTGCGTGACCCTGAGCAAGTCACATAACCTTTATGGACCTCAGTTCCTCCTTTGTAAAGTGAATGGATTGGACCGGATGACCTCTCAGATGTCTTTCATGCCCACCATATGATTCTAAGATTCTATGAACAAATCTGTCCTGAGCACTAACCATGTGCATGACACTCTACTAAGGGGAGTGCAAAGCCATGGCTCTGACCTCAGAGGGCTTCCAGTCTAGGAGGGGGAATAAAGACCTAGACAGAAAAACAGATCTGATTGTATAATATGAGGCCATCTGGGATAGTTGCAGGCAAAAAAAGTCATGGACATTCACTTCTTGTGTGAAAGCTACCTGGAAGAGGAAAGGTCTTAGACTGGACCTTGTAGGGTGGGTAGGGAGGAAAGCAAAGGGCATTGGAAAGATAGGTTAAGGTCTTAGAGATCTGGACTTGGAGATGGGAAGACCTGAATTCAAATTCTGCCTTAGATACATTAGCCCTGTGAACCTGGACAAACCACTTAACCTCCCTCAGTCTCAGTTTCCTCATCTATAGAATGGGCATTATAATAGCACCTACTTCATAGAGTTGCTTTGAGGAACAAATGAGATGGTTAGCGTTTATGTAGCACTTTAAGATTTGCCAAGAACTCTGCAAATATTATCTCATTTTATCTTCACAACAACCCTAGGAGGTAGGTGCCATTGTTTACCTCCCTTTTACAGATGAGGAAACTGAGACAGACATTAAGTGACTTGCCTGGGGCCACACAGCTATTAAATATCTGAAGCTGGATTTGAACTCAGGCCTTCCTGACTCCAGGCCCATTGCTCAGTCTACTGCACTACCTAGCTTGCTTTGCAAGCATTAACACATGGTGTAAACGTTAGCTATTATTATTGTTGTTGTTGTTGTTATTGTTATTGCCACAAATGTCATGAGCAAAGGTCATAAGACTAAACATCCTGACTTAGAGGTGGAAGGGTCCTTGGAGACCATCTAGTCCAACCACCTCATTTTACAGATGAGGAAACCGAGGCACTGAGAGGCCATCACAGATCGAAGGGAGGCAGGATCTTCAGACGGGGCAGTCGGGTGTGGTTGTGAGAGGGAGGGAGGGTGGGCAAAGGGCCACTTTTTGGAGGCCTCCAACTTTTTGACTCCCAGGTCTTCTAGCTCCAAAGTCACACTCATTCAATGCGGTGCTGAATCATGCTGAGACAGGAACTCACACACTATTTTGAGAGGTCCAGCCTGGATGAAAGGGAAGCTTGGCCTGTGGGGCCGCTGTGGATTAGACCGAATGGGTAAATTGGGGTCTTATAACGGGAGCCTTCAATGCCAGGCTAATGAGCTTGGACTTCAGCCTGTAGGAAATAAGGACATGGTAAACCGTGTGCCCCGAGCTGCCTACCCTCCAGGCAGAATCTCCCAGGGCAAGCGCACTGAGGGATGGGGCAGGGAAGCAGAGGGCTGCTAACGAGTCAAGAAGGTGCAGCTCCGCGGTCCCCAGGGCGGGGGCTGCGGTTGCCAGGAGACGCAGCCTGCTCCACCCTCCCCCTCTCCTCCCCCCTCCTCCCCCGCCTCCACAGGTTCCACTGCTCTTGGTGCTGGCACACCTGGCAATCTTCGCACGTGGTCATTCTCTTCCACATGTTCCTGGACCCGGCCCAGAGGATGGGCTGCGTGCGGATGCGGGTCTTCAAACAGCACTGCTACGAGTGTGGCACCGCCCGGCTGGACGAGTCCAGCATGCTGGAGGAGAACATCGAGGGCCTGGTGGACAATCTCATCATCAGCCTCCGGGAGCAGTGCTACGGCGAGCGCGGCGGCCAGTACCGAATCCACGTGGCCAGCCGCCAGGACAACCGGCGCCACCGCGGGGAGTCGTGCGAGGCCTGCCTGGCGGGCATCACCCACTGGAAACCGAGCGAGAAGATGCTGGAGGAGGAGGCCACCACCTACACCTTCTCCCGGCCGGCCAGCCCCCAGAAGCCTTCCGAGGGGGGCCAGGGCTGCAACTTCTGCTCCATCCCCTGGTGCCTGTTCTGGGCCACGGTCCTGCTGCTCATCATCTACCTGCAGTTCTCCTTCCGCAGCTCTGCCTGACGGGCCGGCGCGGTGGGCAATGCCACCTGCCCGCGGAGGGATGGGACAGGGTCGGCTGGTTCGGACCGTCCTGGCTTTGCTCATTCCAGGCGTGGTTGTCTAGAGAAATCCTGGGGAAGGGGCTCTGGTCTGCTAACTCTGGCGCCATTCTTTACCTCCTCTAAAACTCCCGCTAAACCTCCCCCCCCCCACCATTGACTCTGTCCCATTTCTGTGACCTTCTGTTAAATGAGAGAGACCAATGGTTACCCTCAGAGAGGGTAGATGAGGAAACAGCTGTCTCCATCCTATCCAACCTAAGAGAGACACGCTCTGTCCCACAAATAAGGACATTTGGGACCTCAGTCGTCCCTCTCCCTCTCCTCCCAATCCCTAGGGTTCAGTGTGGGAGGCTGGTGCTGACTCCTGGGGATTGTCTTGGCTCAGAACAGTCAGGAATAAAAATGAAAATTCAGCTCCACACCCACTGCACCCCGACTTATGGAGGATGCCTTGGGATCCTAAGGACTGTCCTACTTAAGGACTCTCAGCCTGAGCTGCTCTGTGTCTCTGGCCCATCTCCTCTGGATGGAGGACGGAGAGAATGTGAATAGCAGATAATAGAGTAGAGCTCACCGGGCCCTTGGGAGGTCTGGGAAGAAACCCAAGGCTGAGGAATAGCAGGGACTCTAGAGCAGAGGACACAGGCCTCCTGGGCACTGTTGCTAAAACCACCTCTGGGCAGCTGGACATCACTGCTCAAGAGACTTCACCTCAACTTAGCACAGTGCCTGGCGCATAGTGGGTGCTTAATAAATTTATGTTGACTGACTGAGACGGGGGACTGGAGGGGGT
>NW_020954588.1:50436437-50436656 GCF_900497805.2 Vombatus ursinus
GATGGTGAGGGGGAGTGAATGAATGAGAAACGCTTTGCCTGTAGAGAAAGGCTATAGAAGCCAAAGTCTTTCATGTGCGGATGAAGTCTTCTCATGTGGAGACTTGGGGGGGGGATTTTCTGACTTTGAGTGGGAGGATGAATTGGCCTCAGCTTAGTGGGGCAATCCATTAGCCCACGGCTTTGTGTGGAGGCCCCAGATTCCTTTCTACCGTGTGCT
>NW_020954588.1:50436699-50436798 GCF_900497805.2 Vombatus ursinus
AATGGTCCCTCCCTCCTGGGATGGTGTCTTTGCCTGTTTTCTCATGTGAAGAGTGATCAGAGGTGTGTGTGTGTGTGTGTGTGTGTGTGTGTGTGTGTG
>NW_020954588.1:50436836-50437067 GCF_900497805.2 Vombatus ursinus
TCATGTTCATGTCAACTGGAACAACCCTGGATTTAGACCCCCAACCCTGCTCCTGTATTTGTCTCATTTGCCCCCATTGGGGTCCTGCTGTGCATCTTCTTCCTTCTTTCTCCTTTAACTTAGTGGGGGCTAAGTTGACCTCTGAGAGATCACTATGATACTTCTAACCTTCCCACTTTCTTGGAGGAATTTCATACTGGATCCCATCTGCCTCTGATGCCTAGCATCCTC
>NW_020954588.1:50437143-50437289 GCF_900497805.2 Vombatus ursinus
TGGTCCTCGTCATCTCCTCTCTGACTCCACCAAGCTTCCTAGTTTCCAACCTCTATCGCAGCCCTAAAGGAGCACTCATGAGCTTCTTCCTCCCTCCCTCCCTCCCTCCCTCCCTCCCTCCCTCCCTCCCTCCCTCCCTTCCTTCC
>NW_020954588.1:50437363-50438332 GCF_900497805.2 Vombatus ursinus
TGACCCTGAGTAACCTTCATAACCTCTCTGTTTCACTTTTCCTATCTCTAAAACTAGGAGGTTGGGTGGTTTTTGTGGTTTGGGGTTTTTATGGTCTTTAGGTTGCTTTTAGCCCTGTCTGTGATTGAATGACTCTGGGTCATGAGGTCAGAGGGGTTAGGCTGAGGAGTTGGGGTGACTTGTACAAGTCATCATGGGCTCCTTTGATTTCACCACCTTTCTAGAATTGGATGGAGCCATAGAGAGGTACGGCTGGGAGTGGCTGGGAGCTGGCAGGTCCCCTATGAATGAATGCTGGTGAATTAAGTCTCTCTGCTAGTGCTCAGTGGAGCCCAGGTTGGGGCCAATGGCCTCCATGTATGGTTCTCATGGAAATTCCCATTGGCTAGCACAATGCTACCAGGCCACCCCCTTCTGCAGCTCTAGTGTCTGTCATTGTCTTCTGGAGCTTGGCTGGGCTCTTTGATGGTCCATGGCCAGGCTTGGGTCTCATGATTTGGTAGCATAAGGTGGACTCTGAGACGCCCTCTAGAGACTCGGGCAGAGCATGAAAGGCGCTGAAATGTTTGCCACTGTCTTCTACTTTCAATACTCATGTGCTTGACCAGTTAGGTGGTTTTTTCTTTGCCTTGGGTAAAAGCTGCCAAGGCAGATTCCTGGGTATAAGTCAATATTATTTACCCCTAGTGGTCACTGTTGACACTCTCTACCCTAGTACCCGTACATCCTCAAGAACCTTCCCGATTCACCCTTTTTCCTCTCCTTTGTCCCTCCCTCTGAGCAGCTAGCTATGCCCTGGACCTCAGGCTTGACAGAACCTTAGAGATAACCACCCCCTCCCAGGTCTTCATTTTACAGATGAGCAAAATGAGGCCCAGAGAGGGGAAGGGACTTGCCCATGATCCCCTGAGCAGTAAGTGAAAACACTGAGATCAGAGAAAAGAAGTAAATAATCATAGGTCTGCCTGA
>NW_020954588.1:50438374-50438557 GCF_900497805.2 Vombatus ursinus
GGGATGCCCAGGTGTGACCTGCCTGGGAGCAGGGTCAAGCAGGTGCGAGGTGAATGATAGAGAGGAAGGGGTATGTTTTGCTTGACTATGTAAATTGGTTAGGAAGGGTTTTGTTTTTCAATGTTGGGGACATTAAAAGAAGAGAAAGTTGATTTTTGAAAGTAGGAGAGAGAGAGAGAGAGA
>NW_020954588.1:50438647-50439713 GCF_900497805.2 Vombatus ursinus
AGGCCTCTGGGTAAGCCCTACCCCCTCCCCTCTAGCCCCCAGTTAGCTTTGCTGGAGCCTTCTGTCTCTGCTACAGAGATGCAGCTGACTATTCAGGGGCCTCCTGTGGCTAGGCTGCTACTGTTCTACCCACAAAGTCAGGGAGTGCTAATGCTAAGTAAGCTACTGTTCCCCACTGTCTCTCCCTAAGACCTCAGAGCCTGGGCCTTGGAGTCCTTTGACCAAAGCTGGTGAATTTTCCCACTTAGCTGGTCAGCTCTCCTCCTCTTTGACCCCCTTGGGCCCCTTGGCCATGTAGCATGGCCTGTGCAGGGCAGGAGTAAGAAGCCTTGGCAGCTAGTTAGAGAAGGATGCCATCCTGGGGTGGGGGAGCTTTGGAGGCAGCATCTCAAGTTAGCAATGACCTTCCCTGGCTACCAGGGGAGTCCACCCCCAGCTTTGCTCATGAGCATGGGAAGAGCCATAATCTGAACCCATGACCCTTGATTTTGGTCAGGCGAGTTAGGAACCTTGCCTAAGATTACAGGGGGACATGGAGCACTTTGGCAGCTTCGTGACAAACTGGTCAGAAATGATCTGTCCATGAAAGCGGGTCCCTGAAGGACCTTGAAGTCATTTCATTTGCTTTGCTTGTGTACCTGGGCAGACTCAGTAGAAATGAAGACGCACTTCTTTAAAGTCTATAATTCACATTCAGCCCTGGTTCTGATGGTTCCGAATTTTGGGGAATCTGCCCCACATTAAAATGCTTCCCGGCTTTTGTTTAATTATTTTTTTTAAGAAAGGGCCTGCAGATGGCAGTCTTGGACCAGAGTCTGATTAAGCAAACCAGTGGCGCTGGGTTGGAAATCTCCTTTCTTCACCACCACCACCCCCCCACCCCCAACTGCTCCTGGTTCTGCTCTCTGGGGTCGGGCAGCGCAAGGCTCATCCCTCTCCCAGAGCAGCCCTTCCTGGACTGGAAGACAGTGGTGGTGCTAGTTTAAGCTTTTGCTTCNAAAATCTCCTTTCTTCACCACCACCCCCCCCCCCCGACCCCCAACTGCTCCTGGTTCTGCTCTCTGGG
>NW_020954588.1:50439829-50439916 GCF_900497805.2 Vombatus ursinus
GTCGGGCAGCGCAAGGCTCATCCCTTTCCCAGAGCAGCCCTTCCTGGACTGGAAGACAGTGGTGGTGCTAGTTTAAGCTTTTGCTTC
>NW_020954588.1:50439959-50445481 GCF_900497805.2 Vombatus ursinus
TCCAGACTGAACATCTCTACTTCCTACATCTGCTCCTCATGGTCCCAAGACCCTTCACCATTGACACTGGCGTTGGTCATTGCGCTGCCTGAAACATGGCAGCCCCGAAGAGGTCTGACCAGGGCTTGGGACAGATGGACTTCTTTCCACTCCACTCCACGGCCTCTTTGTCAAACCCTAAAGTGCTATATAAATGTTAGTTGTTTATAGCTACTACTACTATCCTATTATTAACGTTATTATAGTTTATTAAAATTGAGATACATCGAATTTTTTGGTTGCCACATCATGCTGTTGATACGTGTCAAGCTTGTCATCTACTAAACCCTCAATTCTGTTGCCTGGCTAGGCCTCCTCTGTCTGGTACTTGTGTGATTGACTTTTTTTAACTCAAATGGAGTTTTTATTGTTTCTTCTTCCTCATCATCTTACTAGGTCTGATCCATTGTCAAGTTGAGATCTGAATCTCTATTTATTAGAGACAGCTTAGGATGATGGTTGGAGTATTGGGCATGAAGCCAGGCAGACCTGGGTATCACCATCACCACCATCATCACCATCACCACCATCATCATCATCAATTATCATTATCCAGTGTATTCCCTATGCCTCTCAGCTCTGAATTAGCCTCAATCCTGAAGTATGAAATCTAGACCTTCATTCAAGTCATTGATAAAAATGTTGAATAAGACAGGGCATGGGAGAGAGCATGGTGGCATTCCACTGGCTGTGCTCGCCATGTTTTCATTGGGCCAACAATCATTATTCCTCAGGTTTGATCCTTTAACCATTCTTGCATTCACCCAAGTGTGCCAGCATCCAGGCCACGTCTCTCCATCTTCTCATTTCCCCCTTTTCCAGTTAACTAAACTGTGGATGTCTTCCAGAATAAACCTTAGGACCAGACAAAGGGTTTGGTGCAGGGTTATTTCTGTCTGGTTCCTTGAAATTTAGGAAGACATCTATTTCGCCATACCACTGAATGCAGCAAGGCATATACCCATGAGTATTGCAATGTAAGCAGTGAGAGTATATGCTAACCAAATGAGTGTTGATTGACTGATTAATCAACAGTTGTATGCATACCACATGTGAAAACAGCTTAT
Organism: Vombatus ursinus; assembly: GCF_900497805.2. Classification (NCBI taxonomy): domain Eukaryota; kingdom Metazoa; phylum Chordata; class Mammalia; order Diprotodontia; family Vombatidae; genus Vombatus; species Vombatus ursinus. The sequence continues at coordinate 50,441,066 of NW_020954588.1, forward strand.
TTGCCTCAAGGGTGTAGGGGCCTTGTTTGGTGATCAACTGAGTAAAGAACACTTGGGTGTATAGCTAGTACTGATGTTTAGAAACCAAAGAAGACAAAACCAGGAAACCTTTCTCAGAGAAGAAGCTGTGTGACCCTGGGCAAGTCACTTAACCTCTGTTTGCCTCACTTTCTTCAACTGTAAAATGTGCACTTACCCAAGGCCATGCAGCAGGGAATGGCAAAGAGGCCCTAGAACTGGGGTCTCCTGAGGTCTCAGCCCCAGGACTCTGGTCTGTGGTGGATATGTCCAAGCCTGGGCCAGTCCTGCTGATTTGAATGAAACCTTCAGAGCAGGACCTGGATGGGAAATGGTGGGATTGGCAGCGGGCACATTGAGGAGCACTCCTGCCTGGAAGCTGGAGGAAACATGCCTCTCTGGGCATCCCAGATGCCTTCCTCATTGGCTCTGCACATGTAAACGCGGGCTGCTTTGTGGCAGCTGCATATAGGGAGACCCTGGCTTCCCTCTGGCTGTGGTTGATGGCTAACTGTCCTCTGGACGCATTGTGATTTTGCACAGTGATAAACAGCACCAGTGCATGTTGAGCTGGTTAGCCGTGCTCTGGACATTCTAAAGAAACCTCCCTGTGGTGTCTTCTGCTCCCAATCCTCTCCAGCTGTGCAGAGTTTGCATGTCTGGGTCCTGAGTACTCCTTGCTCCACAGCCAAGGGAGGAGGCCTCCTTTGACTGAATATTGGCTCCCAGGTCTCTGGCCAGGGCCATGTGTCCTTCCTGAGGGGCAAGCAGGGAATTCTGGCTTTGGGGGCTCCAGCCACAACCCAGCTGCATCAGCCAGGTGTAGATCAGGGCTGCAATATGGGGAAACTGAGGCTAGAAAAAGGGGTGCCCTTTATTGAAAGGGCTTGATTCTCCTGAGGAGGAAGGGGGAAGCCGGCTCATGTTTTGTAAGGCAGCCAGAAGGCTCTGCTGGACTCTGGAGTCAGGAAAACCCAAGTTCAAATCTTCCCTAGACATTTACTAGTTGTGTGACCCTGGGTATGTTACTTACCTGTGTCAGCCTTAGTTTTCTCATCTGTCAAACCAGGGAAAATAAAAGTTTCTATCTCATAGGCTTTTTGTGAGGATCAAATGAGAACAGATACATACAGTGCTTTGCAAATCTTAAAGCTTTATATAAATGCTAGCTATAGTTGAACAGGTAGAATTTGCCTTCGGGGCTCCTCATCCATTCTTTATCTTCCCTTCCTTTTCTGCTTCCCCTCCCCACTACTGTGCCTGGTTAAGGGCAGGTAATGGCTCATTACAATACGAACTCTGCCCCTTACTGTGTGACTTTGGCAGGCCTCAGTTTACTCATTAGTAAAATGACCTCTAAGGCGTGGTCCAACTCTAAATCTGGGATCCCAAATTTTGCAGAATCTCAGAGTTGGGTAGGTCCCCAGATGCCATCAGATCCACCTAAACTGACCTTCCTCTCCACCCTGTCATTCACAAGTGGGGGTCCAGTCCCTGCTCCCATGTAAGGAGGACCCATGACTGGGCAGGTCCACTTGAGGGCAGGAGAACTGTTAGGGGGCTTTTGGGGCTGTGCTACTGGGCCTCAACTTGCTTCTCCTAACTTTTGAAAACTTGCATTTTAATGGGGCTGTTTGATTAATAACAACAACAGTAACAGCAACAAAGATGGAAAAAGAGCGGAGAACTCCAGGCGAGGTGAAAAGCTATCATGGCTGCCTTTTCTTCTTGTTTTCAGTCCTGTCCAACTCTTTGTGTGATCCCATTTGGGGTTTTCTTGGCTGAGATACTGGAGGGGTTTGTCATTTCCTTCTCCAGCTCTTTTTATAGATGAGGAAACTGAGGCAGACGGGGTGAAGTGACTTGCCCGGGGTCACACAGCTCGTAAGTGCCTGAGGCTGAATTTGAACTCCTGAAAACGAGTCTTCCTGACTCCAGACCCAGTGCTCTTGGCACCATGGCGCCCCCTAGCTGCCCCTTTGTAGCATCCCTTAAGCAGGTGTTGAACTCAATGAGCTGTCTGAGCCAGACTAAAATGTCATTGGGAAATGTTGAACAAAATAAAAACACAATAGAGCATAGGTGATGTGAACGTGTGGTTTTCTAGGGCACTGTGTCGCCTCCAAGGATCCCTTTCTATCTGAGTTTGTAAGGGCTGTACGTCGCTCTAAGTAGGTAGCCTATGTCATGTGCAGATGCCCCAAGATGAGGGCAGCTAGGTGGCACAGTGGATAGAGTGTTGAGTCTGGACACTCTTTTTCCTGAGTTCAAATCTGGCCTTACGAGCTGTGTGACCCTGGGCAAGTCACTTAATCCTACTTGCCTCAGTTTACTCATCTGTAAAATGAGCTAGAGAAGGAAATGGCAAACCAGTCCAGAATATCTGCCCCCAAAACCCCATATGGGGTCACAAAGAATCAGACATGTTGGAAAAACAGCTGAACAAACCACGATGGGAAGAAGCAGTCAATCACTTTCCCTGCTTCTTCCTTCTCACTCCTTTCCCCACCCCATGCGTACATTGAGACTATTGACTGGTGACCTACACTGTCCAGCTGAGGGTGGAAGATGGCCAGAGAAGGAAGGTCCTTCTAAAAGTCATGGGTCAGTGTCCACCGATTCATCGATTACATTCAACCAGAGAGATGACATCATCAGCTCCCTCCCTCCCAAAGTCTGTCTGCCTGCCCCCACTACCACGCACCTTCCAGGAAAATACATCTACAAATATATTCCCAATCCAACAAGCATTTAAAAGGCACCTACTGTGTACCAGGCACCATACTTAGCACTGGGGATATACAATAGTCCATACCCTCACGGAGGGGATGTTGTATTGAGACCCTCCCAAATTCAAATAGACTGAAATTATGACATTTTTAGCACCTATTATCCATGCAATTCCATGTAATTTGAATTCATTTATCTAGAGACATGACATGTATGGCAACCTGGGTGTCAGGGTCATGCCACTGAAACTTGGTAATGTCATTTCATTATAAAAATGAGTATGTTTAGGACTAGAGTGACATTTATATAGATCTTTAAGGTCTGTCAAATGCTTTTTTCTTCATTGAATCCTGTGATATGGGTAGTAAATGTATGACTGTCCCATTTTACAGATGAGGAAGCCGAGGCCAGAGAGGTGATGTGATTTGCCCACGGTTCTTCAGGTAGTGAGCATTAGTCAGGCCCAGTGCTCCAACCTGGATCTCCTTTGGGGTCTCCTGGCTTCATGTGCAGGGTTCTTTCTTTAGTGACATTAAATGCCATGTGATTCAGGGGAGATAATGGGCTTCTTGGGAAAAATAGAGTCGACAGTCTTACTAATGGTGGAGGGCCATGACAGGAAGTGAGAGAAAGTGTAGGAAGAGGGAGAGAGGTGCATACAGGAAGATGGCAGCCAGGGGAAGGGGGAGGGGGGTGGGGCAGGTGGGGAGGGGCAGGGGCATCCAAGAGTCTTTTCTTCCCACAAGACTAAGTTGGATTTGGCTCCTCAGAAAAATGGGGGCAGATGGGTAGTGCAGTGGTTAGAGTCCTGGCCTGGAGTCAGGAAGACTCATCTTAGGGAAATGGGGGTCAACAAGGAAGGAGGCCCATGACCCTGACTGTCCATCGGTGCTACCCTGCAGAGCTTGGAGTGACCAAGTGATTGGGGGGAGGAGGAGGGCCATCAATTCATAAGAGGGTCAATGAAGCAGAAAAAACTTCTATTAAAAATACAAACCATGGGGCAGCTAGGTGGTGCAGTGGATAGAGCTCTGGCTTTGGAGTCAGGAGGACCTGAGTTCAAATCCAGCCTCAGACACTTGACACTTACTAGCTGTGTGACCCTGGGCAAGTCACTTAACCCTGATTGCCTCACCAAAAACATTGCACAGAAGTATATTTATTAGGCACTTGCTGGCTGCCAAGGATAGTGCCAAGTAGTGAGGATACTCATAGAAAGCAGGACAGGGTAGGGCGGAGCCAAGATGGCGGAGGAAAGCAGTGACTGTCTTGAGCTCTCTCCCAAAGCCCTCCAAATAACTAAAAAAATGTCTCTAAACAAATTCTAAAGCAGCAGAACTCACAAAAAGACAGAGTAAAACAAATTTCCATCCCAAGACAGCCTGGATAGTTGATTGGGAAGGTATATCTTGCCTGGTGGGGAGAGGAGCGCAGTTCGGCATGGGCGCGCAGGCCACAGCGACCCTGGAGCAGGCCTCAGAGGACTGAATCACGGGCAGCTGTGGCAATTTCCAGACTTCTCAACCCCTGAACACCAAAGACAACATGGAAGGTCAGTGGGAAAAGTCTGTGACTGTGGTGACAGAAGGAGCTAGGTCTTAGCCGCCCTGGGGGCTGCGGCTGTTTCCTGAGCTTCAGGCCCACAGACTGAGGGGGAATCGAGTGGCT
>NW_020954588.1:50445544-50466183 GCF_900497805.2 Vombatus ursinus
TATTGGAGGGGGATTGCAGGGATCTCTTTGCCAGTGCTGAGGCAGGAATCTCTTGCTTTACCAGTANGATTGGAGGGGGATTGCAGGTATCTCTTTGCCAGTGCTGAGGCAGGAATCTCTTGCTTTACCAGTACTTGGATCTGGGTCACAGTTCTGAGGGGTGGTCCTGGGGCGAGGAGGAGCACTGGTGTGGTGGAGCTTGTTGTGGCAGTGGAGAGAAAACACCTCGCCCCTTATCTTACCTTGGAAGAACTGAAAATTTTCAGATCCCTAGAAGTATCTCTGAAAAACAGCTGTACAAACCCCTGAAGCTTGGAACAGTACATTCTCCACATTGGAAACAGACTTTTACCTTATCAAAGAGTTTAAAACTCAAGTAATTGGCTGGGATCATGAGTAAGCAGTGCAAGAAGAGTCAGACTATATTATCTTACTTTGGTGACAAAGAAGATCAAAACATACAACCAGAAGAAGACAACAAAGTCAAAGCTCCTACATCCAAAGCCTCCAAGAAGAATACGAATCAGTCCCAGGCCTTGAAAGAGCTCAAAAAGGATTTTGAGAAGCAAGTAAGAGAAGTAGGGGAAAAACTGAGAGTGATGCAAGAAAATCATGAACAAGTCAACAGCTTGCCAAAGGAGACCTAAAAAAATACTGAAGAAAATACATCTTAAAAAATAGCCTAACCCAAATGGCAAAAGAGGTCCAAAAAGCCAGTGAGAAGAAGAACGCCCTAAAAAGCAAAATTGGCCAAATGGAAAAGGAAGTCCAAAAGTTTACAGAAGAAAATACTTCCTTAAAAATTAGAATAGAGCAATTGGAAGCTAGTGACTTTATGAGAAATCAAGGCACTGTGAAACAAATCCAAAAGAATGAAAAATTAGAAAACAATGTGAAATATCTCATTGGAAAAACAACTGACCTGGAAAATAGATCCAGGAGAGAGAATTTAAAAATTATTGGATTATCTGAAAGTCATGGTCAAAAAAAGAGCCTAGACATCATCTTTCAAGAAATTATCAAGGAAAACTGTCCTGATATTTTAGAACCAGAGGGCAAAATAGAAATGGAAAGAATCCACCGATCTCCTCCTGAAAGAGATCCCCAAAGGAAAACTCCTAGGAATATTGTAGCCAAATTACAGAGTTCCCAGGTCAAGGAGAAAATATTACAAGCATCCAGAAAGAAACAATTCAAGTATTGTGGAAACACAATCAGGATAACACAAGATTTAGCTGCTTCTACATTAAGGGACCGCAGGGCATGGAATATAATATTCCAGAGAGCAAAGGATATAGGATTACAACCAAGAATCACCTACCCAGCAAAACTGAGTATAATCCTGCAGGGGAAAAAATGGTAATTCAGTGAAATAGAGGACTTTCAAGCACTCTTGATGAAAAGACCAGAGTTGAATAGAAAATTTAATTTTCAAATACACGACTCTAGTGGAACATGAAGAGGTAAACAGGAGAGAGAAAACCATAAGAGACTTATTAAGGTTGAACTGTTTACATTCCTGCATGGAAAGATGATATTTGTAACTCATGAGACCTTTGTCAGTATTAGGGTAGTTGGAGGGGAAAAAATTATATGTATGTATATACAGATATAGATAGATAGATAGAGGGCACAGGGTGAGTTGAAAATGAAGGGGTCATATCTGGAGAATAAAATTAAGGGGTGAGAGAGTAATATACTAGGGGAAAGAGAAAGAGAGAGGTAGAATGGGGTAAATTATCCCACAAAAAAAAAACCAGAAAAGAAAAGGCTCTTACAGTGGAGGGGAAACGGAGGAAGGTCAGAGGGAATGAGTGAATCTTATTCTCATAGGATTTGACTTAAGGAAGGAATAACATACACACTCAATTGGGTGTGGAAATCTGTCTTACCCTACAGGAAAATTGGAGGGGGGAAGGGACAAGAGAGTAGGGGGATGATAGAGAGGAGGGCAGATTGGGAAAGGGGGTAATCATAAGCAAATACTTCTGAGGAGGGACAGGGTCAAAAGAAAGAATAGAATAAATTGGGGGGTGGGATAGGATTAAGGGAAATAGAGTTAGTTTTTCACAGCGTGTCTACTATGGAAGTGTTTTGTGTAACTGCACATGTATAGCCTATATTTAGTTGCTTGCCTTTTCAATGAGGGTGGGTGGGGAGGGAGGAAGGGAGAAAATTTGGAACCCAAAGTTTTAAAAACACATGTTTAAAAAAATGTTTTCACATGCAACTGAGAAATAAGAAATACAGGAAATGGGGTACAGAAATCCATCCTGCCCTACAGGAAAATTGAAGGGGAAGGGGATAAGAGAAGGAGGGGAGAGATAGAAGGGAAGACAGACTAGGGGAAGGGGTATTCAGGATGCATGCCATCTTGGGGTGGGGGAGGGGCGAGATGGGGTGAAAATTTGGAACTCAAAATCTTGTGGAAGTAAATGTTGAAAATAAAAAAATAAATAAAAATTACCACACACAAAAAAACCCAATAAAAAAAAACATGGTATAATAATGATACCAAAAAACAAAAAAGAAAGCAGAACAGTCCCTACTTGGGAGAAGCCTCTATTTTGGTGGGAAGATTCAGCTGAGGAGCCCAAGGAGAGACCCAGTGATCCTTAAGGTACAGTAATGAGGCAGATGGCAGTGCCCAGGGGTCCCAAGGGCATGCTTTCAGGGCAGGGCTAAGGCCCAATGGTCTACCATCTTACCAGAAGGAGTGTAATTGGTAAATCCCTGCTCATCCAAGTGGCTTTGAGATCAGAACAGGGATCTGAGTTATTTCAGGTATAGGGCTGGGGAGGGGGTAGGTCAACATCCAGCCAAAAGGAGATATGGAACACCTGGTAGAAACAGGCAATGGGGGCTGATGCCGTGGAGGGGAGGGACCTGAGCAAAGTTCCTTCTGGTCCCTCGGGGAATCTTTTGGGATCTGGTGGCTGTGGGTGGGCAGGGTAGCTGAAGTTAAGGTCTCTGGTGAGCTCCCTGTGACACCTGCTCCTACTAGGCTGAGACCTCAGCAGCTGCCTGCTGTCTTGGAGGAATGACTTAAACCCATCGGTCCTTCATACTTTAGTATGAATTACCTCCATCTGATTGCTTAAGAAAACCAGGAGAGGAGATATAATTTTGGAGCCTGGTTCACTTGGGGGTGGCATTGGGGAAATGAATGAGCAAGGGTGGGAGAGGAGGGGGCACAAAAGACTGTTTGGACTTTCAATGTTGTTCAAGGCTCTGATGGCCTTAAAGTCTCTCAAAATGGAGCACAGTCAGAATCCTGCTGGATAAAGAGGTAACTCAGCCCCTGTTCGCAGTGTATAAAGCTCGTACTTGAGGACTCTGTCTGATTCTGCTTGCAGCAGACCCAGCCCTTACCTACAGCAAACATTCAGTTGTTATCAAAGATTCTGGAGCCCTAGTGACAATTCTTACTGTCACCATGGGCTCCATATCTAAAACCCATGCATCCAGGCCCTCACTCCATCTTCGGGCAGAGAAGGGTGCATCAGCTGGCTACAGATGGGAAAACAGGCCCAGGGAAATTCATGGATTTGCCCAAGGTCAAGGAGCTGGGATGTGCCCAGAGTAGACCCCAAGTCTTCTAGGCCTCTTGGGGCCTCGGTTGTTAGCCTTCCTGTCTCTGAGTTCCAAGACACCTCCACCCTGTTCCATCATCTGGAGGATGGAGCTCATCTCACAGGCCATGGACAGTCATTGAGGAGGCTACTTGGGAGGTTTGCCTGTCAGACCCGAGTTAGAACATAGGAAGTGGGAAGGGGACGAGAAGGAGCTGCTGGGGATGGTTTTGGGGCCCTTTGCAGGATATGGAGATGTGAGCTGAACGTGAATTGCCTAAGTGAACCAAGCCCTGTCTCTACAGAGAGATGAAGATGAATGATGTCTGAGCCACCAGTGGGCAGCCGGCCTCAGGGATGCTGGGGGTGTTTCTGAGCCGGTGGCTTCCTGATGGTGATCTTCCAAAGCTGGCTGGGCAGCAGCCTCCCGCCTCATTGCCTCGGCTTCCCAGGGCCTCTTGATTTTAGACTGTGGAGTCCTGACCCTCTGAGCCACTGTGATCTCTCTTGGGAACCTGTGACCTCTGGAGGCGAGCAGTGGGGCCAAGTCATGTTCCAGTGGCCTTGGCTGTCTGAAGGCTTAGGGAAGGAGGAGAGGGAGAGGGAGAAAGGAAGAAAGGGAGGGAGAGAAGGAAAAAGGAGATGGGGGAGAGACATCAGAAAAGCCAGGGCAATGAGGGGCTGGGGGAGGGGTGATGGCCTTCCCTAAGCCAGACCCTAGCTGCTGTGTGCCGAGGCCTCAGCTGCATCTCCCTGGCTGCAGGATTTAGCAGAGGCTTGGTGTTTTCCTGCTGTTTTTGTTTCTGGGCACATGGTCTTGACTCTATCTTCCTGTTCCTCTCCTGTGCTCAGAAACTTATTGCTAGGAACCCAGCATGTTTTTTTGGTTCCCAATGACATTGTCTTTATCTTCTTAAACACACACACACACACACACACACACACACACACATCACACAACAAACAAACCAGACCCAGGAAGTCTCTGCCAAGAATTTGTTTTTCTCCGTTAAAAAAAACAACACAATTTCAGAGAACTCAGAAGCTTCCCCCATGGAACCAGAATCCTGGAACTGTAGGGTCAAGGCAGGACTTGAGAACTGGGAGGCTTCTTCATGTTGGGAACTTCATTTCCCCCTCCCCCAATTCCCCTCCCCCTCCCCTCATTCCCCTCTCCCCTCTGCTTTTAGGCCAGCCCTCTACTGCTCAGCCTGGCACCTTCCCTGAAGTTCAGCCTTATCAGCAGTGACTTGGTTTTTTCTGGAAACCATCAATATCTGGACCAGGGATTGGTGACTTTTTCAGGAGTCCCCTGCTGAGGTCTGATGTGTGTGTGTGTGTGTGTGTGTGCGCGTGTGTATTGTGTATGTATGTGTGTGTACACATGTGTATGTATGTGAGTATATATGTATGTGTGTGGTAGGGGTAGGGACCAAGGAAGGAAGGAAGGGTATTGTCGGTGAGGGATGCTGACTCTTCGGAGCTGGACCTCTGGAGGTGGTCCAGGGCCCAGGACTGGGGGCAGATTCTCACAGGTAGAGTTGCCAGCCTCTGGTTTAGACTTTGCTGTGTCTACATAAACTGGGGGTGAGGTAGACTATTGCCGGCATTCATAGGGCACTTGAAGCTTTATCTCATGAGACCCTCACCTCAAGGTCATGAATTTAAATAGGTACCATTGATATTAGGATTCCCAGTTAGCAGATGAGAAGACTGAGGCACTGAGAGGCTAAGTGTCAACTCGTGGTCTTTAAGTGTCAGAGGCAAGGCCTGAACCAGGTCTCCCCTGATTCCAGGACCAGCGCTTTTCCTACTATCCAATGGAGGAAGATGACTGATGGAATGCTTTGGCCAAGCCCAGGGGAACTCTTGGGAGATCTCAGGATCTGACATCTAGAAAAGACTTTAGCAACACTTGAGTGCAATCCATAGCCCAAAGTAGGGCGTCAAGCCCTTCCTCATGGCACGGCCGCCTTGGACAGTCAGTCTGCCAAAGCCTGTGGACACCCCCCTCCTCCCCCATCATGTTATTAAATGCAGAAAATAAAATACATGGGTTTTCAAAGGAATCAAAGGTCGGTGAAAATACAGATGGACATTTCTTTGGGCTCAAGTTCATGGACCCTCTGAAATTTTTCAAGGACTCTGGGTTAGGAACTCTTGCCCTAAAGGTATCCCTTCTGTAACATACTGTTCTTCTACTCAAGCATAATCTTCCTATTTCTCTATGGGCCATTACAGTCATTTATAGGATGATAACTCCTTTGTTCCTACTGGTTTCCATTCCACTATGGGGAAAGGTGACTGGTGACTTTAACTAAGCCAGGTGAGCACAGGGGAGGTCTCCTAAGTGGGAGATCTTCTTATATCTTTATTACATATTCTAGGACCATAGATATAGAGCTGGAAGGCGTAGAGCAGGCGTATTCTCTCTTCTCCAGTCAGGGATCTCACACCTCTCTTGTCACTCAATTTTTCATCAATATGGGCTCAGCCCCCATGATGTCCATTGGGAACCCTGCTTTATTTTGTCCTGGATGGTCCTAAAAGGTCCATCTTGGGGACATCGTCTTTCCCTCCCCTTCTTTCCCATTATTCTCTGGCAAGGATTTGGAATGTTCTGGGATTTCAGAACAATTGAGATATAAGGACAAAGGAGCTGTGACGAGGAAGACCAAGGAAGGGGCAGAGCAGGTACTAACCTGAGGAGACCGCTTCCCTGTTGGGAGCTCCCTACACCTATGGGAATCTCAAATCCAATCCTCCAAACCTGTGTCAGTTGCTCTGCTCTCAGAGGTCGATGGGACCAACCCATTCAATTTCCAAATGAGGAAACTGAGGCCCAGGGAGAGGTAGTCACTTGCTTGAGTAAGTAGCCAAACCAAGATCAGCACCCAGGTCTTCCAACTATGAGCTAAGTCTACTTTCTACTATGCCCTCCAATGCCTCTCTCAAGACAAAAATATGGAGGCCCAGGGAATCAAAGCGACTTGCCTGCGGTGGCACAAATAGTAAGTATCCAAGGGGGCATTTGGACCCAGGTCCTCTGGGTTTTACGTGCAAACCTTTGTTAATATACTAAAACCTTGATTAGCCAGAAATGAGTAAAGTGAGGATTTCTCAGAAGGGAAAAACCAAACAAACTCTGGGAACTTGGACGCAATCACGATTTTATTTAGAGCAATCAGAAAGCACCCAGCCTCTGTAACTGTTGAACTCCTCTTCTGACTATTTTTGCTTCTAACAGTTGTTGTTTATCCTCCAGCTATGGGCTAAAAGCTATGCCAAAAATTGGATCGCTCACATTTTTGTGGGGCTTTCAGGATTACAAAGTGCCTTTCCTACATTACATCTTTTGGTCCTGGCCTTGGGCATGTGCGCAAAGAGGAAATGTTGTTCCCATGGGCAGGCCAGGCCATACCTCAGAGAAAAGGGAAGGATATAGTCAAGGGAGCCCTGAGGGTCCCCACATTCCAGCCAATGGGGAGGGGGTTCATGAAGGGTCCCTGAGTCAGTTTCAAGTCCAGTCTTACTTTGGAGGACCATGCCTGAGTGAATTGCAGACCGGCCTCTGGAAGAAGTCAGTGACAAACCCAGATTGGAAGATACGTCTGGGGCTCTGGGAGGTACAGAAGAGGCAGCACTTCCAACAGAGAGCTGACAACGGGGTGAAGTGGAGCTGTGAAATTCTGAGTTTTCTTATACCCAGTTTGCAAAGGCCAGGAGCCCAGCTCAATCTGTTTCAGAACTGGTCCTCTCTCGAGACTTTCAGATCAGAGAGAAAAAGGTAAAGTTAACACCAGAGGGGTGCATGGTTTGGAGGATTGGATTTGAGATTCCCATAGGTGTAGGGAGCTCCCAACAGGGAAGCGGTCTCTTCAGGTTAGTACCTGCTCTGCCCCTTCCTTGGTCTTCCTCGTCACAGCTCCTTTGTCCTTATATCTCAATTGTTCTGAAATCCCAGAACATTCCAAATCCTTGCCAGAGAATAATGGGAAAGAAGGGGAGGGAAAGACGATGTCCCCAAGATGGACCTTTTAGGACCATCCAGGACAAAATAAAGCAGGGTTCCCAATGGACATCATGGGGGCTGAGCCCATATTGATGAAAAATTGAGTGACAAGAGAGGTGTGAGATCCCTGACTGGAGAAGAGAGAATACGCCTGAAGCTTGGGTGTCAGAAAGTCTTAGGAGAATTGGAGATGATTTAAAGCAATTTTGATTTAACATGCTTATTTTACAGATGAGGAAACTGAGGCCTGGAGGGTGTTTCGTGACTTTTGCAAGGCAACATGAGTTGAAGTGGCAGAACCAGGATTGGAACCCAGCTCCTCTGGCTCTGAAGTGAACTCTGTAGCTTTTGGTAGGTCTTGGGAGGTTCCAACTCTTAGGATAAGGGGAACTTCAGTCTCATCTTAGGGTTATTTCCCATCATAGGCTGGCCATAGTAGATTAAATCTCCCCCCTCCTGCAGAAGTCTGTGTCTGCAGATGGAACAATGAGCTGGAACATTTGACTATCATTATGTGTTTCACAAACATTGTGCCAACAGGCTGCTTGGCCCACCCTCCTGTGGGCATCCGGCATGGCTCTCTGATGCAGCAGGCATTTGATGCTTGGTGACTTGACTGAAGTAGGTGGAAGCATCCCCCTTTACAGGAATGGTTAGGGAGGCACAGAGGAGTAAATCAGCTGTTCTGAGGATGCGTGTCCAGGTCGGGCAAAGCCAGGATTGGGAGCCACAGTCGCTGAGTTGCTGTTCATATGCTCCGTAGCCTCTCTTGTACTGCTTCCATTAAGGACAATCTTGCAGGGCCAGCAGCTAAGCTTCCTGAGGGCAGAAGCTTTGTCTTTGCGTCTTTGGCATCTAGCACAGGCTCTGATATGTAGGAGGTATTGAATTACACTTCTTGAATTACATTCAATTGGCTTATTGTGGGCTATTTGGCCACAATAGATAGACAGATAAGATTAGAAAGGTTCCTGAAATATCCCCTAGGATGAGGTGAGGATATTCTTAATCCTAGGACATCAGATCCTGCTGACTTTTTTTTTCTTTTTTAAAGCCTTGATGTTGACTGCTGACTGTTGAAGGGTCTCACTGCACATAAGTGGGGCCGGGGGCTGGGGGTAAAGGGACAAAGAAGGGCACAGTGACAGAGCCATCATACAGCCCTCCATGCCTGTGCCAAAGACTGCAATGCTTCACTGTTGGCCCTGGTCAGCACTGGGACAGAGGGGTAAACATTGCCCAGTCTATTCTGGCTTCTTCCAGGGAGGGAACGGATAGGGTGGTGGGGCAACCTCAGGTCAGACAACCAGCCTCTTGTGCCCTTTTCTCCACCCCTGGCCACAGGCAGGGGTCTAGTTCTGAACTCCAGTGATTTTCTGAATCCAGGCTTGGTTCTCGTGGATGCTGGAGTACACGCCGTATCTGTCTTTCAGGCCACAACCAAACCCCCAGGACACGGTGCCCACCAAGTACCAGTGGGATTGCTCTTCATTGTGGGCCACCATAGGGCCTCCAGAATCCCCACCACAAGCATCTTTCCCTCCTAAGGGAGGAAAAGAGATAGGAGCCATGAAGGTGCTTCTGCCCATAGTGGGTGTCCCCAAAACATTAACTAGTCCCTATACCCCCTCAAACCCTCCACATTTGAGCCTCTGAGGCACAATTTCAGAAAGCCAGGTGAGGGGATGACACCTTTCTTTAAATCACAGACATGGAAAGACCCATAAAGACCATCTAGTCCAATCCTCCCGTTTTAGTGAACAGGGCTCTGTGCCTCAGACAAGGAAAGCATTCAAGGCCATCTGGCCAACTTGGAAGAACTGAGGTGGCGGGGGGGGGGCGGGGAGACAGAAAGAGAGGGGAAGAGAGACAGAGAGAGAGTGAAAGAAAGAGACAGAGAGAGACAGAGAGAGAGACAGAGAGAGAGAGACAGAGAGAGAGACAGAAACAGAGATAGAGACAGAGACACACACACAAAGACAGAGAGAGACAGAGAGAGAGACAGAGAGACAGAGAGACAGAGACAGAGATAGAGACAGAGACACACACAGAGAAAGACAGAGAGAGACAGAGAGAGACAGAGAGAGACAGAGAGGTGGGAGGGAGAAGCAAAATCATTTTTTAACAAATATGCAGATAAAGAAACTGAGATCCAGGGAATCAAGTGAGTTGTCTAAGGTCATACAGGTGGAAAACATCAAAGGCAGGATTTGACCTGTGATTTTTTCATGCCATAGCCTGTATTCTTTCCACTGACCCACACTGCCCTCTACTTTGCTTACCCAGAGGTCCACTCATTGCTTTTTCTTCTCATCATCCCCCCAAACATATCTCTATTGAACTGTTTCCATCATCATCACTGTCATCATTACCATCACTGGCACTGAATAGCACTTTAGGTACAAATATTATCTCGTTTTATCCTAATACCAACCTGAGGAAGTAGATCCTACTTTTATTGCCCCCATTTTATAGATGAGGAAACTGAGAGGCTAGTGACTTGCCCAGGGTCACACAGCTAGCAAATATCAGAGGCTGGATTTGAACTCAGATATTCCTGACTTCAGGCCCAGCACTCTAACCACCTAGCTGCAAAAAAAGCTTGCCAGCCACTTTGCCAACATGACCTCCTTTGAGCCTCCCACCAACAGTAAGAATATTATTATGATCCCTACTTTATGAGTAGGCAAACACAGGCTGAGCGAAGTCCCAATGGTAGTAAGTGATGGAGTTGGGATTCAAACCCAGCTCTTCCTGATTTCAGGCATGATATTCTCCAATAAAAGTAGCCCCCTGCCTTCCTGCCTCTCCTTTACCAATCAGACCTTGTGCCATCCCCTGGTCCCCATGAGCCCTGCTCTAGGCACACCCTCTCCCAATGACTACATGATCTTTCTGGTCCCCATTCTTCCCACCCTGGAGCCTCAAGACCTGGGAAAGGCTCAGCCCCCCCCTCCTGACCTCTTGGCCAGACTAGGCTGGTGATGGACTCACCATCCCTTTCTCCAGCGCAAATCATGTCACTGGTGACTTTCAGATTGATTTTGGCGTATGCTTCCCGGCAAGTTTCCTGGTTGACTATGGGCACTTCGGTCTGGAACAGAGGCATTTTGTTATTAAATTAGGGAAAGGGCCTTTCCCCCACCTGGAGGTCTTAAGGTTGCATGACCACTGGTTGATTAAGGGATTCTTGTTCTGGTATGGAGTAGACTGTGAGGTGCCTGCTAGGACCCTGAGTTGGAATGTTTCCTCTGCTGTAACTGGCTCATGATGGGGTTGCTACATGATTAGTGTATACAATTGCTGTTAATTGATTGATTGATTGATTGATTCATGAGACCAGACGAGCCATGGCTTCCACTAGGTAAAGTGAGAAGAGTCTCCATGGAGGGGCTTTGAGATATGATGACAAATAAATGAGTTAAAGCCTGTTGCGTAAGGGCAATGTTTCAGAAATGTGGAATTATTAATAGTGTGTGTATGTGTGTGTGTGTGTATGTGTGTGTGTGTGTGTGTGTGTGTGCCTGCATGTGTGCGTGTATGCCAGCACAGGGTCACAGACTCTCAGATAGAAGGGGACATTGGCAGCATCCACCCCAATATGTGCCTGGACAGGACTCCCCTTTACATCATTCCTGACCAGTGGTCATCCAACCTTTGCACAAAGACCTCCAATGACGGTGAACTCACTATCTCCTGATTAAGACCTCTTATTTCTTTGGCAAAGGGAACTCTCAGATGGAGGAAACGCTCTCTCCCAATGAAGGTCAGCATCTCCTGTGTAACTTCTGTCTTGGAGAGGTGACTTGCCCAGGGTTACACAACCAGGATGGGTTAGAAGCAGGACTTGAACCCAGGTCTTCTTGACTTCCATGGCCACATCACACCACCTCTCTCCACTTTGGGGTAGCTGTAATTATTGAGACTTTCCTCCCCACCCCTGGACATCAAGGCTAAATTCGGTTCTTTGAGATGCTGACCCTTTGCTTCTAGTTCCATCCTCTGTCCTCTCAAGAGGGATACCTTGAATTCTTCTTCCACATCATTGACCTTTAAGTATTTGTAGACAACTATCAGGGGGCAGCTAAGGGGCATGGTGCATAGAGAGCTGGCCCTGGAGTCAGGAAGACCTGAGTTCAAATCCAGCCTCAGACAACTTGCTAGTTTTGTGACCCTGGACAAGTCACCTAGCCCTGTTTGCCTGAGTTATCTGTAAAATGAACTGGAGGATGAAATGGCAAACCATTCCAGTATCTTTGCCAATAAAACCCTAAATGGAGTCATGAAGAGTCAGAGACTTAAGTCAATACTTAAAGAAATTAATTCAAACTATTCACTGGAAGGTCAAATACTGAAGCTGAACTATTTTGGCAGCATAATGAGAAGATGGGACTCGTTGGAAAAGACCCTGATGTTGGGAAAGATTAAAGGCAAAAGGAAAAGGGGATGGCAGAGGATGAGATGGACAGATAGCGTCATGCTTATGCTTACTCCATCATCTTGGCTCCTGATAGTGTCATGGAAATAACAAACATGAACTTGGACAGACTTTGAGAGATAGTGGAGAACAGAAGGGCCTGGTATGCTATGGTCCATGGGCTCATGAAGAGTCAGGCATGAATGAATGGCTGAGAAACAGGCCACCATCTTGTCTCCTTTGTCTTCTCTTCTCAAGGCTATACTCCTGTGCTTCCTTCCATAGGTTATTTTTCTCATTTCATGGCCTCTTTAAGGCCAATGAGTCAAGCCATGGCTATAATGAATGGGGTCCCTGAGACCCTGCTGGCCTTTTATTTGGCTCACCATCCAAAAGGGACCTGTATTTGTTTACCAATGGGTAAGGCTAATAGCTAGAGATCTCAGCCCCTTGTCTCCAGGAGGAGTTTCCCAAGTCGCCAGGGACAAGGGTGTCCCTTGAGAGCTCCTGTTGACTAAGGCTCAATGTTCCAATGGGCTTTGTAGCTGGATCCAATGGGAAGCAAGATCAGACTTCCCAGGGTTCCTTTTCCTCCAAGCCTTCTGTCTGTGCTGCTTCCTCATTCCCTTCCCCCTCTTCTCCTAGAAAAGCTCCCGTGCAGGAATGCTGGCTATCACACAGGTATCTTGCTGAGTGTGAGAGATCACCTCCATCAGGGACTCCGGGATTCTATTCTGGATCTGCTTTCCCCAGCCACTCACAAGAACCATGGTACCTGGAAGTGGGAGAAGAAGATGGTGTGAACATGGAAACTCTCGACTCTCATTCCACTCCTGTATGGGATGGACAAATTCCCTTCCTGAAGGAAAAAGCATTGCAGGATAATTGGAAGGAAGTTTCTAGTGCAGTGTCCCAGAGATCAGTGATTAGCCTCATGCCAATCATTAAGTAATTAAACATTATTTAAATTCATGATCTGGTTGGAGTCACTGTTCACCAAGTCTGCAAGTGACAGAGCTGGGAGGGAGAGCTTACACTGAGCGCCAGGGTCAGGATTCACACAAAATCTTGACAGCCTAGAATCCCAGAAGGAATAAGATAACATTTACTTGAGGTCAATATATAATCATAGGTCCATAGATTCAGAACTGAAACAACTGTTATTTTACAAAACAGACTCAAAGAGGTTGACTTGCTCTGTACCACAGAGGTGTGAAGGGCAAATCTTGGAGTCAAACTCAGGGACACTGAGTCCAAACACAGCCCGTTAGCCCCTGTAGCCCCCAGATACCAACTTGGCTTTAAAAAACCACCATTGTGGGTATATTACAAGGGAGGCTTGGCCAGACAGCATTACCTTCAAAAAGGGTTGGGGCATTTTAGGGACCCAGAGCTCAATACCCATCATACCCATGGTGATGTGGCAGCCATAAAAACTCGAGTGACCTGAGGCTGCATGAAGAGAGACACACAATCTCCAGGAAGGAGGGGAAGGAGGCCAGAGGAAGGCCTCTGTGATCTGCCCCAGTCAGAGTCCTCCAGAGCATGGGATCCTGTCTTGGGCACCACATTTTAGGAAGACATATAGGCAAGCTATAGATCATATAGAGAGCATGATAAGGATGGTGGATCTTGAGAATATGCCATAAGAGAATAAGTTGTATCATCCTCCTCCTCCTCCTCATCATCATCATCACATTTGTACAGCGCTTTAAGGTTTACAAAGCATTTCATAGAAATTATCTTATTGGATCTTCCCAATAACCTCTGACCATGGGTGGCCCAAAGGGTTTGGAGGGTGCCTTGGATTGGCAAACAGTGAAGTTCCAGAGGAAATGGAAGAAATTTCCCTACCCCAAATCCTGCCCTACTCTTTAAGCATTATGATACATAAGTCATTTCTTTAATACTCTAGAGCAACAATATTGCGGGCAGCAAGATCTTGTAGCATAGGACTTGATGAGATCTTGAAAAACCATTCAAGTTAAAGGATTCTATGTCTCTATGAAGCTGGGCATCCTGGGTGGGGAAGGACTTGCCTCTCAGCTCAAGGTGATCCATCAATTTCATTCAATAAACATTTATTAAGTGCCTGTTATGTAACAGGCACTGTGCTAAGTGTTGGGGATAAAAAAATGCAAAAGACAGCCCTGTCTTCAAGGATCTTATAGTCTAATAATCTATCTACTCAAGGAATCCATTATCTTTCACTGACTTCCAGAACCTTGAATTATGACAGCATCTAGGGGGTATCTAGTTTGAACAAGAGCTCCCTCTACACTATCTCTACCAATGATGTGACCTAACTTGTGCTTGAGGTCCACCAGGGAGGGGGAACCCAACACCTCAGGGGTCAGCCCGGGCCACTTTGGGGCAGCTTGTTGTTAAGAGGCTTTCCTTAACATCCAGCTTGAGTCTCTCTCTTTTTTACCCCCTTCCCCCACTCCAGCCTTTGTTCTTGGTTCTGCCGTCTAGAGTCAAGCAGCCCAAGGCTGACCCCCCTTCCACAGGACAATCCTCTAAGAACTTGAGGTCAGTTCTCACGCTTCGCTTCCCTCTCTATGTTGTCTCTTCTATCGGCTAAACCTCCCCAGTGAGATGCTGTCAGCTCCATCCCTGCTCCATTCAGTCACTCTGTCTCTATTCTGTGTCTGTGAAGTTGATTTTTAAAATCAAAATACGGAACTTTCCATTTTTTCCATATGAAATTTTATCTCATTAGATTCAAGCCGTTGTCAGGTTGTCAGGATCTTCTTGGATCCTGGCACCATCAGCCCACTTGTTAGCTGTTCTTCTCATCTTTGTACCATCTGGAAATTTGACAAGAATGCCTTCCACATTTTCATCTAAGCCAGGAATAGAAAAATGAACCACACCCAGCCAAAGACAGATGCCCTTGACAAATTTTTTTAACCTGCATGCAGTGAACTTAATATTTTTTTGATAATTGCATTTCAAAATAATTGGTTTCCTTTGCAATCTTTTAAATTTTTTGTGTATTTAACATTATTCTGAGAATTGGTCCATCAGTTTCCCCAGACTGCCAACGGGGTTCTGGACACAGAAAAGGGGAGGAACCCTGTCCCAGGAGGCATCTCTCTGAACTCTAAGGGGCTAGAATTGACCCGCTGGTGATCCTCATTTGGAAGGGTCATTCAACCAGTTCTTAATCTACTTGTGGTATCATCCAGCCCATGCCCTCACCCCCACCTCCATCTTGTCAGCAAGGAAAATCATGAGGGCATTTGTCCAGGACTTTGCTAAAATCTAGATGGCTTAGGTCTGCAGCAAAGCCTTGATCTGCCAAGACTCTAGTTCCTCTGTCCTCTCAGTCTCAGTGTGACCAAAGGCTTTCATAGAAGATCTCAGGTATTCATTTCAACATCCCTGGGTGAAATGAAGACAATGAGGACCTGGAGGGTAAACTGGGTCAAGGCCCTCCCTGGGACTCAGTCTCTGGGTCATGTTGCCTGTCAGTGGAGGGAGCCATTGAGGTCTGCCAGAGGTAGCCTGATGATGCTCTATGGCAGGAGGCCCCTCAACCCAATTACTTCTAGGTATGGTATAGAGTAGGAACCTCACTCAAAGATGGAGAACATCAGGGTGATGACATGGGGCTTGGGGAATTCTCCCCATGAATGGGTACCTTCCTGCGGGGGCCCCTCTGGGAGGCAGATGGGTATCACATAGTCATTCAGCACTGGCCCTTCCAGCAGCTCAATTAGAGCGAGGTCATTCTCCAATGTGGTGGCCTTGTAAGATGGATGGAAGATTATTCTCTTTGCCTGGAGTTGCTGCTCTGTGTCATCTTTCATCTGTGTCCTGTGCTTACCTAGATGAAAAGAAGGAGAGATGGGGAGGGGAAGCATTCATTTGGGGAAGCCCTTCTGTTCCTGGAGGGCTGGAGTAACTTCTGTGTGATGTTGTCATGTCTCTTCTGTCTCCACCTTTACCAGAGATCTGTCATGGCTGAGGAATGTGGAGGACATGGGGTCAGGAGATGGAATCAGCTTAATCAGTTGATGGTAAAGACAGGTTTCTATCTTTTTCTTTTAAAGAGTGCCAGACACAGAAGGAATAAGCCATTATCCCAAGATAAAAAAGTAGGGTTGGCTTTAAGAGTAGGTGGAGAACGTCATTGCCTACACTTAGGTGTGGGGTGGTACTAAGAAGGCCTTTTTCACCTCACAACAGATTTCTCCTACTGGCTTGCTGATGTCTGAAATTCCATCATTAATGTTTGGTTGTATTCTCTGTTAGAGCAAAAAAAAATATATAGGTTCATAGTATTTAGAGTTGGAAGAGACTTTACCTTGAAGTAGAAATTCCAGGCTCATAAGATTGAAAGCTGGAAGAGAGCTCATTCACATGTAGTTTCACCCAATAGAATGTAAGCTCCTTGAGGGCAAGAGCTGTTTATATAAGGCCTTGTCTCCCCAGTACCCATCACAGGCACCTAATAAATGCTCGTAGATTGACTTAGTCTAATTCTCTCACTCTATAGATGAGGAAACAGTCTAAGAGAGCAGAAATAACTTGCCAACAGGAGTAAAGAACCCAACTTCTCTGACTACAAACCTAGAACTCTTTCCATCACCATTTGTTACTTGTAAATTCCCATGAGAAGAGTAATGCTTTAAGCCTTATCGGTCTCCTTTACTAGGCCATCATTCATGTCCTGTTCACTAACGGGAGGATATATGAGCATACCCCATTTTATTGCTCTTTGCAGATATTGCATTTCTTACAAATTGAAGGTGGGTGGCAATCCTGTGACATGTTCCCAACAACACGTGCTCATAATCGTGTCTCCATGTCACATTTTTGCAATTCTCAAAATATTTCAAACTTTTTCGTTATTACTATATGTGTTATGGTGATCCGAGATCCATGATCTTTGATGCTACTGTTGGAATTGTTTTGGGGGTAAATTGCATTGAAGTAAGATGGTGAATTAATGAATGTTGTGTGTGTGTCCTATCTGCTCCACCAACTGGCCATTCCTCATCTCCTTCAGACCTCCCTGTGTCCCTAAGGGGAAACAACATTGAAATTAGGCCAATTACTAACCTTGCAATGGCCTCTAAGTGTTCCAGTGAAAGGAGGAGTCAATTGTTGGGGCAAACTTCATTGCTGTCCTATTTTAAGAAAATTGACAGCCACCCCAACCTTCAGCAACCACCATGTGATCATTGAGCAGCCATTGACATCGAAGCAGGACCTCGACCAGCAAAAATTATAACCCACTGAAGGCTTGGATGATGGTTAGCATTTTTTAGCAATAGAGTATTTTTAAAGTAAGGTATGTACATTTTTTTTTTAAGCATAATGCTACTGCACACTTAATAGACTGCAGGATAGCGTGAACATAACTTTCATACGCATTGGGAAGCCATACAATTTGTGTGACTTGCTTTATTGCGATACTCACTCCATGGAGTGGTCTGGAGCCAAACCTGAAATACTGCCAAGATATGCCTGCACTACCCCCGTCTTGGGTCCTCTTCTCTCTCAGAAAACATCATCAACTCCCGTGGGTTGAATGATAATCTGAGATTTAGGGCTGGGACAGACCCGAGAATCACCTGAGAGGTCACCTAGCCTAATCACTCACTTTGCAGATGAGGACATAAGGGCCAGAGGTTATGTGACTTCTCCAGTGTCAGGGGGGTATTAATGAAGGGGTCAAGGTTATACTGTAACCCAGATTCTCTGATTCTAAGCCATTGCTTTTCCTATCATCTGTGTCCCAGATTGTAGATTTTTTTCTCTCTCTGCAGTTAGGCCATAGGATTATGAGTGCAAGAGAGCATATCCTATATAGAATGGGCTGGGTATACAGCAGTCACTCAATACACTCTATGTTTTTACACACAGGATCTCATTTGATCTCATAACCACCTTACAAAGGTGATAGAGAAACTATGTCTACATTTTGTGGATGAGGAAAGTGAAGGTCAGGTAGACACAGCCCCTCGCCAAAGGTCAGCGGGGCTGAGTGGTCAGAGCAGAGCTGGGAGGTAAACCCAGGCCTCTGAAACCAATGATATCAGCCACTGATTGACTCAGAAAACCACAAACCACCACTATCTGGGTTGCATTTCGTTTCCATTTGCTTTGTTAAATATTTCCTATTTACATTTCGATCTGATTCTGGGTGAGCTCTGGAACTTTGTGGAACCTTGTAGCTCAGCTCCAAGTATGACACCCTGCAAACCAGAGTTCAGATGATACCCAGAGGCATCTTAATGAATGCATGACATGATTAATTCAACCGGCATTCAATTCAGTCAACATTTCTCAATAGTTTATATATATATATATATATATATATAGTATGTACTACTAATATATATACTATATACTACTAATATATTACATACTAATAGTATATACAGCATACTAATAATATATAGGACATACTAATAATATATTATACACTAATAATATATACTACATGCTAATAATATTACATATTAATAGCATACTGTGTACTAATAATATCTTACATAGTAATAAAATATATACTATGCACTAATAATATATTACATATACATATAATGTATATGTACAATAATATATACATATATACTATATAGGAATATATTACATACTAATTATATATACTATATGCAAATAATATATATTACATACTAATGATATATACTACATACTAATAATACATGCATGCACATAATAGTAATATATACTAAATACCAATAATATGTACTATATACTACTATTAATATATACTATATTTTAATAATATATACTATATACCAATAATATATTACATACTAATTATATATACTATATACAAATAATATATTACACAATAATATACACTGTATACTAACAATGTATACATATACATACTACACCACTAATACATACTAATTATATATGTATATACTACATGCTAACAGTAGATACAGCACACTATATATACTAACAGAGAGTGCAAAGCACTATGCTAGAGGCTAGAGATTAATAATATAAATATAACAATGGTACAGTTAGTAATAATAATATCATGACTATATAATTAAGTCTCATCGTAAGAATAATTAGTGATTAATTTCATCAGTGGCCCATCATGCTTTTGGCCACCACCTGCAGATTCAGGCTGTGTCTCACTCACCCAGGATAACCTTGAATTCAGAGAGAGGGAGATAGTCAGAGCTGGTTAGAGGGGCGTTCTCAGATTCTAGGCGACCGTGCAGGCAGTGAGCGGCTGTCACAATCCACTTGTCTCCTAGAGAACAAAAGTGCCCGGCGTGTGCAGACCAGAACTTGAAGTGTTGAGGGCTCGTGGAGATGGTGAGGTCACGGCCTGCTCTGACCTAGCCGCATCCTGCGCTTCTCCAGCAGCCTCCTGGTCACTAAGGTCTCTAGCTCTACCCAGTAGTGATGAAGCCTCTGATCCTTTCCATCAAGTCCTCCCACTGGTCCTGTTACCCACAAGCCCCGGCGCCCGAAGGAGGACATGGAGTGTGACTCAGCCCACCATTGACCAGGAGCCGAGGGCAGCCGAGAACGGCCTCGGAGCCTCATCTCCCAGCTGGACTTCGGGGAAGTGAGGCAGTCAGGATGAAAAAAATGACTAAGAGCCAGCGCCCCCTTCCTGCCTCTCTGGATTCCCGTCTGTGGATTCTGCCCGCCCCAGGGTGGGGCCCGTGGGTCCGGCTCTGGAAGGTAGTCCTTTATTCAGAAGAAGTGGGACGGGTTAAGGGATGGACATGGGGAGGGGAGGGACGAGCCCTGGCAGTTGGGTAGGATCAGGAAAGCTTTGGATTTTGGGAGGCGGTGGTGAGGAAGGAGGTGGGGACCCCTTCAAGCATGGGGGACAGCAACCAGGCAAAGGCCTGGAGGGTGGAGATAGAGGTACATGGAGGAGGCCAAAGAGTCGGGCTGTCGGTCTATCTGTGGCTGTTCTGGTTTATTTGCCCTTCTCCCCCAAGCGTCTGGGGGATGGAGGAGGCATCAGAGCATCTACCTTACCTGAATTTACTTCTTGTCACAGCTTCACCTTCCGGGAACCTGACCCCACCCCCCACCCCCGAGCAGACACCTAGCGGTCCCAGCATGCTGGAACTCCCCTGGAAGAACATCTCGACACCCCGCTTTGTTCCTCCAGCTGCCTCCCTCCAGGGGCGGGCCTCCATGGACCCACACAGAAAAATGCCCACAGGAAAGCTAGCCCCCTGCCAGAGGCATTCAGAGCTTATGGGTGGAGCAGCGTGCTCGGCCTCAGGAAGGCCTGACGTCCACAAGCGGCAATGAAGGGGAACCACAGACAGGTCATGACTCCAACGAGCCTCAGTTTCCTCTCCTATGAAATGGGCACGAAATGGCCAGAGTGCCCAACCCAAGGCTTTGCAGGCGTGAAAGTGCTATCTAAGCATTGGCTTTTACTCTTATTGTTCTTTCTTTCTTCCTTTTTTCTTTTCTTTCGTACTTCCTTTTTTCTTTCCTTTCTTCTTTTTTTCTCATTCTCTTTCCTTTTCCTCCCTTCCTCTTTCTTTCTTTCTTTCTTTCTTTCTTTCTTTCTTTCTTTCTTTCTTTCCTTTCTTTTTTCCTTCCTTCCTTCCTTCTTTCTTTCTTTCTTTCTTTCTTTCTTTCTTTCTTTCTTTCTTTC
>NW_020954588.1:50466193-50521029 GCF_900497805.2 Vombatus ursinus
TTCTTTCTTTCTTTCTTTCTTTCTTTCTTTCTTTCTTTCTTTCTTTCCTTCCTTCCTTTCTTTTTTCCTTCCTTCCTTCTTTCCTTCCTTCCTTCCTTCCTTTCTTTGACTAGGCACTTGGGGTTAAGTGATTTGCCCAGGGCCACACAGCTAGTAAGTGTCAAGTGTCTGGGGTGGGATTTGAACTCAGGTCCTCCTGACTGCAGGGCTGGTGCTCTATCTACCTAGCTGCCACCTAGCTGCCTCCTCTTACTGTTCTTTCTGAACCTTGCATGCTTCTCATCACTGGTCTGAGCCTCACCTTGCTGCTGGCCAGATCTGCCCCAAGGGCAGGACCTCCCACTCTGACCCCTGCCCCTCTGGCCCCAGACCCAGGCCCGGCTGACCAGTACCCTCTTCGCTGCCCCGTGGGGCCTAGAGGCCTTCCTGTTCATCTGCCACCCACTACTACTCCTGTGGCTGACGATCCCTCTGCCCCACCCCCCGCCATCTTTCTCTTCCTTTCCCTGCATTAAGCAATCATCTTCCCCGTAGGACCAAGCTGTCTCTAACCCCCACCTCCTTCGGGACCTGGCCCCAAACTAACTTTCCAACTGTATTCAATATAGTTTCCTACACTCTTTGAGCCATCCAAACCTGCCTTGTCTCTGTCCCTCACTCATGAGACTCTCATCTCCCATTCCCAAGCCTTTGCCTTGGCAGTGCTAGATGCCTGGAGGACACTCCCTCCTCCTATCTGCCTCCCAGAATCTCTTCCTTGAAGATACAGCTTAAACACCTTCTGCATGAAGCCTGTCCCAGTGCTCTCAGCTGCTTGCATCCTTCCTCCCACACTGCTGTGGACTTGTTCTCTTCACATTGTTCTGTATCTATCGATGAATGGACTCGTCTTCCCTGATGAGTGAGAGCAGGGACTGTTTCATTCTCCGTATTTGTCTTGCCAGCACCCTGTACGCAGCAGGAGCTTAATAAGTGGGTGTTTGATTAATGAGATACATCCAGTGGCCACCCTTGCTTCTCCTTGGACGGCTCGGCTCTCACTCCCTCCCTCACTCACTCACCCACGCTGGAGGATGTCCCCGATTCCGGCGTCTGAGCTTCAGACTGGGCAACGGTCAGCAAGAGGAGGGGCACTGGGAGAACAGTTTATCCCCACACGAAGCAGCCTGGCGCACATGGTGCAGGGGGCTACAGGAAGCCCCTCTTGTCAGGAGCCTCCTTGGCTTGGCTGGGTCTGTGTGGGGGAGGTCTGACCCGAACTCCCTGGCCCTCAGGGACAGCCCGGACGAGCACGCGTGTGGTCGTTGTCTACATTTCTTACTGAGGGGAATGATCTGCAGGTTGGGGGGGCTCGCTAGCCTGTGGGTGCTCCCTCCCAGATGGCAGGGAGCAATCTGAATCCCTAGCTGGGCTGCCCCCATCCGACTTGCCTGGCTCAGCAGCTCATTATGCCACGTCCATGGTGCTGACGGGGCTTTCTTCTCTCCTTCATGCTCAAGAACGAAGGTTATTAAACACCTACTGTGTGCCAGGCACCATGCTAAGCTCTTTAGAAAAGTGATCTCATCTGCTCCTCACAAAACCCCTGAGTGGGAGGTGCTATTATCCTCTCTTTTACGGTGAGAGTACTGAGGCAAACAGAGGTTGAGGTACTTGGAGGCTAGACTTTAACTTCCCAACTCCAGGCCCACTGCTCTTAGCTGCAAAAACATGGGAGTCTAGAGGCACAACTAGGGTGGTGCAGTCAGGGCATCTGACCAGGGACACAACAAAGAAAGGAGTTATAAAAACCATGCATTAGGAAATGACAGCCCCTGTGATATCCTGGAAAAACCTGGATGGGGGCATCTTGTCCTTCTTGTGCGGCTACAGACTTTGTGCTAAGTCTGGGCATTCAGTGTGGACACTGGCCCTTGGCACAATATTTACCATGGCTCTGGGAGAGCCATAAGTGACCTTGTTGGGGTACGGTGTGATCACCAGTGGGGAACCCTCCACATCCTATTGGGCCAGGAAGGGAAGCGAACTGTCCATGGGGACACTGTGAAGCCAGGAGAGGACAGCTTTCAGTTAGATGGGTGGGTGGTCCCAGAGCTCTTTCTTTGATTAGAGATAAGACAAATCTGGGCATCCCTTGCCAGGCCCGGCAGCTCTGCAGGTGGGCAGAGAAGGTGACACTACATAGCTGATGGGGTGTGATTTCAGGGGCACTGAGAGGGCCTCATGGCCTTCCCAAGATACTTCTCCCCTACAGACCCAACCAGCTGGTTGTACCTAAAATTCTACCATTAGAGGCTCATTCCTTTAGCTGAGGATTTTGTCTCTTGTGAAAATTCAAATCTCCTTGGGATGGGTCCATGCATTAATTTCCCAAGCTAATTTGGCTATTCTGGGGCTGAAAATATATTGATTGGCTAAAGTCCTACGTGCTTATCAAGGCAGGGAGGATTCCAGGTATACGCAATGCTGCCTGGGATCCAGAGGGTGGGTGTGATGCATTTGGACGCTCAAAAATGATCAGTGAGATGTATGATATAGGGGAAAGAGCATCGGTTCTGGTGCCAGGGCTTTGTCACTCACCACATGCGCAACCTTGGACCAGTCACGTAGCCTCTGTGGGCCTCAGTTTCTTTTCTTTTTTTTCTTTTTTGCAAGGCATTTGGGGTTAAGTGACTTGCCCAAGGTCACACAGCTAGTGAGTATCATGTGTCTGAGGCCGGATTTGAACTCAGGTCCTCCTGACTCCAGGGCCGGTGCTCTAGCCACTGTGCCATGTAGCTGCCCCTGCCTCAGTTTCTTAATCACAAAATGGGCCGGATAACTTCCAAGGTCCTATGTGGTTTAATGTTCATGATCTCATCATTCTATTTCTGAAGCATCTCTACATGCTAATTGGCTACTTTGGAGAGATAAGTATCATGGGATTTTAGGCTTCAGTGTCGAGAGACTGTCTCGTTCAAGAAACTGAATCACAGAGCACTTAGGTGACTTGCCCAGCAAAGATTTGAGTGAGGATTTGAACTCGGGCCTTCCTGATTCCAAGTCCAATGAGCTGCTGCTCTCAAATTTTAGATTCAGCAGGCTTTCCCCTACCTCAAATTTTTTTCCCAATTTTTCCTGGAACCCTTCCCCACTCTCATCCCGCCCCACCCCCAGGGCCAGCTGCCCTCCCTCAGTGCCAGGAGCCTCACTTACCTGACTAGTGAGGCCTCACCCGGCCCCCCATTGTAGGCAGGCCCCAGGCGGGCTTCACTTTCCTCCCTACTCCGGGCCACCTTCTCACCAGCTACCTTACTTCCTCTCCTCCCCCTCCAGTTTGGGAACCACGGTCAGGTCAGAGTGGTCATTGCCCCTCCAAGCATGGAGTCAGTCTGCTGCCCGTGGCTCACCCACAATCCCTGTGATTTTCTGGACTAAAGTGCCCTTCCCCAGCACCATTCTCCTGTGATCTCGTCTTTAGAACATAAGCTCTTGAGGGCAGGGAGTGACTTTGCTTTGCTACTTTTGTGCCTAGGTAGGTACTTCCTTAGGTTGCTAGTTCATCCAGGCCATTTGTCCTATAGGACAATGGGAACGTGGTTTGGAGATGTCTCTCTTATACCTCAGTAGCTGTGTGGGTGGTAGATGTGAGGACGCCAGGCCCTTCCCCTACTGCTGTCAATGGAAGTGTGTCCCCAGCACCGAGAGCCCAGTAGAGCCCTGCTTTCTTGATAATCTCTGTGGCCCAAAGCTCAGATCTCCTTCCTCATCCTCCCTGTCCTCCTCATTTGGATCCAGGGCGCCACTGGTGTAGATGCCCTGCTGGTTGACCACTCTCTCTGACCCCCCAAGCAGGGGCTCTGATTGTGTGCCATGTGTGGGCCCCTTGGGCAGCCTGGCAAAGCCTGTGGGCCCCTTCTCAGAATCAGGTTTCTGAATAATTGAAGGAAATATTAAGTTTGGGTTAAAGGTTAGTGAAAATCAAGATGACATTTTTAAGTTCATGGAGCCAAAGAACCCTCCCTTTGCTCCAATTCGAGTCAATCTGGGTTTCAGCTGAGGTAAGGAGGCAGGCCTCATGGAGAGCCCCACAGTCCGGCCTCCACTCTGCAGCCAACTGTCCGCCTGACGCTGGGGCCTGACCACGTCATCAGCTGCAGAGGCTCCTGTCCTCGGGATGATCCACTCTCAAATCCTCCCTTTGGGCTTCAAAGCCCCGGATAGCCCAGCCCCCTTCTGCCCTCCGGGCGTCTTCAGCCTTCCTCCCCCGGAGGGCTACTCTGTCCAGGGCCTCGGTCGTCTCTCCTGACTGTCCTCCATACCTAGAGTGCTCTCCCGCCTCATCTCTGCCTTCTGACTTGCAGGGCTTAATGCCGAGTCTGAGCCCAAACTCCATCTTTGGCAAAAAGCCTTCCCTGGGTCCTCCTAACACTAGTGCCAGCCCTCGGACCCCTTTCCCATTTATCCTGTGCATGTCTTGTTTGCATGGTTTCTCTCCCATTAGAGGCAACTGGTGGGGCCCTGGGCCTGGAGTCAGGGAGACCTGAGTTCAAATCTGGCCTCAGACACTTACTAGCTGTGTGACCCTGAACTCTTTGCCTCAGTTTCTTTATTTGTAAAAAAGGGATAATAATAGCACCTACCTCCCAGGGTTACTATAAGGATAATTAGATAATAATTGTAAAACACTTAGCACATTGCCTGGTACATAGTAAGCACTATCTAAATAAATGTTAGTTATTACTATTATTATTATTATTGTTATTTTTATTGTGCTGGGCCTGGAGTGAGGCCTGAATTCAAATCTGGCACCACACACTTACTAGCTGCATGACTCTGAATAGGTCACTGTTTGCCTCAGTTTCCTTAATTGTAAAGTGAGCGCACCTATGGCCCCTACCTTGAAGAATTACTGTGAGGACCAAATGAGATAATATGCTTAAGAAGCTCTTGGCACATTGCCTGGTCCGTAATTACCATAATAAACACGCTGATTCCCTCTCTCCCTCCCTTCTCCTTTCCCCATTAGACTGTTTCCCCTTCTGTGAAATGAGAGGGTTGGACTCAGTGGCTTTTGGGGTCCTTTCTGACTCTGGGTCTGGGACGCCATGGTCGGTGATCAAGCCAAGCCATGAGGCTGGTCCCTTTCAGCTCCCGGATCTTAACTCATTCTGCTCTTCTGCATTGCAGGGGTCTCTGATTTTGTGGAGGTGGGTGTTCCCTCCCCCAGCGCAGATCCCAGCCCCTCTGCAAGCTGGCGGATTGGGTGGCTCCGTGACCCATGTGGTGATGAGCCCCTCGCCATTTGGTCCTCGGTCGGGACACACAGCTTGTCGCTGACCCTGTCCTCAAGGCCTGGCCTACCGTGGAGGCTGGAGGCTGCTGGAGTCCTCACCCTGCTGGCCTGGCCTGGGCAAGCCCTGCCGCCGCACCCATGCCGGGAGGAGGTGGTAGTGGGAGAGGGAGGTCTTTGGGGATTCCGTGGCATCTCCAATTCCACCACTTGGGGGCTGAGGTCCACGCATCGCTGCTTCAGGGTCGGCTCCACATTTTCGTTTGGGGGATACCCCACAGGCTTTTCTCTTCTCCCTCTCCCTCTTACAAGGACGTCTGAGGGGGTCTAGCCCAGCTCCCTCATTTTAGGGGAGGTTGAGGCTACAGAGGTCCAGGGGTGGGACGCATCCTCCCGCAGAATGATAGTGTAGCAGTGCCTGTCCCCCGTCCGGAGGCTAGGGGATCTGCTTCCTGGAGAACTGTCCTGATCCTTTGTGCTCTTGTCCAGTTTTCAGGGAAGTGACCTTGTGAAAGGTTAGGGGAGGACCCTGGAGCCCGGGGTGCCCTGGGATCCTGACGTCCCAGCAGGCTGGTTTTCAGCCAGACCAGCACAGATTCTCTGAGGAGCTCGGGGCGAGCCTCGGGACTGAGCCGCAGGACCCAACTCTCCTGGCTGAAAGGAGGCCTCAGATGACAGTCTTGTCTGTGAACTTGGTAGGACGAATGCTGCCTCGGAACTAGCTCCGTCTGAGCCCGCTCCCTCCAGATACAGAGGTGGCACAGAAGACTGCCGAGGAAATGATCCTCTTGTTTTCAGTGTACCTAGGAAACACGCATCCCTTCCTAAAAGCTGATTGACGTTCAATGGAACTCAGCCTCTAGTCACTGGTACCTGACAGTGTGTGTGTGTGTGTGTGTGTGTGTATGCGGGCACCGCGCGGGTGCCCACGCGCCCAATGGGAGTTTGAGCCGGTGACATTAGAGAAAGAATTCCCCTAAACCCCTCGGGGTATCTGCTGGTGCCTGAGGGGCAGATGTAGCTGCCCTGACTCTGAGAAGTACCTTCTATATGCTATCTCCTGTGATCCTCACAACAACCCCCATTTTACAGTCGAGAAAACTGAGGCAAACAGGGTGAAGTGACTTGCCCAGGGTCATACCGCTAGGAAGTGTCTGAGGTCAGATTTGAACCCAGGTCTTCCTGACTCCAGGCCCAGTGCTCTATCCACTGCACCACCCAGCTAGCTATGCCTCTGGAATAGTGAGATATTAACTCACACCAATAGGCTTCATTAATACTTAGAGCTGGAAGGGGCCTTGGAGGTCTGATCTGATGATGTCTACTCAACCCCCCCCCCAATTTTGCAGATAAACTGAGATTTCTGGCTTCCTCTAAGTCTTGTCTGCGATGCTCCCTCCTACAGGAAGCCTTCCAGACCCTCCCGCCTGGTTCCTGTTCTTGCCTTGCAGTTACTTATTAATTAATTACGTATCACATCTGTCAGGAGAATGGCAGGTTCTACGTCTTTCATCTTTGGATCCCCAGCATTGGGAACAGAGTAGATGTTTGATCAAAAATTGCTGAATTGGATTAAATTGGGACAAGGTGACAGGGCCTTTGGTCACTGTAGAGGTTGATGGAGTGGAGGGTTTTGGGAGGGTGGGTTTCTCAGAGTTGTTATGATGTCACATAAGAAGCCTCCAACTATGTCCAAGTCAGACCATGGCTTGATTTAAACTGTTCAGGAGCCCCAGGATCAAGTTTCCACCTCCCCGCAACTCCTTACCTAGAAGGGCACCCCCACAGAAAGGCTGCCCATTCTTGAACAGCATGGCGATCCATGGGGTGGTCCCCCTCTGTGCTGAGTGCCCATTGACTATCCTGGCCAGCAGCTGCCTGGAGAACTTGGGGATCCCACACACTGCAGCCAGGGAAGGGAGGAACAGAGTGAGGTTGTTGGGGCCCCCAGTGTGAGAGCCATATTGTGAGAGGAGTGCCCTCCCACGCTGTCAGCCATCCCCACTGCTGACCTGTGGTCTCCAAGAGCTATGTTCCTTTCCCCACAGGATCTCCCTCCCCTTCCCATGAAGAGGTACCACCCCAACACCCTACAGGGAAGATTGTTTCAACCAACAAATTACCAGCCCTCCTCCCATCATCTTCTGCCTCAGAAGGTTAATTCCCATAGGATGCAGTACAAAACACTTAGATCTGACTTTCATGGCTGAAGGCTGATGTTGCTTTCCTCAGTGACCATCCGCTCTTGGGTTCCTCTCCCTCTGTCCCATGCTCACCAAACTTGACTCCCTTTCCCTCTGATAATTGGAACTTTGGGCGCCACCACAGGAGACGCTGCCCATCAGAAATCAAGATTCCAGAGGAGTGTCTGAGCTGATGAATTGCCTGGTAAATGACGCCTGAATATGTCCCGAGTTCATGGCCATTGAGGCAGGTGTAAGTGGGGGGCTATCTCCATTGCCCTGATTTGGCACTGGCCATTAGGCTAGAAAGACCTCCTGCCCAGAACGCCAGCTAGCTGAGCAGTTCAGCAGGGCCAGTGTTACTGATAAAAGAAGCTCATTTACCACCCCTCCTTCTCTCCCCACTCATACCTACAGGATGATACTAATATCAGCAAGGGACAAAGCCTTTCATTTATCAAGAGAGGTTCCACAAGAGCCTTCCTTTCTGCCTTCTATTCACACTAACAGGTAAATAGCTAATACCAAGACCTTTCTAGAGTGCAGGTCTTGAGAGAAGAGAGGAAATGTCCAGAAGGACCAGAAAGGAGAGAAGGGGACTCTGAAAAGAATGGAGAGAGAAGTCTGGGGGGCAGCAGAAGACAGTCTTCACCTACTTCTCCCCTAGCCTGGGGCAGCTGGATGATTCGAGGAAGCTGTGGAGGACTGAGGGACAGCTGCCCCTGGCACCCCAAAGGCCCTCGGTTGGGGTGGAGCCCATGAGTGGCCCCCAGCATCATTAGGCTCCCCATTCAGCAATGACGATTCAGCCTGGGTGGGGCTGGGTCAGTGATGATCTAGGGCTGTGGATCTGCAGTCCAGGCTGCATAAGTGCATCTATGATTCTATGCCAACCTGAAGAGACTCCACTCACCACACCTGCAAGGTGTGTCTAGCCCCCATCTTACGCTGCCTCCCTCTGGATAGAGAGACAGAAGGGCTTTCAGAGGGGAGCTAGGCCAATCCCCTCCTTTTACAGATGAGGAAATCGAGGCCAGAGAGGGGAAGAGATTTGTCCTGGGCTACACAAGTGCTAAGTGGCTGAGCTAGGATTCCAACTCTTGTCCTGCTACTCACTACCTCCTCTACCCCCATGCAGGGGATGTGGAGTTGTCTCCTGGTGGGGGAAGAGGAAAGAAGTTTCATGTCCAGAGTTGGAATCCCGGCTCTGTCACTTCCTAGCTGGGTGACCGTGGTCAAGTCACTGAACTTTGCCATGCCTCAGTTTCTCCATCTGTAAAATGAAGGGGTTGGCTCTGATAACTTGTTAGGCCCCTTCTAGATATTGATCTGTGATCTAATGAGTGAAAAGTCTTGTCACCAGGGCATTAGAAAGCGGTGTCCTAGAACAGAACTGCTACCTGCCCCATTTCTGTTCAGAGGGACTTTATTCCCAACTCAGTCCCCAAGGAAAGGAGGGGAGTGGGAACTGAAGTACCTCACAGACCTGGTGAAGCTTATGCTGTGAAATATAAAATGTGCAGGACCTTCAGCTTGGGCAGAGAGAAGAGTCAGGTACTTGTCACGCTCAGAAGGTCAGCAAGGCGCTTTCCTGCTGGTCTTATGGGAGCCTCCTGCCTATGGTCTCTGCCCGCATTCTCTGGCAGGGGGCATGAGCAGGGAAGCACAGAGGGACCCCTAACCCTCTTCCCACAGTGGTAGCTCACTGGACAGTCTAAAGCTCTGGATTCCTGGAGAGGACTGAGACCAAGGTCAGAAGGACAAACGAGAAATGGGAGACCTGAGAAGAGACACTGGGAGAGTGCATCACATCTCTGCATGCC
Source organism: Vombatus ursinus (assembly GCF_900497805.2). Classification (NCBI taxonomy): domain Eukaryota; kingdom Metazoa; phylum Chordata; class Mammalia; order Diprotodontia; family Vombatidae; genus Vombatus; species Vombatus ursinus. The sequence goes on from NW_020954588.1 coordinate 50,475,472, forward strand.
TTGACCTGAGGCCCCTAGAGCACTCAGGAAGCAGGGGATGGTTCTGAGCACCCATCCTCCCCAGGTAAGAGGGCTGGGCTGGTCCTTGCTCTCGGTGGAGATCAGAGTTGGCACTTTGGTGAGGACTGAGAGAGCCCCACAGGGTATGAGAATCAGAGCCCACTTGGGCTCTGGGAGGCACCTCCAAAGTAGGTTTTCTGGTCCAAACCTCTGATTTTATAGATGATGCTGTCCAGAGGCTTGTGACGCTCCCACAGGTGGTCAGAAGCAGGGACACCAGCAGGACCAGATCCTGGTCCATCATTTCACAGAAGGGTTTGGCAGGAGGCAGGCAAAGGAGATGGAGGATGCTGCCAGGCCCTGAGGAAGAGGTGAACCTTGGCTGCTGGTGAACCAGAGCCGGGGAGGCATCAGAGTTGGCTCCCCACACATCCTCTATTGGCCGAAGTTAACTTTTCCCATATCTGTGTGTAGCTGATTCAGGCTTGGGGTGAAATTGCGCTGGACGGGCCTCTCAGTCCTGGATGCTGCCGGTATCTTAGCATTGCCCAGGGCTGTTTCTGTTTAGAAATGTCCACGAGGGGTTATGCCTGTGATCTTGAACTTTAGGGTGACTTAAGAGAGGAGTGAACTGGGGACATCTATTCCAGCCTGAGTCCTGACCCTCTGAGTCCCATCTGGCTATTCAGGGGCAAAGGCCTACTTGGGGGCATAGGGCCGAGGGCAGACGAGGGGCCTCTAGCTTCCTTTGCTGAATTCTGAACTACTCTAAATGGGTGTCTTGGGAAATCTGGACCTTTGCCCTCCCTCTCCCTGTGTTCTCCCAAGTGGCTCAGAACCTAAAGAACCATTAGATGGTGGAACAGAGGGAAAGTTGGCCCAAGGGCACTGAAAGACCCAAGGACTCCTGCAGGTCAAGGATGACCCATGCTCCAGAATGGGTGCCAAGGGGGTGGATCCAGTGAATGCCCCTGAACTTCTGGGCTTCTGAGAGATCCCATCTGGTTAGAGGAAGGTGGGCACTCGGGATTCTGATTGCCTGTCTGCAGAGGAAGCCCAGCTGGGAAGGGCATGGAGTGATGCGGTGGGGGCGTGCCATCTTGTTTTGCTCATGGAACCAACCAAAGGAGGAGAGGAGAGAAAACTTCCCAGGACCAGCTAGGACCACTGAAAGGCCGGGAGGGGGCTTCACCGCTCTGCCTCCACTTCCACATCCACCTGGCCCTGAGGGGAGCCCAGCTGGGACCACACCCAGTCCACATAGTTGGAGACTTTGGTGTAAACGCCATACACCTGTTTGCTACCACACTCTTCAGGGCCGCCCCACGACACAAGCCCTTGGGCCACCCAGCGCTGACTCTGAGGGTCCTGGATGACAAAGGCTCCCCCGCTGTCTCCCAGGCAGGTGTCTTTGCCCCCTTCATAATATCCTGCGCAGAACATATTCTCTGTGACACTGTAGTTGCCGGATCGGGACTCATAACTCGCCTTACACTCCGCGTGAAGGACCACCGGCAGCTTAACGTACTGCAGGATGTCCGACAGGGTGCGCATGCCACTGCTGATGACCTCGTCTACGGTGACATTGGGGTTGGAGATGCCCCAGCCGGCCACCAGGCCCAGGGTGTTGGGCAGCGGCCCCTCGGGCTCTGGTCCGGGCAAGCAGACGGGCATGATGTGGGGCCCCAGGGGCACGGGCTCCCTCAGCTGGACCAGGGCAATGTCGTTATTGTAGTTCTGGATGTCAAAGTCGGGGTGCAGCATCACGCGGGCCACGGTGCGGTTGACCGCGCCGGACTTGTCCCGAACATCATGCAAGCCCAAGTAGACAGTAACGTGCTCCTTGGAGACGGGGATGACGGTGTTGTCCCTTCGCTGGGACCGCAGCACGTGGGCCGCCGTCAGGACCCAGGACTCTGAGAGGAGGGCCCCGCTCCCGAACCACTTGTCGTTGGGTACCCGGGAGGTGTCTTCCACTACGATCAGAGCCTGCCAAGGGAAGAAGCCCGGCTCAGCGTTCCGGCCCCCGATGATCCTCTTGACCAGGGCGGGCAGGGAGTGGGAGGGCTGACCACACACTGTAGGAGGGGAGAGAAGGAGAAGCGAGAGAGACAGAGAAACCAGATCACCAAAAGCAGACGGGGAGCGAGAGCGCAGCGATGCCACACCGTCCATAGATTATGCCACCGTGAGGGGTCCGGCTAGCCTCTGTAGTTGCCCCCTCCCTTCCCGGGCTCGGGTCCTCTCCTCTCCTGACTCCACATCAGTAAAGGGATATTTATTGTTTCTCAATCGTTTGAGAATGCTCCAAGCCATTGGAGCATTGAGCGATGGCAGGAAGCAGTGGGGCGGGGCCACGAGGACCCCTAAAGCATCCCTTTTTCCTTTTAAAGGCATTTCCTTCAGACTTAATTTTGGGGTAGACTGCCTTCTCGATCATGGGCTGCATTAGCCCAAATTACTCCTGAAGGCAGAGAGTGATTCATTTTATCTGTACTACCCAAAGCTTAGCACAGTGCTGAGTACACAGTAAGTATTTAATTGCCGAGTATTACCGAATCGAGTTCAACGGCATTGCACCGAGTTAGGTTGAATAATAGGGTAGGGACCTCGCAGTCCCTGGGGAAGTCAGGTGAGGGTACCTGGTATTTCAGAGCTGCCATCTTTGGGAATGGAGTCAGAGGATCATGGTTCACACATGGCTTAATTTTAAGACCAAGGATTTCAAACTCTGCTTTCTGCACCTCTCTTTCTAGAACCTCCCTGCCTTGTGCCTTCCCCTCTGAGGGGTGCACCTTCCTTCTACTCTGTATACATCCTGTATGTGCCTAGGCATTCGTGTTCTCTCTCCTCCCTTAGACTGTGAGCTCCTTAAGAGCTGGAATTATTTTTTTGCCTTTCTTTGCATCCCAAGTGCCTAGCTCAGTGTCAGACACATAGTAGGTGTTTAATAAATGCTTGTTATTGAACTGATTCTGACTCAATCCAAATGCAAGAAAAGTGATCTTTGGCAAGGAGCATTAGCAAGAGTAGCAGGGCTCTTGGATGCTAATCCTAGATGTTAGACATTCTTCTCCCCCTTTTCCTGGTACCTCAGTTTCTCCATCTGTACATGAGGGAATATGATTTCCCTCTCCCATTTCTGTTTCTCCCATTCTCAGGAGCACAAATGAGAAAGTATTGGCCAGTTTCTTTCACTGCCTCAGACCAAGGGGTTCTAGAAATGTGTGTGTGTGTGTGTGTGTGTGTGTGTGTGTGTGTGTGTGTGTGTGTTGGAGATAGAGGGGGCCTTGGAGTCAGGTTGAGTTCTGGGTTTGCCTTGTACATCTGTGTGACTTTGGGTAAGTCACAGGACCATAGCTTTTGAGACAGAAGGGATATTCGAGGTCATCTAGTCCAGCCCCTTCATGTTAGAGGGTGGGCCTCAGTTTCCTCATTGGTGGCTACTCAGTGATCTCTCAGGTTGCATCCAGTGATGTCTCTGTGAGTCTGGAATTCCAGGCCCTCGGATCATGCCAAGCCACACGCTTCCCGCACCCCAAGGGTGGTTCTGAGCATATGCCACATCTGGCATCAATATTTCAATGACACACTCATTTGGGGCTACTTATGTCCTCCCTGACATTGGGTTGGGTTAATTGGAGCCATTCCTTATCTCAGGGAGATTTTTCAGACTGAGTAGAGTATATGCCCCTTGAGGGCATGACCTGTTTAATTTTTCTCTTTGGGTACAGTGCCTTGGCCTTGAATTTTTTTAGTTCAGATCTGTGATTTCTTTAGTGTCTGGCAGGTGGTAGGTGCTTAAAAAATGCTTGTTTGTTGGGGCACATTACTCCTAGTAAGGAAATTCCCTTTATCAATGCAGAAGGGGATGCTCTGATCAAATGCTGGCTCTGACCTTAATAGGGTTTTAGAGTTGCCTGGGGCACTGAGAGGATGACTTGCCCAGGGTCACATAGTTGGTACAGGACAGAGGAAGGACAGGGCTTGAACCCACAGCTTCCTGACTCTGAAGCCAGCTCTCTGGCTTCCACTCCAGTAGTCTGCCTCTTGCCTTATATATACATGAGGTGCTTAATAAATGCTGCATATGACTACAAATTAAATTGAAAGAGAGTGGTCTGATTGTGTTCTGACAGGGTGCGTAAGACCTGAAAAATGCAAGGGAAGCCTTCATAGAAATTAAAAATTGAAAAGTCTAACCAAAACACTCTCACCCTGGCCCCCTCCATGCCCTCCAACACTGAAGTGAATGATGGTAATTGTAATAATAAACTTTGATTGGATATAGATACACACTTTGAACTTGCCACGTGGGATGTCACGGGTGTGATACTGCAGTGCTCAGATTGCAGGTTGTCATGGGCCACAGCCCTCCAAATTCTGCCGCTTTGTGTCTCTAAATTTAGCTGGGCTGCTTCTCAGGTGGCAGACGCTTGGTCTGGAGCTGAGCTTGTGCGGAAGGCCCTTCCAGCCTGGTAGGGGTCATGCTCCCCTGGTGTAGCCTGTGAAAGCCCTGAATAATTCTAACGTGGAGACGGGGTTCACTTGATCATGGAGATTGGGTTTCATAAACGGCAAATCCAGGGCAGACGGCTGACATTTATCTAGTGCTTTAAGGTTAACCGAGAAATAGACCAAGAAATGGCTTCAATCAAATCCTCATTTGTAAAAGGAGAAACCTGAGGCACTGGGAAGTGGTTGGCTCATGGTCGCAGTGGGAGCGCTAGAGGGATTCAGACCCAGGCCACTGCTGACTTCAAGTCCAGCTAGAGCTCACTTGCTCAAACTGAAATCAAACCAAGGAGTCTCACGTTTACCAAAACACATTCTTGTTAACTTTAAAACGATAACAACAACAAAACTAACTCCTTAACTTAAAAGTTTGGTAGAAAAACAAAGAAAAATACTTTACTGTGTTTAGTCCCAGATTCAGATTTTTTCTCTGTCCTTGGGAAGCTTCCTCCTTCCAAACAAAGACCTGACAGATTGTTCTGGGCCCTGATCTCTCTTGGGCTGCCCCATGGCTATTTGACGCTCCAGTTTCTAATCCCATTTATATTTTGGCAGAGGGGATGTTAGCTAAGTCCAAAAAACATGGGCTGGAGGTGACTGCTGACACTGTTTTCATCATTCCAAAGAATGTGAGAAGGCTAGCTAGCCTGGGGCCTCTTTGTGTACACAGGTAAATCTGAAATACAGAGAGGAAGACATTATCTAGCTAGCCCCAGTGAGCTCAGGTCTTCTGGTCCAGCTGTCTCCACCCTTGGTGCAGACCATGCCATCCAACTTGGCTAACCCACACTACCTAACCCGTGCTTGTGTGCATCTGTTAGTTTGGGTCTGCTGGGTCCCTGATTAGTGAGGCATGCCTTAGTGACTAAAGCAGAGGACATGCAGCAATATTATATGAAAATGGCATCTCCTATTGAGTGAGGAAAGTAACTAAGGAGGCTTGACAGAGAGACCTGGAGGCCAGACACATAAGCTTGCCAGGTTTCAGAGAGCATGCTTGAGTGTGAAGGTGGGAGAATGGAGTCTCCTGTTAATATAGATGCAATCAGCCAATTCCATGTGTCTTATTGGGGAAGGGCATGCTGAGGGGTGGAACAGCCTTCTTGTTGGGCTGATGTGGATACTGCACTCAATGGCCAGGGCAGGGGGAGGTGGCATAATCTAATAGCAATGACGTCTGGGCCCTTGTGTGAGCCATCCATCATTGCTCCCGGGAGCCCCGCGGTACCTTTTGGGGAGGAAGGGTCTTAGCAAACAGCTCCGCTGAGGAAAGCCCCAACATGCACATGCCCCAGCTGACGTCCTGGCACCTGGTCCCCTTCCCAGAGAGGGATGGTCTTCCAAATGGCCCCAGCTGATGAGAGAGAAACTCAGACAACTCATCCCCTCTTCCAAGTCCTGGGGCTCAGGGCTCAAAGGTGAGTCCTTGGCAAACCAGTGTCCTCCTAGCATCCCATTCAGGTCTCTGTCTGCCGAAGTGCCAATGGCCTGTCCCTCCCTCACACCTGGGCCTTCTGATTCCCTTAGAATTTTTTCACAGATTAAAAAGCCTCGGAATTTTTTTCTGGAAGCTTGGAACGGAAAACCATTTCCGGGCCTAATGGGTTTCAGCTGTTCCCTTCCTTAGTGCCAGCAATGTCCCAGAAACACATTTTTGATGCCCAGCAGGGGGCTTCTGTCACAAGCACCCCAGTCAGATGTTTGCTGGCCTTTGCTGGAGGCCTCCAGCCTGTCTCTGTTCCCTCCCCAATTATAGACCAGCCCACAGGGCACAGGATTCATCCTCGGGCAGTCTGGTGCTGACCATTCATCAGCAGTTATTGGGTGCTGAGCATTTGATTTGGTCAAAGCCATGCATAGCTGGGTCTGATACGAACATGGATGGAGCATTTGGCTGGCACGTCTTCCTTTCTCCTCCCTCCCAGACCTATGTTCGCCCTTCAGATCTCTCTCATGCCACATGAGGCTTAGCATTCCAAGTCCTTCCCATTCTGGGCCCAACCTACCTTTCTAGGCTGTTATACTGTCTTCTCCTTCCTGTCCCCTGTACCTGGCCAGAATGACCTTCTTTTCCCATAGTGACCTTGCATTTTCCAGGCTCCATACCTTTGCCTTGGCAGTGCCCTCTGCCTGGAATACATCCCCACCTCACGTCCACCTTTCAGAATCTTGGGCTTCCTTCCAAGCTCACCTCAAACACTGACTCCTAATGGGGCCTTTCCTAACCCAGGAACTGTGGGCTCCTCTCCTGAAAAATTGGCAAATTTATTTTGTATGTCTCCTCTCTTCTTTTATGTGTATGGATTAGATGGAGCCGTGAGCAAAACCTAGAAGATGTGAATTCCGATCCTGCCTCAGACACTTGCTTGAATTGCGACCCTGAACAAGGCTCCATCCATTCCTTCATCTGTAAAATGGAGATAAGAACAGCACCTCCCTCCCAAGGTGGTTGTGAGGATCTGACGAGATGACATATATGAAGTGTTTTGTATACCTCAAGCATCACATAAATGCACATGTTATTATTATTCTCCTTTTGTCTTCGGACCCCTGGTACCTAGCCCAGTGCCTGAAATACGAGGATGGGGACTGGGCCTATTATTCCATTAGTTAAGGGAGCTCCCTGCCGAGGAATCTTTCTCTACGAGGAGGGGTTGGCACCTCCAGTCTCAGAATGCTTCCTGGGCTACCTGGAGGTCAAGCAATTCACCCAGGACCATTCAGTCAGTTTGTGCAGAGGCCAGACTTGAACGTGGGGCTTCTTGGCTCCAAAACCAATTCTATCCACTGCACTGGAAGCACTTAAAAAGGCCTGTTGATTGATCCATTAAATGATGGCACCTTGGGTAATTATATCAACCTGGAGGCCCTGGGGATGCCTGGTGTTTGTCCAGGCAAGGGCCTGCCTCCAGGCACTCCCAGTGGCTGCATTCACTAGTACGCATCCTCATCCTCACAGTGTGGAGAAAGTATCCCTCCAATCTGGGTGCCATCTTGTTTGTTCATAATGCGATGGTGGTAGATTTGGTCCCTTCATTTTTGTCTTTGTAGCCCTGGTGCTTAGCACACAGTAGGGGCTTCATCAACGCGTGTTCTGTTGAATTGAATTGTATGATTCTGTCTCTGAGGATGTGGCAGGAGCTGGGTGTGCTCCTCCTGATGGCCTAGGGAGATGTAGACCCCTGTCCTAGAGTAGGGGGAGAGTGGCCAGGGTCCTGACTCCCAGATACAGGTTCTGATCTTTAACCCATACTAATTAATACAACTACTACCACTACTACTACTAATATAGCACTTCAAGGTTTGTAAAGCACTTTTTCATATTTATCTCTGATCCTCACAACAGTCCTGGGAGGTAGATAGTGTTATCATTTGTTCCCATTTTATAGATGAGAAAACTGAAGCAGACCGAGGTTAAGTGACTTGCCCAGGGTCACACAGCTAGTGGGCGTCTGAGGCCGGAGTCCAAGTCCACTGCCACCTAGATGCTGCTTTGTTCGCAGCCCGGCTAGGTCAGTAACTCTCCATGTTAGTCTGTCCCTGAGGCTCCGGGTAGTTCTTGCTTTTGCTCTGATACTTTCTCCCTGGATGAGAGCTGCCTCTGTAAGCTTCCCTCTATGTCTCTGACAACTGCCCCTGGGAGTGGGCACTGGCCAGACATGAAGGGGGTTGGAGAAATGGCCTCTTTTCTCCCTCTTCCACAATGAGGACACTAGGTCTAACAGTGTTCACTGAGTTGAGTGAATCTTTTCCACTAGTCTCAACCTGCATGTGTCAGGGACATAACTAAGGCGGGACAACTGGGCTATTACCTCAGGAAGCCAAAATCTAGAGGGTGCTGACCACGTACTTCAAACCCCAGCCCTACCCTCTTACCCTTGGACTCCCCGTGCTCCTTCCTGCTCAAATCCACTGATGGCTTCTGTACTTTTAGATCCAGTAAGCCTATGATCCCTCACAGCTTTGAACCCAAATGCTCACTAGTCCCCCCTGGCTCTACCCCGCACCTCTCTGGCACAGGTCAGGCCTAGAGCAGCTTAGAACCCTCTGGGTGCCCTTGGGTGCCCTTCTTCTCACCCAGTGCTTGGCCCCAGGTAAGTCCCTTTCTCCCCTACCCCCAAGCACACACACACTCCCCTCCAGGAGCAATCATGCCTTGGGGTGCTGCTCAGTGGGCTGTGGGTCAGCTTTCTGGGCACACTCAAGGCTGTGAGCAGGGATTCTTTGAGAAAGGCCGGTGGCTTCAGAAGGCCAGGCCTCCCCGGCTGTTTGACAGGCAGCCTCTGGACTGAAAGCAGAATTCCTGGGGCGCCGCCGGCCAAGGACAGTTACCCTCCCCCATCCTTCTGCTCTTCCTAGTGATCGATTGATCAGTCAATTGGGTCCGTGTCATGTGGAAGAGGATGCACTTTGCCCTGTTTGATGCCAGGGAGGAGAACCAGGAGCCCCGGGAAGACACTGCGAGGGAGATGATGTAGGCATGAGATCAGGAAAGGCTGCCGCACAAGCTGGGCTGCTCCAGAAGGGCAGGGGTGACCTTGGCATGAGGGGACCTTTCCCCATTGTTGGAGGTCTTTGAGCCATGGCAGACGCTTGGTGGAGAAAGGGACTTTTGTTCATGTTTGGGGTGGATGCGCGGGCCACTGAGGCCTCCTGCATCTATGAGATTTTGAGATGGGAAGAGAGGCTTGAGATGTTCTAGGCCTGAAAGCAGGTGAGGCCCATTCAGCCTGCTGTCCTATGAGCGCCAGCCACAGTGGGCTTCTGTCTGCTCCGCAGAGAAGGGAGCCTTTGCCCCCCCTTCGCCTGCCCTCTGGGTGCTGAGAGGCCCCTCTACACAGGGCCCTGGTTCCCACCTCAGGTGGGGTCCCTCTTCCCTGAATGCTCTCACTCCTGACTCTTGCCTCAGAATCCCCAGCTCCCTTTAAAACTCCTCTCAAGAGCACTTCCCATATGAGAAGCCTCTCCCCATGGCCACACCTGGGCTCCTCCCATAATGCTTTGTATGTATTAGCATATATTAGCACTCACTTAATTGTGCATTTGTTATCTGCTCTTGATAGAAAGAGAGCTTTTCGAGGGCAAGGCTTTCCTGGGCATCCCCGGCGTCTAGCCCATGCTGCTTTCGAAGGAGAGGAGGAAGGAAAGAGGGGAGGAGGCTCAGCTTCTGACTGATGACCGTGGGCCGGACCCGGCCCAGGCCTCCCTCCACCCAGACGCTGTTTGGGAAAAGCAGGGGAGCCGGAGCAGCTTCCCAAAGGAAGGCAGGCCTGGCCAGTGGCTGAGGTCTGGGCCCAGAGCAGGGCTGAGCTGGCCAAGCAGTGGCCAGAGGTCTGGGCCCAGCCCCTCTCCCTTCCTTTCTGGTGATTCACCGAGAGCCTGGAGGCAAACAGCTGTCCTTGCAGAAAGTGGAGCTCAGGGATTGTGGCCTTAGGGGTGGGAAGCGTGACCATGATGAGGCTGAGGAGGGAGGTGACAGGCTCGAGCCTGTCCTCCACCCAGGTGTGCCGACTGACTGACTGACTTCGGGTGAGACGCTGGGACAATGAGATACTTCTGGTGGGAGGCACTTGAGATGAGGGAGGGACTATTTGGGCCTTTCTTTGTGTCCCCAGCACTTAGCACAGCACCTAGCACACAGTAGGTGCTTAATAAACATTTACCGATTTGACATGACCTCCTGTTCAGAGGTAGTTTGGATTTACCGCCCCCTGAGGCCCTGTCCAGCTCTGAGATGCTGATTCCCTAATCCCATTGGCCCGAAGAAAACTTTTTAAAAAAAGAAATGAGCAATAGAACTTTATCCCCCTGGCCCGAGGAAGCCTGGGAGTCACTTAGCTGACGCCGGAGGCTTTCCCATTGATTTACAAGAGGCGGCTGTCCTTATTCTGGCACAGAGTCTCAGAGCTGGAAGAAACCCCAGAAACATCTTTTCTTTTCTTTCTTTCTTTCTTTCTTTTTTTTTTTTGAAGCAATCAGGATTAAGTGACTTGCCCAGGGTCACACAGCTAAAAGTGTCTGAGGTCAGAGTTGAACTCAGGTCCTCCTGAAGAAGCATCTTTTCTAACCAATTCCTGGGTAGAAATGCCTTCAGACACCTGGTCCCGTGAATCTCTCCAGTCCTAATCCACTGTCCAATGGCTCAAGTACAGTATTGCCTAGCTGCCCTGGCTTGCCTTGAGCCCTGAGAGGCTTAAGTGACTTACCCAAGGTCACACAACAGCTAGTGAATGTCTGAGGCAGGACCTGAACCTGGGCCTTCCTGATTTTGAGGTCTGGCACTCTATCCTCTCTCTCTGCTTGGAGTGTAACAGGTGCTAACAGTTACTGAACCAAGGCACGAGCAGATGCCTAGAAGACCCTGGGAGACAGCTTAGGGCTCCTCGCCTTGCCCTGCCCTGCCCTGCTCTGCCCATCTCCACGCCCAGCCAGGGCAGGCAGCCTCCCCAGCTGGGTAGGACATGCCCTGCGTGGCCAGGGTGCAAGGCAGAGATCCCAAGGGGTCTGGCCAGCTTGTGTCCCTCAGGGTGGTCCAGAAGATGGCTGAATACTAGAAAGGGATATCTGAGGTCACCAAGCACAATGTCCTGGTTTTACAAATGGGGCCCATAGAAGTGGGTCACACAGCCAGTGAGGTCTTCCTGACCCCAGCTCCACCCTGGGGCACCACAGAGAGTATGGAGCAGAGGCCCACAGCAAGGGCGTGAAAGCTCTCAGGGAGAGCGAACCACCAAGGTCAGCACTGTCCCTCTGGATGGGGGCTGGTCCTTCCAGCAGAGGCCCTTCTAACTGGAATCTGTGTCCCAGGACAGCAGCCCTTCGGCCCAAGGGAGGGGGAGGGCCTGCAGCAGGACCTCAGTCAAGGGCAGGTCTGCTGCCAGAGGGCAGAGGAAGGAGGGGAGGATGGGAGGGAGGGGCCTTCCTCTGGCACCTGGACAGCGGGCAGCCGAGCTCAGGGAGGTGAGATGGGAGGCTTGGCTGCTTTTGTCCTGGAAGCTGATATCGTCACTAAAGCAGATCATCAGAGTCACTCGGCACATGATGGCTGTTCTCTGAGCTCACTCCCTGCAGAGGTCTTGGTTCCTGGGGCCTCTGCGGGGAGAGTGCTCTGAGAGGCCTGGCCCAGCCCAGCTCAGTACAGCTAAGGAGGCTCAGCCCAGTAAGGCCCAGTATAAAAAGAGTTCAGTCCAGCCCAGCCTAAGTCAGCCTATTCTAGCCCATACCAACCCAGCCCAGCTCAATACAGGTAAGGAGGCCCATCCCAGTAAGGCCCAGTATAAAAGTAGTCCAGCCTAGCCCAGCTCAGCCCAGCCCAGCCCAGCTCACCTTAGCCCATAGTAAGGCCCAATATAAACATAGTCCAGTCCAGCCCAGTCCAGCCCAGTCTAGCCCAGCTCAACCCACTAAGGCCCAGTATAAAATAGTCCCGTCCAGCCCAGCTCAGCCCAGCCCAGCCCACTTTAGCCCAATAAGGCCCAATATAAACATAGTCCAGTCTAGCCCAGCCTAAGTCAGCCTATTCTAGCCCATACCAACCCAGCCCAGCTCAATACAGGTAAGCAGGCCCATCCCAGTAAGGCCCAGTATAAAAAGAGTTCAGTCCAGGACAGCTCAGCCCAGCTCAGCCCACCTTAGCCCAATAAGGCCCAATATAAAGATAGTCCAGTCCAGCCCAGCCCGGCCCAGCCCAGTCCAGTCTAGCCCAGCATGGTCTGGCTCTCCTGGTGAGGTACCTGGTAGACAAGTGGGCAGTTTTCTCCCCAACTCTCCATTCATCCAGAGGCCTTGGGCCTCACAGGTGTATGTGCCTAGGAAGAACCGAAATAATAGATGAGTAAAGAGAGAGACAGAGACAGGGAAGGGGCAGAGAGGGGGAAATAAAGGTAAAGAGAGAGAGGAGAAGAGGGGAGAGAAAGAAAGGAGGGAAGTGGAGAAGGAAGCCGAGAGACAGACAGACAGACACACAGACTCTGGGGCAGAGATAGGAGCATCCCAGCTCCTACCTTAGAGATCAGTCCAACCCCTCACTTTGCAGACAAGGAAGCGCCAGGGGTAGTGAATGTCAGAGGCAGGATTTGAATTCATACCATCATACCTGCTATAACAATAATTATCCAGTAAATACCAGCACCTGGCTCCTAGAGTTGTCAGGATCACATGAGATGATGGACATTTAAAGCATTTTCCAACCCTTACAATGGTATGTGAATGGTAGCTATTATTATTACTATTATTGTTATTATTATTACCTTATTTAACCCACACATGAGCCTGAATGTTAGCTACAATACGCTCAAAAAGGGATATTCAGACACTGCAGCCTTCCAGGCAAAGGCAGTCACCCTACGGGAGAGATCTCCTTCTACTGAGGGGCAGCTCTCCTTGTTGGGTCCGGCTGAAATTGAGCCCACCCCTGCCCTCTGGGGCTGGACAAAAGAAGCGTGAGCCCTCTGGCACGCCCTTGAAGATGGCGGAAGCACGTCCAGAAGTCCTCTCTTTCCGGGTCCTTTCTCCTTCCCGGTCCCTCTCTGAGTTTCTCGCCTGGATAGCGCTCTTTCTCAGGGTGGTGGCCCAGAGAAGGCCACAGTGTCTCGGTGGGGCTGCTCACGCCGACCCCGCTTCAGTGACACCCAAGGAGGGCAGCTGCACGGGACCCCACGTCCCACTTTCGGCTCTTCCTGAAGAGCGGTGAGAAGCAGCCAGACATCAAGCTAGAACAGAGCTGGGTTCAAGACCTGCCCCTGATCCAGACTTGGCTGTGTAACCTTGGGTAGTTCCTACACCTCTCTCTGGCTTTAAGACTAGACCTGTATTGTTGGAAGGAGCCTGCTTTAACCAGTGAAGTCGCTTTCCTGAACAGGCCAATGAAGGGTCTGGGGAGTCACATCTAATGGGGGTGCTCAGCCCAGGAGTCTCCTCACAGAGAACGAATTGTATTGGAATGCCCGTCTCCGTCTCCCCCCACCCTCAGAAGCCTGCCCGAGGGGAGCCCTCACCTGTGATGTTGGGAAACAGCTTGTAATAAGGCAGCTGGCAGGAGTAGCGGACCTCGGACTTGTACGTGGTGACGTTGTTCTTGGTGGCGAAGGTGACGCGCCCGTGCTCCAGCTCTGTTGGGGTGCTGCAGTCTACAACTGAGAGACAAGAGAATCTGCCGTCGCCTCAGGCCTGGGGATCTCCCCCATCCCTGGCTGCCCATGGGGGAGGGGAGCTGCTCGCTCCCCCTAAAACACTGCCATCCCCAGGTCCCCGAAGTCACATCAGCGAAATAGCCCCCCCCAATGTTCCGCTTGCCTTAGGCATCAGAACAGTGACTCTTGGGGCCACGTCCGGCTACACTGATGCTCCACTCTCCTCCCGTTCTTCCAGCCTCAACCGCAGAACGAGTCAGAGTCTAGAATGGGAACCCCCAAATCTAATTCTGATCAGGCCTGCGTGATTAGTTATCTTGGCCCAGGCAGGAGGAAGCATGGGGAGAAATCCCGATACTGCCTGGCCTTGCTTTCAGAAGGCTGGTGGCTTTTGGAACTGACCCCAGGTGGCCCCTCTGGCTTGGAACATAATGGGTGGGGGAGGGAGAAGCCCTTGCTTCTATGGAATGAGTAGTTTGTTCTGCTTGGAATCTTGGGGGTGCAGGAGGCAAGGGCTTCCCATGCCAGCATCAGAGGACCTTCTTTTACTGTTCCTCTGTCCCTTGTTTTGGGGGGTTGTGCCTCATTTCTGGAGAGCCTCTGAGTCTGGACCCGTATTCCTTCTTCCTGACTCCTTAGAATCCAACTTTTGATATCACAGATGGGACCCCAGCCCAGTGTATGGTAGGGCCATTTCCTGGGGCTGTGGCCTGGAAGGATGGGAAGAGGAGGGACCTTTGCAAAATTGTGTTTGGGGGCTTAAAATTTAAATGTGACACAAATCTGTACTCTCGAAATCCCTCGTAGATTTTCCTAGTCCAGAGGAAAAAAAAAACCCTCAATCTTTTCATTCTCTCACTGCCATGAGGCTTGGCAATATTCACCATTGATAGAGAAAACTCCGCAACAGATTATCCTTGGGTGGTGGGTGACTTATCTATACAATCAAACCCCATTATGGATCCCTTGTAGGTGGTTGTGATGATATTTCACAGGTTCATCAGTTTGTATTTCATGCATTGACAGACTCATCTGTTCTTTGGGAGTCCCTGTTCTTTCTTCTGCCTCAACATTCTGTGTTGGAGTCAGACCCCGGCATTCAGCTAGTCTTGGTGGAGACTCACTAACACTGGGTTCCCCCATTACCCTCTCCCTTTTTTGAGATTCCTGGAGGAACTGAAACATCTCAATCCCCCAGAGAACCAAGGGAAGAGAGAGTCACCTTCAGAAGTCCCTCTCTGTGGTTTTTACTCACTCTCTCACCTGCCCAAACCAGGTGGCCTCCAGCCCATTTCGTGGTCCAGGACCCTACATCTCCAGCCTGCCTCTTAGCAGTACTAAGACTTGAGGTGCTGCCCATTTTCCTGCGAAATAGCAACACCTTTCATTCAAAGGGTGACATTCTCAGCATCATCTACGCAGAGAGAGGGTAAAAGGGAAAGTGTTCTCCAAAAAGTTTAGCTCTGGGAAATTGTAATCTGGTATCCTGTACTCTTATGAAAGTCTTCCTTCCTGGAATCAGAGGTATTTTCCTGTACTTCTCTTTTTTCTTTCTTTCTTTTTTTTTTTTTAGGCAATTGGGGTTAAGTGACTTGCCCAGGGTCACATAGCTAGTAAGTGTCTGAGGTCAGATTTGAACTCAGGTCTTCCTGACTCCAGGGCTGGTGCTCTATCCACTGTACCATCTAGCTGTCCCTTTTCCTGTACTTCTACAGACCCTTCTCTTCCTCGTCAGTTTTCCTCTCATTAATTTTAGGTTCTGAGCCAGTGGAGTAGGGACTGAATAGATTCCATTGATATGTATACAGGTAGACATGTCACAGCTAACGTGCAATAAATGCTGTGATGTCTAGAATCATTAGCCCAAAGGGCTAGAAGTGTTTGTGGATGGGCTGGGTATTGTGGATGAAAACATATGAATGGAGACACAGGAGACAACTAATTTAAATTGTAAATGTACCTTAGATAATGTGATTGCAGCTTTCAAAGTTGACTTGGCTAAATAATCTTCATGCTATTTGCAAAGATGGGATGTTATTGTATTTCCATTAGCATTGCAGAGCGCATGCTAGCAAGTTCCTCTGGCTAACGTATGACATTAGCCATTTGATGTTGTATTTTATCTGGTTAATGCTGGACATTGGTTTGCTCTTGACTCAAAGCACATACACACAAACTTCCAAAGCCGGGCTATAGTTAATCTTAGGGAATTGGATTTTTGCTAGGAATTTTTAATGGCCTTTCTCACTCAGAACTTAAGCTGCCCTCTTTTTGGTAATGGGTAGAGAATATTCATCCACAACCTTAGACTATATTCAGACATTGTGAATTCTCCCTCTCATCCCCATCTCATTAGTTGATCAGATAATTATCTCACTACAAATATTTCTCAGCTCCCCTCCCCCCACCCTCCCACCAATTTAAGTCAAGGATGGTTAAGGGGAAGAGATCCCATGATTCTTTAGACCAGGCTATTCTCATTGGATTAGGTGGTCTGATCCATGAAAAAAGAACCCAGACATATTAATGACGGCAGACTCTGGGGTCAATGGAAGGTGAAGACATTTATTTATTTTAAAACTCTATACAGCCTTCCCATTTCTCCATCTACATGTGATTAGATCAGTTTTTTTATCTCGTCTGTCTTTTCTGCATTCCATGTCAGCCTCTCTTTTCTGACCCCAGATTTCCATAGCACTATTGGAAGGAGTTTGTAGCCAAGACTTTCCCTTCACCTCTCTGACTGGGCCAGACGGGTTCCTTCTGCTGTGCATCCTGACACATCGCAGCATCCCATGGCTGGACATCTGCCTATGAATGAGGCCCTTGGAGGTCAGAACTTTGCACCTTCCTCTCTCTTCACTTTCATACTGTTGGGTCAAGTGTATTCTTTGCTTTTGCATTTCCCCAGTCTCCCTCTGTCTCTCTTAACTCTTTCTCTTCTGTTCTTGAGATCACAGCTTTATGTCTCTCCTCCGTTAATGCCTCTGACTTATTTCTATTTCTTTTCCTTCCCTCATGGCTTATCTGTTCCTGAACCGGGTCTCCCCACTTTGCTTCTATCTGTTGGTTACTTCCTCTAGATGTTGAGACTTAGGTGTGCTGAGCAGAGAGGAGGATCATCAGAATGAGGGCCAACCCCCTTAGTCCCCACCCCCAGTGACCTCTAAATGAGGTCTGGCCAAGTTGACCATTCCTAGTTTCCCAAAGTGCCCTCTGGTACCACAGCCATATTCAGACCCCTCTCTGGGCCAGGTCTAAACTGGGGAAATCTTAAGGGTACAAATGGAGGAGGGAAGGAGGAAGGCACTTTGCATTGGGGCCCATCTTTATTACCCGACAAGGCACTAGGCCTTCCATTCAGAGAGCCAACCATGAAGAAAGCTACTTTCTGTTCAGAGAGCTACAAGGTGCCATCTGGTTATATCATTTCAGGGTTGCTGCATTTTCATGGGGTACAGAAGTGTCTCTCATTGGAGATGGAAAAGCCTCCAAAGCCCAAAGCAGTGCATCTCTAATGGTAACAGGTGGGCAATAAGGCCTGTTGAGAGCCCCTTGAGTCATACCCCACAAGGAGTTACCTAGTTTGAGTACCCCTAAGACCACCCTCTTCTAGGAGGAATGAATGGCAAGTTAAATAGCGAAAACAATTAAGCATAAATGAGTTTTGCCAAAACCACACTGATCACTCCATGGAGCTCATGAGTCTACCACGACCCCCATTCTGGCCTCCCTTAGCTGCAGGTTAAGAGTCATTTATCTCTGGATCTCAGACACAGTCTGTGCTTTGAAGGAGCTGCTCGGAATTGCCAAGAACCCAATTCACTGTTTTTCAGCGATGCTCCCGAGTCCGTCAGAGAATGAGCAGGGATAGGGATGGAACACTCTAAAGGAGTCACCAAAGAATTCAGACATGTGTCTGGATCAGTCCATGAAGGACTCAGGGCTGGATCAGGTGTATCCAGTGCCCATGAAGATCCATTTGAACTGATCTGCAGAAGCCCCAGGAAGGTCTCTGGAGGTCCTGGAGTGGCAGATCCATCTCAGGCGGGTCCTGCCGGTCCCTCGGTCTCCTCTTCTGTAGGGAGTCCACTCTCTGTTCCATTTTCAGGCTCTGCTCCCATGGTGAAGGACAAGAAGGGATGGGGAGAGCCGAGGAAGAAGCCACAAGAGGGAGGGTAGAGGGAGAGAGAGAGAAGAGAAAAGAAGAGAAAGAGAGATTACTGGGCAAAGCAGGAGTAGCTCATGCAGGAAAGGTAGAAATCATTCCACACAGACTGGTGAAGGTGCGCAGGGTTGATAAAGGCAGCCTGAGAGAAGGGCAGCTGTGGGTGGTGGGCTTTGCTCGATTGTTGTGAATTCTGGATGTGTCATTTCAGCGACTGGGGCACTCCCAGCGAGGGCAATCCCTCCACTCACCCAGTACTTGCTTTACAACGGTTAGGTGCCTGGGGTCAGCCGCCAGTGCCTGGGCAGGACTTGACCCCGAGGCTAGCTCTCGGCCCACTCCACAACAAAGTCTGGCTCATTGTGTTAAATCTATGATGCCTATAGCTCAGATGGGCTGAGCTCCCAGTGCACAGAATGCTGTGAGGGAATCATATACTTTGGGGAAAAATGTTTCTGTATTTTTCAGAACTAGAGGATCTGTATTTCTGGATGTTTTATGCTTCAAAAGCACTTTCTGCACAGCAACTCTGCAAAGCAGGTCATATAAATAAAGGGTATTAACCTCATTTTACAGATGAGGAAACTGAGGTCCCAGAGGTACAGTGACGTCATAGCTCCAGAGACGTAAAGGACCTCCAGGGCATCTAGTGCAACCTCTTCATTGTACAGATGGGGAAACTGAGGTGGAAGAGGTTAAGGGACTGACCCAAAGTCACACAGAAAATGAGTCAGAGGAGCCCATTGACCCTTGAACTTGGCTTTTTGGCTACAGGGATAGGGCTTCTCTTACTGTATACCAGGCTGATTGCCCAGAGTCCTAAAGTTGGAGCCAGAGTGGGCCTCACACCCAGAATCTTTCCACAAGACCAGACTTCAGGGTGTTATAACATACCAAGAGCATCTCTGGGTCCTATGGCCTGGGAGCCACTAGCTGGAGGGTAGACTTATCCTGGACATTCATTTGTTAGGACAGAATATTTATGTGTGCTTGACAAGGCCCGGACACATTCACTGGCAAAGTTTTTTCAACTTTTCTACTTTCTGAGGCAATGAACGGGAGACTCCAGCCCGCAGGGCGCCCTTTCTCTCAGGGGTTGTAGGGCCACAGATCTGAGCTGGAAGGACCTAAGAGGCCACTCAGTCCAACCCCCTCATTTTACAGATGAGGAAACTGAGACCTAGAGAGGTTAAGGGTCCCAGGCCATACAGTTAGTAGCAGAAGCAGGATTTGAACTCAAGTCCTCTGACTCCAAGCCCAGAACGATACCAGGCAGCCCCCAGCCTTATCACATGCAAAAGAAAACGGAAAAGGAAAAATAAACGCCCACACCCTAGCTCTGAAGTGTTATCCAAGTCATTAGTCCAAAAGTGGGTGCTCAGCAGCTTTACCCAACAGGTAACAGGTCTAGGAGTTAGTCAGGTTTTGGGGGTGGGCTTCCTCATTGCTTCCTCATGGGGGCAGGATTTTCAATCCATGGACTGAGGAGTGCTCCAAAGCTGAAATTTTACGAGATGGCTAAAGGACCCCAATTCTCTCTTCCATTTTAAAGCAGGAGCTCTTTCTATCTCTGTCTCTTTCTGTCCCTGTCTCTCTCCCCTTTCCTTTCGCCATGTATCTCTCTCTGCCTCTAACTCTCTTTCTCTCTTGAATTCTCTCCCTGCTTCTAAATCTTTTGTCTGCAGACCTCTGTGTCTAGAGCAGAGGACTCATGTCTTTGGATTATGCCACGCCAGGTCTTTGCTATCCCCTCTACCACCAACACAGTCCTGCAAGCTTAATAGTGCTCCAAAATGCTCATATAATTCAACTGCTTAAATTGAAATATAATCCTTTTGTCTGTTGTGCGTCATACTAAAAGGTACACTCTGTGTCAAAAATAGAAATTCAGTGGAAGAACAGTTCATAGTTTTTCCTCAAAGGGATGAATAAGAAGATGTTAGCTTTGTTTTAAGCATATTCCCGAAAGCTACAAGAGATGTTATTTCAGGGGACATCGGTTCGTGTTGACTTGCTGTGCTCACCGTAAACTTTATATAGCAGACCATCCTGAAGACAAACAGTTTGAATATGGGGATTTGTGGCAGAGGAGACAGATGTACAAAATGTCTATGAAGACCTTGACTATGGTCCTGGCATTTGTGAGATCACGTTCTTTGATAATTGACTACTTCAATGTGGAAATGAGCACAGGGAGAGTGAAGAAAACTAAAAGAAGATATGGTTACGGGTAGAAATGAAACTGATCAAAGATTTGCAAACTGAAGAGGAGTAAGCTTCATGTGCATCATCAATACTTTCCTCAAGAAGAGAGAAAGAAGGTGTTAGAGCTACAGGACATTGAATGACTCTGTAACAAAGCATATTGACTCTATCTTCTTAGAAAGGAAGTGTCACCTCAGAATCATCTGTGTGCTGGCTATATCAGGTCACCAGCCAGTGAGAACAAAGATAAAAGAGCAATCCCCCAATCAGAAGAAAAGCAAAAGATGTGTGACGTGATGGCAGCTCCAGCCCATCCTGCTTAAATAAACTGTTAGCTTGCAAAAATATGAAATGGGCCAAGGCAAAGGCATGGACTTTTTGGAGCCATTTCCTGGAGGTGCTTACAACAAGGAGGATGATGGAGCCCAGAAATTGCCTTCTCTTGCTGAGTGAATGGAGAGAGGGAATTGCTAAAAGCACTATTGGCTTAGAACACCCGCTCATTTGCCGGGAGGATGACCGAAGAATCTCTCCCATGTCATCCCACAACAGACTGAAAAGTGATTAAGGAAGTGTGACATCCATACTACTAAAGCCCAAACATCTGCAAGAGGGTTCGTAGGGGATACCTGAAGGCAGACAATGAACACAGAACATGGAACAGATCTGCCAGCTTTCTCATAGCAATCTCTGCATATTGGGAGAAAACAAGTAGAACCATCACATTTGGACTCTGCATCTTCAATATCTAATGCGAGGAAGTACAGTGACATTTGGGAAGATGAGGTTAGGAACAGCAGTTGGATTTGACCAAGGCCATACCGAAGTGAAGGTGACAGAATTCTAAAGGAACTTAGAGACTGATGCTCAAGGGGTCTCAAAAAAAGCCAAGTTTACAAAGGAATGAAAACCATCATGGATGGTGCAATTTACTAGCATAAAAAGTGACTAGGAAGCTATGTGACTCTCATATCACCATGGCTAGGAAGGAAGTGTGTGACTACCATGTAACCATGATTAGAAAGATGTGCCACTGCCATGTTGCCATGGCTGAGAAGGAAGATGTGTGATTACCAACCCATGTCCCTACTTTCTTATTTCTAGAAAATCTTCTTGAAAATGGCGCACACATTCATCTAAAGCATCCTTAAAGAAAACATAAGAAGGGAACAAATAGATTTTGTTAGTTGATTTTCTTCAGCTGATCAAATCTGCTTCACTTTAGTTCAGCTCAGGTCTCATTCAGGTAAGCACTTACTCTGTTCAAAGAGAAGAAGCGTTATGGCAGAATAGATAGAGGGCCATGCTGGGAGTTAGAACCACCTGAGTTCAAGTAGTTCAGGTCTCTAACATGTGCCTACGGTGTGGTCTTGGGTAAATCCCTTAGCTTTTTAGTGCCCCAGGCAGCACTCTAAGTTGTAGATCAGTTGTTGATCTGCTTTGGTAGAGGGAATTCCTCAATGGGCACTCCCTTGCACAATGTGATTTACCAAATAGAGCACTAGATATGGAATTGGGAAGATGTTGGTTCAAATCTCACTGCAGACAACAACTATGTGATACTGAATAAGGGATATCGCTTCCATTTCCTAAACTATAAAACGGGGGAGTTGGACTCAATAACTTCTAAAGTTAAGGTCCAAAATATATGATTCTGCAATCCATTCATATCATATATACCAAGTGGATGGGAATACATAATAACTAGACATTCAGTTGCATGGAAAGAAATACAAATGCTTTGGACAGGAGTTGCTGGTGCACAATGAATTTGGCTCAGAATTGAGAGTTATTAATAATTATTCCTTCTGCGTGGTTTACAGAATGGTGTCCTCACGAGAACCTTGTGAGGTAAATATTTAAATGTCATTATCTCCATTCTAAAGGTGAGGAAATTGAGTACCAGTGAATGGACCACAATCACTCAGCTAGTGAATAAGATGGGCCCTTGTGCAGGACCCCAGTACAACAGGGAGATTGGGGTCAAATTACACTTGGGAAATGGCTTCAAGCTTTTGATGTCCCAGGCTTCATGCTGCTATCAAAACCCATTTCTTGAACATCAGCATTCTCCTGGTAATGCTTTCCAGCTGCCAGTCTGAGAACCCCATGATCTTGGGAGGATTCAAGCGACAAAGAACCCAAAGGGCAGTGGAAATCTGAGTGGCACACCTCAGGGGATGGCATCTTGATACCAATGGCAACTTATATGTGAGAAATGGAGTGAAAGAAATGATGAAAAACTCTGGTGACCAGAAGAGGTGGTGGGCTGGTCACTTAGCAAGAATGGAAGACAACAGGTAAGACAGCTCCAGGGATACCCCCAAATGTGACAGGTCTGTAGCATGTTGGGTGGATCCTTGCTAGATGATTTGAAGGAAAAGAAGGACAAGAATCATAGGATGAGAAAGTATGGAAAGATTGCTATCTGCACCAGTGGAGGGTGTGTCCACATGAAGGAAATCACAGATCTAATAAAGGAATTATTACAATATTCTGAATGCACCAAGGAGTGAAAGTCATGTCTCTCAACATTCCTTACTAGATTTCCCCTGGAAAGAGTCATGTTCTTTTAGTACAAGGTATTTCTCCAAATCAGTCATATTTATTCCTAACGGCCTTGGGCTTGACTAGATTTGAGACTACGTTGGTATTTTTCTATTCTGTATGGCTTGGAGAGCAAGAAGTGGGGAAGAAGGAAGCACAGTGATGTCCGCTCTGGCTGTACATACATACAAACGAATGCCAACAAAGGTCTTTGATTTGTTTTTAGCTTTCACACGACATGATGGTGCAGAGAAGACTGAAGATTGTTTCTTTATAAACACAGACCTAATTATTCTTTGATGCTCGGAACCAACCTATTAAACACAAGAGACTTCCTTCACCTTGGGAAGATCGCTACAGTTTTTTTTTTAACTCAGTGGTTCAAAGCAGCTTCAAAGCATAGGACTTTACCTAGAATCCCCAAATGTTACTGGAGAGTTGGGTGGGAGCTCAGAGTTAATCCAGTTCAAACTTCTCAAGGTAAAAATGAGGTTCCTGAGACTCAGGAGGAATGACTTGTACAAAGTCATGAAGCTGGTCATTTGAAAAGGAACCAGATCTCAGGTCTTCTAGGGTCTCAGCTTTGGATGTGACCTCAGAGGCGTCTCACCTCAAACAGTGTTGAGCTGAGCAATCTGAGTGCTGGCACAAAGTATATTTGGGGAACGAGGAAGGGGCCTTTTGGGGTTGGCAATTTTATACTGTCACTTTAAAGTATATTTTAAGGTTATAGTAACAAAAAAAAAACCAAGAAAAGGACATGTGGAGGTTGTACTAAAGCCCTTGACTCAGGAAGACTCCTTCTCCCAAGACTTTTGGGCTGGTGCTTAGCCTCCCCACCCTTCCCCTTTGCAGGGGGCTCCTCCCTGGCTGCTCTGGCACACTGGGTGAAAGAGCCCTCATTGCCCCGCACAGGTGACTGTTTAGACAGAACTGGCTAACGCAAAGACTCTGAGCCAGGGGACAGCTTAGCAGGAGGATCAGCTTCTCCAAACCGAGCCGAGGTCACTGCCTGGACACCAGAGACCAGAAGAGCTCCCTGAGTTCGAGATAGCCTGGCTGGCTTGGGGGCCAGGATCACTGCCTCCCTCCTACCAGGTAAGGCTGGCTAGTCGCTTACAGCCACAGACACTCTACACAGAGCAAAAGCGTGAGACACGTGGGGAGCTTTGCTTACTTTTACAGGTGGGGATATTGTTACTCCATGTTCCATCTTTCAGACACTCGATCTGGAATGTGTCCATCTCTAGGTTGTCCTGGGGGTGGTAGTGGAGAGAACATAAATGGGGTGGGGGCAAAGTGAATGTCATAAATAACTTAGGTTGAACCTCAAACCCTCCCTTGCAAGACAATGGGGTATCATGGGTAGAGTGCTGGACCTAGATAAAGGGAGGTTGTGTTCAAATCCTGCTTCAGGCACCTACTAGCTGTGTGACCTTGGGTAAGTCACCCTCTCTGGGCCTCATTTCCTTCATCTGTCAAATAAGGGGTTGGATTTGGTGACCTCTAAGGTCCCTTCTACTTCTATGATCTCATGGTCTTTTTGAGCTTGACTGGAGAATGTTCAAGCCATAGAACTCAAAAGAGCCTTCCAAAGGAAGAAACAATCACCAGGGCTCAGATGGGTGAACACAAATGGAGGGTCAAGGACTTCAATGTGGAGGAGACTCTAGAATTCATCTAGTTCAACCCTCTCACTTCAGAGAGGAAGAAACTGAAGGCCAGAGAGGCTGTGACTTATCCAAGGCCATGCAACTAAAAAGCGTCAGAGGTAGAATTTGAATCCAGATCAGTTTGACTCCAAATCCTGTGGTCTTCCCATTACTTTACCAGGCTTCAGGGGAAATGAAAGCGCTTCCCTCTAGCACATTAAGCCTTGGCTTCACAGAACCATTTCATACAAATTCGTACAGTAAACACTTTGTGGCTTGGAAACAGGTGGGAACTAATCCTCTCCCCCGACATAAGGTGACCAGGGCAGGATGCACACACCCTGGACTCTCATGGAAAGTTGAAGAGGGAGTGGCTATGGCCAACTGCTCTTGAACACTTGGCTCCCTGGCTTGATACTTTTTCAATCCTACCTAGTAGAGGTTGCCCAACCCTGTTTGAATGACTGTAGAATCCCTGTCTCGTGACTGTGGCCACATCTACCATGCATGATTCTGGAGACCATCCATGTCCATCCCTCCCTCCAGGCAGAGGCCCCATACCTTGATTACTTTGTAGCCAGTGTCACAGCTGATGAGCACTTGGTCTTTGAAGGTGTATTTAGCCTGTGAGGGATCGAGTTTCCCATTGACAGGGGGCTGCAAGATGGGGCATGGGTTCCCTGGTGGTGGGCAGAGAGATAGAAGAGAAATGAAGAGTCTAGCCAGAGCAAAACAGCATACAGACACGGTGGGAGTTGTCAGTTTCTGTGAATGACTGAGGGAATGAGTGAAAAAGCATTTATTAAGTGCTTAATCTATACCAGACATTGTGCTGGAGGCTGTGGCTACAAGTACAAAGATGATTCAGTCCCAGCCCTCAAGGAACTTGCATTTTATAGGGGGATACAACATATGTAGAGGAATGTGGCCAGGGGACAAGGGACCCAGAATGAATAAACGAATGAATGAAAAGTATTTATTAAGCTCCAAATATGTGCCAGACACTGTGCTAGGGGCTGGGGACACATACAAAAGCGAGTTAGTCCCCGTCCTCTAGAAGCTTACTTTCTAGTAGAGGAATACCACACAAATAAGGGAGGGGTGGCCAGGGAAAGGAGTTTGGATCTGGGGAGTCATAGGGATGGTGAGTAGAGCCATAAGGGAGTAGATTAGCATGCCTTTTCTAGTAACAATGGCAGAACTGATTTAACTATACTGTCCAGAGTAAGAGCAAAAGATGAAAGGAGCGGGGGGAGAGTTTGAATAGTGCCAGGGGAGATGGCCAAGATATCCATTGTGGAGTAACCAATGGGATCTTGGTAGATCCCTGGATAGGATGTGAAGTGTGGTCTGGGGCTAATCAGTTATACTGAGTTAAATGAGCTTGCACTAACTCTCACCCATAGATCTATGACCCCAGGTCACAATAACCAGTGATATATTGGGATGTTGGCTGAGGATTTACTCAATTCCTGCATGTCCCAGACTCAACTTGAAATTTCCTCTTATCTCCTCTCATATCACTCAGAAGTTGATGACAGCGACACTGAACCATGTCTTGAGAATTTGATTTTATTCCATTTTGCTCCAATTCAGTTTTTAAAGGCATTTATGGACAGCTTTATCATGTGCCAGATTCTGTGCTAAGCACTTGGGAGACAAATAAAAAACAAAAAAAAAGAGTTCTTGCTCTTAAGGTATTTACATTCTCTTGGAAGGGATATACACACTCTTTAAACAGATAAGTAGGCAAATAACCTGAGAGGCAGTGTGGCATAGTGGATAGTGGGTCAATTCCATAGTCAAGAAGATCTGAGTTTAAGTCTTGTCTCTGTTACATACACATGGGTCTGGAAGAAGGGAAGGTTGTTGGGTGTAGGGAAGATAATGAGCTCTGTCTTTAACATGTTGAGGTTAAGGTGCCTATGGGCCATCTAGGTGGAGATGTCCAGCTTGTAGCTGGTGAAATAGGACCGGAGCTCAGGAGAGAGATTAGGATGTGCCATACAGATCTGGGAGTCATCTGCATAGAAATGGTAATTGAACCCATGGGAGCTGATGAAATCACCAAGAAAGAGTATGTTGAGGGAGAAGAAAAGACCAAAGGCAGAGCCTTGGGAGACACCCATGACTGTTGGGGGAAATGTCTATCCCTGCTCTGCTCCTATACAAA
The DNA here is from genome assembly GCF_900497805.2 of Vombatus ursinus. Classification (NCBI taxonomy): domain Eukaryota; kingdom Metazoa; phylum Chordata; class Mammalia; order Diprotodontia; family Vombatidae; genus Vombatus; species Vombatus ursinus. The sequence continues at coordinate 50,501,863 of NW_020954588.1, forward strand.
GGCTTGAGCAAGACATGCTGTGCATCTGAAGACCCTCACCTAGAGCCTTCTTCTTGTGTTGCATTACTAGGGGCTGCAGGAAGAGGAGGAAGATGCCTGTTTTATGTGGCACCTCTTGTTGCTGATTGGCTAAGCTGTCCATCAGCACCAGGACAGTCACCAGTGTCCCTGGTATGGTAATCAATCAAAATTATCTCTAACTTGACGTAGTTCAGCTAGCCAGTGACATTGATGAGCACAGCAAGAGTCTCCCTTCCTCTTCCACATTTTAAAGTGTCCTGTAACAATCTCTGGGGATTTTTTATTAGAAAATATCTATATGTGACTCTGGCATCAATGGAGGCAGATGGGGCACACATATGGGAGGTAAAGTCTTCTATGTTACACCTTTGCCTTCCTTTTGGAATTTACCTTGCATATGTTTGTTACTAAATGTTCTATTTACATTTTATGTTCCTCCAATAGAATGTTCATAAGAACCTTCATAAGAGTAGGGACTGTTTCAGTTTTATCTTTACGTGCCCAAGACCAAGAAGAGTGCTTGACACAAAGTGATTACTTCGTAGATACTTGTTGATGGACTGATGAATGGATACATGACAATTCAAAAGAAATACTTTTTCCGTTTTTATCCTGTTTTATCCAGGGCTTACTTACCCGGCACAGAGTTATCATCATTATCACCACGACCACTACCACCACCACCATCAACACCACCATCACCACCTCCATCATCTGGTACAGAGGACATTTAATAAATTCTAAATTGAATTAAAATGTATTGATACTGAAATATGGAAACAAGCCAGAAGAGGCTAGACTTTCTCATGTCTCTCCACCCCTTCTTCCTGGAGTAGCTCCATACTTGAATAAATGGCTCAGAATGTCCTGGAATGGGCAATTCATTCCAGGTTCTAGCCAGCATGAAGCCAGCTTTTGAAAGCTGGGAAATGAGGTCAAGTTTGCTGGACCATCCAGTCCTATGGCATCCCAACCCATGCCAACCCCAGGACTGGGGTTTCTGATCTAAGATGGTCAATAGTTGTGTAAATTCTCTGAGTAAAACACATTCTTATCCCCAGGACTGCGGTGAGGTGGAACTCTGTGAAATCATGGGATGTTGGAGCTTGGAAAAGACCTCAGAGATAATGGAGTTTGGTTTACTCATTTTGCCAAGGAGGAAACTGGGCCCCAGAAAGGGAAAGTAACTTTCCCAAAGTCAGTCAATCAGTCAATAATCATTGATTAGGCAGCTGCTATGTGCCAGGAACTGTGCTAATTGCTGGAGATAGAAAGACCAAAGAAATTCCTGCTCTTGAGGAGCTCACAATCGAATGTGGGAGACTGTGCAAATAACTATGTACATACAAGTCATATACTGCATAAAAAGGAAATAAACAGAGGGAAGGCACTATAATTAAGAGGGATTGGGAAAGGCTTCTAGTAGAAGGTGAGATTTTGTCTGGGACTTGAAGGAAGCCAAGAGAGAGATACAGAGTGAGAACATTCTAGGCATGAGGGACAGCTAGAGAGAATGCCTAGAGCTTGGAGCCTGGAGCCTGGAGCCTGGAGTATCTTGTTTGAGGAATAGCATGGGGGCCAGTGGCATTGCATCAAAGGGGTGTGTGTGTGTGTGTGTGTGTGTGTGTGTGTGTGTGTGTGTGTATGTGTGTGTGCATGAGTCTCAGATGGAAGAAGAAAGGAAAGGTGAGAGGACAGATTAGGAAGGGCTTTGAACGTCAAACACAGGATTTTATATTTGATCCTGGAAGAGAAAAAGAGTCATAGGAGTTTACTGAGTAGGGTGGTTATGAAAATCCCTTTGGAGGCTGAAGGGAGGATGGATTGGAGTTGGGAGAGAGGTGAGGCAGGCAGACCTCCCACCAGGACATTGGAGTAATCCAGGCACAAGGTCATGAGGGCCTGCACTGGGGTGCCAGTGTCAGAGGAGAGAAGGGGGAAGATTGGAGAGATGTTAGGAAGATAAAATTGATCAGATTTGGCAACAGATTGGATATGGGGGGTGAGGGATAGTGAGGAGTGGAGGATTACACCTCGGTTATGAGCCTGGGGGACCGAGGGATGGAGGTGCTCTTGACAGTGATAGGAAAGGCAGGCCCTTGGAAGGGCTTGGGGGTCACTCAGCCAGCAAGTGGCAGGGCTGGGATAAGAAGGCAGGGGTCCTGCCCCGGAGCCCCCTCAGGCTTTCTGCTCCGAGGGCTTTGAGAGGGAAAGGAAGGGCAATGAAGGAGGGCCTCGTTACCTGCAGATGTGTAGGAAAGCCTCCAGCCTCCATTCTCCCCTGAATTGTCACTGTGGAACAGAATCTGGACGCTGTTGCTCTGGGTGTCGATGCGCCCTGGGGATTTCTCTCCACAGTAAGGGCCAAACTCTTTCTGCCCAGCCTTAATCTGCTCAGGGACAAAGAGAGAGAAAGGGGGCAGGATTATGAGGGGGGCTGGTACCACGCTCAGAGCCCTTCTCTTGCTCTCTCAGGTTGAGTGGGGTTGGGATCTGGAGTCCTTCATCTGATGGATTTGACAAACATTCCTGTACTTGCCCCTCTCACATGTGAGCAGTGTGTTCAGTGCAGGGACACAAGGCAAAGTCTCTGACCTTGAGGGGGTGTTGGTGGTGGTGAGCTTTACAATATCTAGGCAGAGAAGCAGGAGCAAGCTAATTTGAGGAGGGAGAGAGGACCAACACCAGGGGCTGAGGAGGAGAGGGAGGTCAGCAGAGGCTTCACCAGCACCAGGATGAAGCCTGGAAGGAAGCCAAAGATGGAGGTGAGGAGGGAGTGCATTCCAGGTAGGGGGCTCAGCCTGGACAAAAGGACAGAAAGAAGCAGAGGATTCAGTGGGGAGTTCGGAGAGCACCCAGTAGTCAGCTCGGTTGGGTTGGAGAGTGAGTGAAGCAGAATGATATGAAGAAAGTCTAAAAAAGGTGAGTGGGAGCCAGCCTGAGAAGGGTTTTAAATGCCAAACTGAGGAGCTTGTACTTTATGCCAGAGGCAATAGAGAGCCATGAAAGGTACTTGAGTAGGACAGTGCCTTCCACCTATGAAAGCCAGACTTCCTTGCAACCATTTGGTTACATCTACATCCCTAAAAGGCAGGCATGTATTCCAGCCCTTACTGCAGGGAGGCAGAGGGGAGGCCACCAGGCTGTGTCTGGACAGGAGAGACTGCGCAGGCAGATAACAGATGAGCTGAGGAAGAGCTAGTCTGAAGAGATCACTCCTTCCTAAGCTCCCTGAGGCATGTGGACGCCATAACTTCAAGGCAGGCTTGGGGATTAAGCCCATGCTTACTTAATCTGGGCTTCTAACAGATTCCCCCGGGATTCCTTGGCCAGGCTGTTCTGCTTTCTGGACCTGCTCTGGTTGCTGTCATTACAGAATCAGAGATTTAGAGCAGAATGGGATCCCAGCAAGTACCTAGTCCACCCCTCTCATTTTACATATTAGGAAACCGAGGCCCAGAAAAGTTAGATGACTTGTCCAAGGTCACACAGGTAGCAACAGAGCCAGGATGTGATCCCAGGTCTCTTCATTCTGGAGAGAGAGCTCTTTCCACTGTACCGTGATGCCCTCTTTGTGCACATCACAAGACTCCTGACACCCTTCTGTGTCTTGCCCAAAGAATGGGTCATATTACAATCTCCATTTTCCAGAAGCTTAGCTAAAATATGGGGTGTCTCAGGTCAACAGGGAACCCAATGGTTCCAGCTGTGGATTGGCCACAGATTCCCAGAAGGACATTGAAGCCAGAATTCAACTGTCCTCTTTCATAAGGTGACTGGACTGGGAAAATCATGCTGTGGAAATCAACAATCCATTGGGCATGAGGGCATTGCTGCTAGGACTTTCCTCCAGGGCATGGACTCACAGGCATTCCCCCAGGGATGGTGATGGGTTTCCATGAGCTACCTTTTTTGTGGCCCAGTTCCCTCTGTGACTCATCAGCTCCCCACCGGGAAGTCCCTTTGCCTCTCCTGGCCTTCGTTTCCTCATCTGTAAAATGAGAGCCCTGGACTGCTTTAGGATTTCTCTGGGGCTTTCCACCATGCCTTCCTTTTCCAAGAAACTCATCACTGGAATCTCATAATCCTGCAAGACTGAGTCAGCCTTGGTCCTCACTTCTCATCAGTCTTCTCTGCCCCTCTGGTTGGACCCTCAGAATGGAGGGCAAGGCCGTGGGCTCCAGGGACTCTGCTGAAAGAGGACGCTCAGCACAGCTACATGGCTTTTGGACTTCTTTGGACTCTATCACACCCCCGCACCAGGTACCTCCCCCTCCCCCTTCTCGGCTTCTTTTTTTTTTTTTGTAAGCTCCCTGAGGGCAGGGACTGTCTTTGTTTTTATTTGTACCTGTATTCCCAGCATCAGCACAAGATCTGGCACATAGTAGTTATTTAATAAATATTTATTGACTGATTAGATGATCTTTGAAGTCCCTTGCAGGTCTGAATCTATGAGCCTTTAGTCCCAGAGCACTGACCCACAGTGGGTCTGTGTCCACAGAACAGGATTTCTCCAGAGAGGCCTTAACTAGCTCTTATGGACACCCATCCCAGGACCCTGAGCCCTAAGCTGATATCACAAACATATCAGATGGGATGGGACTTGCCCAAGGTCACACAGCTAGTCATGGTCAGGCTGGGAATCACACCCAGATCCAGGCTGCTCCCCCTTAGTGTTGCCTGAGCATCCATTCCCAGGTGTGTGGCTCTGACTCCTTCTCCCGGCCGTTCTCACCTTGACGTAGTCATAGGGGCAGGACACCTCGGGGTGGTCTTCGACATCAAAGCTTTCCTCAAACTGGAGAGTGATGACAAAACCATCCTCCAGTTCAATTCTGTAGAGACAGTCTGAGCTCTTGGGGTACGGGCCAGGGAAGTCGGCGCTGCTGATCACTCCCGTCCTCTGGGTGAAGAGGTTGTCACTGCACTCCACTGTTCAAACACACCCACATACACATGAGCCACACACCATATGAGACAGGTCTGAGCAGCTCCAGTCCCTCCCATCCCCCCATGCCCACTGGCAGCTTCCTTGGTATGTGAACGACCGTAAGAGAGAGAGGCAAGAAGAGCATATCTGACATCTGAGCAGAGCTTCCCAGAGTCCAAAGTCATCTCACCTAGGGTTCCCAATGATTCTTTGGGCAGGCAGGGCAGAGAAAGGCTAGGGTCACTTTGAAGGGACTTGCCCAGATGACTCAGGAAGTGTTGGAGGTGGGCTAGAATCTATACTGATCTGTCTGACATCTATACTCACAGGAAAACTGAAGCTTATTGAGGGAGGGGATCATGACTCATTTTTGTCTATACCCCCAGCTCTTAGCTGGGGTCCAAGAGGGGCTTTGTAGGGGCTTGTTGGACTGGCTTCAACTGAGTGTATGGAGAACAGATGCTCAGCTGGGGTCACCAAAGACCCATGAAGCATTGGAGGCACTGAGGAAGATCCATTAATCACCAAGGTCCCTACCCTTGAGAAGCTTATAATCCAATGGGGAAATGAGATACAACACGCTGAGTGCATAATATCCAGAGTTTATATGTACTTCTAAGGTTAGCAAAGCATTTTATACATTCTATTACATCATTTAATCCTCACAGCAACCCTGGGGAGGTAGGTGCTATTATTATCCCCATATTACAGATTGAAGAAACTGAGGTTAAGTGACTGATTCAAGGTCACACAATTATTAAATGCCCGAGGCTGTATTTGAACGTAGGTCTTTCTGACTCTGGGTCCAGCACTCTAGCCACCGTGGCATCACCTGACTCCTTCTGTGGTGGGTACATGGTTCTCTGAAGTCAGGGACCCCAGATCTGGAGCTGGAAGGGATCTTATCTGGTCCACTCCCCTCATTTTACAGCTGAAGAAAGTAAGCCCCTGGAGGTGAAGGCTCAAGGTCACGTAGCTGGTAAAGGGTAAAGCTGGGAGTTGAACCCAGGATCTCTACCTTCAAATCCAGAGAATGTGAAGGGGGTCTGACAGCACTTTTAGAGCTTTCTTTCTTGGCCAGGAAACCTTGTCCTATCATATGCCCAAGATCGAGATCCTCAATGAAAATCAGAAGGTTCCCCCCTCCTCCATGCAGCCTACTCAGACCACCTGGCCCATGGTCCTTCTCATCTGAACATCTGAATGGCACGGACTTTGTGCTTCATGCGAAATAGTCACACATTGATGTGATTTGGTGGCACTTCTGTTCTCTGTCCTACTGTGTCCCTGTCTAGGCTGGACTCTCCCTGAGGGTAAGGACCCTGTCTTTTATTCCTTTGGGGGCTCAGTGCTTGGCATGGTGGCTAAAAATAGCAGGTGTTCCCAAAAATGTTTGCTGAATGAAGGGAAAAAAACCCTCCTCAATTCTTTGAGAAGACACCTACTCATGAACTTGCCTGCCGCATTTTCTAACTCCTCACTGCAAATATAATTAGAGAAAGCTGAGGAGCTGAGTGAAGGCTTTGTTTAGTCCTGTAGCTATAAGCAAAGCTGTGGTTTCCTTGGTTAACCCTCCCTAAGTCCTACTGGTGAGCTCACTCATGTTTTCTTTCCTTGCCACTGCTCTCCCTTTTGAACAATCCCCAGCGGCTCCTTGGCCACTTCAGTGCTTGGCAAGGGGCTGCCTGGTCTGTGCCTTTGCCAGTGGGCAATGCCAGGGCTCCAGCTGGCACTGGAGGTTCTGTCTATCCAAGAGAAAGTTGGCAATGTGCTCTATTATTTGAGAGACTGGTACCTGGGTGGCCAGTGGATTCCCCCAGGGACCCATGCCCTTCCTCCCCCTCTGTGGGTGAGCTTGTTGAAGTGAGTGCCACCTGCCAAGTTCAGAGGAGGGACTCATTGGAAGGCACCTATCCCTATCTTGGGGTGGGCATCCACTGGCACCCAAGTGCAGAAGTCCTATTTTTCTGATGGACAAAATGCAGTATTTTGGTGCCAGGGGATTGAGATGGGTTTCTTTTTTAACTCAAACAATCAACAATCCTTTATCAGGTGCTTACTGTGTCCTGAGTATTATTCTAGGCACCAGAGGCACAAAGACAAAAACTGAACAGCCCCTGCCCTCAAGGTGCTTACATTCTATCTGGGGGAAGCTGGACAACATAGCTAATGTTTACACAGAGCTGTAAGGTTTGCAAAGCACCTTATATGTATCATCTCATCTGATCCTCGAACAAGTAGGTGGCACTGTTATGTCCATTTTACAGATGGGGAAACTGAGACTGAGAGAAATTCACTGACTTGCTCAGGTATCCAGGTTGAAATATCCACAAAGTAACACTGGTTCTCAGGTGAGAAACTAAGGCTGGATATGTAGATCTGGGAATCAGATGTGTGGACATGAGAGTTGAGGCAATGAGAGCTGATGAGGTCATCAAGAAAGGGAAGAGGACCCAGGACGGAACTTAGTTACTCAGTAACTCAGTGACTGAGGGAGTCATGGGTGAAGATCCAGCAAAAGAGATTGGGAAAAAACAGTCAGAGAGGCAGGAGGAGATCCAGTAGAGAGACATTTCAGAAAAACTGAGAGGCAGCTAGGTGGCACAGTGGATAGACCACTGGCCCTGGAGTCAGGAGGACCTGAGTTCAAATCCAGCCTCAGACACTTGACACTTACTAGCTGTGTGACCTTGGGCAAGTCACTTAACCCCATTGCCTAGCAAAAAACAAAACAAAATAAAAAACCCCCCAAAACCTAGGGAGATGAGAGAATCTGGGAGGAGCTGGTGATCATCAGTGTCAAAGGATGCAGAAAGGCCAAAAAGGAAATGGAGAAGGTGTCACGGTGCAGGGAAAAGAGTAGCTAAGCGCCAGTGACACCCCAAAAGGGCAAAAACCTTCCCTGCCCTTGAGGAGCTCATATTTCAGGTAGGAGAGGGGAAACATGGCCAACAGACGAGAATGCAGGGGGGTCAGCTCTGGGGGTGACTTCTAGTGGTTCCACATAGGACCAATGACCACAATGGCAGGCATTGCTGCAGCACTACAGAGGTTCCCCAGTACTTTACATATGTCGTCTCATTCGAGTCTTATGAGAACCATATGAGGTTGGTACTATTATTATCCCCTCCATTTTATGGAGGATGAAACTGAGGCACAGAGATGTTCAGTGACTTTCCCAGGGTTACACGGCTACTAATTGCCTGAGGCAAGATTTGAACTCAGATCTTCTGACTTCCAGGCCCAGCCCTTTATCACCTGTGCTACCTATTTGCTGATATACTGAAGTACCTTATTCATGTAAGTTTTGGCAATGACCCAGTGGGACTGAGTGGGTCAGGACACCCTCGAACACAAAGCACCCCTATATTCAGTCCCTAGCAAGATTCCACATCTCCTCCCCAAGAGCTCAGGATTTTTTCTTTCAAAGCCTGTTGTTATACGTTTCAAGGTCTTTCCCCATTCATTTCCTGTGGGAGACACATCTAATTTTTTTTTTTAGCTCAACATTGAAAGCTGTTTGGAATCTAGCACAGTACCTGGAACATAGTAGGTGCTTCATAAATGTTTATTGAACAAATGACTGAATAGAATCCAAGGGCCATGGGTCATTACAGCTAGAAAGGACTTTAGAATTCATCCAGTCCAAGACCTCATTGTACAGACATTTGAGATCTTGATGTAAACCAGAGAGCCTGAGAGGCCTCAGAGGGGACTCTGCATATTAAATGCTTTTTAAATGTGAGCCACTTACTGCTTTAATCTCCCAAAGCTAGGAAGCCTCAGGGCTGGGATTTGAACCCATACTTCCGGACTCTGAGTCAAGCCACTTTCTCCACTGCACCATATGGTACATGGATGATTAAATTACAGGCATAAGGTGGTGGATGTAACTGATGCTTCAGGTCATCTGAATAGAATGCTAATTTTTAGCATTGTGAACCTGCTTTCTCATTCTTGGCAAGCCAGGACTTAGCTTTAGGCAGCCCTGGCATCGTGAGCATCATCATTCCTGACCCCTCCCCCCAGCACTGGAAGAAATGTCCCAGAATGTTCCAGGGCTCTCTCTTGGGCACTTGGCCTCAGGTTCATTCTTCTGACCTGTCTCTTGCACTCAATTCAATTCAGCAAGAATTAATAAGTACCTACTATGTGCCAGGCACTGTGCTGGGTCTTTGAGAGACAAAGACAAGCCTGAATCAGCCCTTGACCTTAGGAAACTTCTATTTTACAGAAGAAATGCAACATGTACCCAGATAAGTAAGTGAGAACTATATGCATGTTAAATGCCAAGTGATTTCAGAGTAGGGACTGCACTCTTGACCAGGGCTGGGAAGAGATCAGGAGAGACATCCTATAAGGAGATGGCACCTGAGGTGAGTTTTCCAGGGTGCTAGGGATTCCAAGACGTGGAGGTGAGAATGGAGATTATTTCAGGACATAAATGCTGTGCAAAGGCTCAGAGGTGGGAGATAGAGCTTTCAGTCCCACAGAGTGATAGTAATTAGACCTGTCATCTGAAACATAACTCGTGTAAGAGGGAGCCATATGAATTCAGTCTGGAAAGGGAGGCTGGAATCCGGTTGTAAAGGTCCTTATCTTATGGCTATTCCCAACAGCTTTTCAACCTCAACCAAATCAGGAAGCTTTTTCTGAGCCTCAGTTTCCTCATCTCTAAAATGAGGAAGGACCCTCCCCCCTTCTGTTTTGGCAATGATGGTGGCAGTGGAATGGAAAAGGGGAGAGAGGGTGCTAAGAATCACTTAGCTCTTAGATCATCCATGAACATTAACAGTTGGTTTTCTAAATGTAAGACCAATCCTTGTCTGGTGACCAGTAAGTGGAAGTGTCACTGGAAGAGTAGAATGTAATGAGTAATGATAGATAAATGGATGGAGCATTTATTAAGCACCTACTGTGTTAGTTCTGGGGATTCCACCCTCCCCCATCCTGCCCACTCATATTGGGTTGTATAATTAGGACAAATTCAGGGGTGGCTGCTCGAAATGGAACCTTCTAGGTTGGGGGAGGGGCAGAGATGCTGGTCTCTCTTACCTCTGCAGGTCCTGTTGTCTGTATGGAGGATGTAGCCAATGCGGCAGGAGCAGTAATAGCCTCCAATGTAGTTATGGCAGTAGTGATCGCAGGCCAGCTCCTCGTCACTCTTCTCTGTACACTCGTCCACATCTGGGGGAGGGGGAAGATGGAGGGGGATGAATCAGCTGTGAAGGAGGAGCAGGTGGGGGCCAGTAAAGCAGACAGAGGTAACCAGCCTCCAGAAGCACACTGTACTCTAAGAGGAGAGGGGAGTGAATGAGACAGCTTCAGGAAATCACACAGCCCCCATGCCTTGACTTACCCACAGCCATGTAATGGGCGTCAAAGCCGGTGAAGCGTTCCTCATTGGAGAAATCTGATCGGAAAGTGAGGGCCATGAAGGGGCCTGGGGAGAGGACCACCTGCTGGCCGGGGGCTTGTTCTGTGTCTGTGGTCTCCCTCCCACAGAAGAGAGCCAGCACCTGGTCCTCGGCTTCTACCTAAAGGAGAGGCAGGAAAAAAGAGCAGGTCAGCCTCGACCACAGACTTGGATCTAGAACCCTTCATGGCCCTGGAACACTTTCCCTTCAGCTACTCTGGGAGGTTAGTAGCGTGAATATGACATAGACCTTTTACAGATGAGGAAACTGAAGCTCTGGGAAAACCCCCAACACCATATAACATCTCAACCTAAATCCTTTAATGTTTGCCAGACACATTCTATCCATTAGCTCATTAGAGTCTCACAATGGCCCTTTGACTCTAGGGACTATTATTATATCCATTATACAGATTATGAGACTGAGTCTCAGAGATACAGTGAATGGTCTAGGGGTTATCATCACTTATAGCTTGCAAGAACCTGAATTAAGCATTCCAAACTCTAGGACCAGGGTCTTGTCTATTGACTGTGCCTTGGAGGTGATGTCATATGGCTAGGGATGTGAAGGATTGGGACGGATAGAAGAGTCTGGGATGTTAGGATTTTGAGAATGAGTCTATTCAGGATGCTGGCAGCATTGTAGGACGACTGAGGCTGTTAAAGAATCTGCACATAGTTCCACAGACTAGGAGCAGATGACTGGGTGGTTCAGTGGCTAGAGTTCTGGGCTTGGCGTCAATAAGACCTGAGCTCAGATCCTGCTCCAGACACTAGCTGTGTGACCCTGAGCAACTCACTTGTATTTCATTTTCCTCATCTGTAAAATGGAGACAATAATACCACCTCTCTCTCAGGTCCTAATAGAATAACAGTCAAGGTGCTTTGCAAATCTGAAAAGGGTTTTTAAGTGCCAGCTCTTAGTATTCCCCTCAAAGAAGGGATTCTTCATGCAAAGGAGGTGTCTACAGTTTTATAGGAAAGTGGTCTTTTTTAACAGGCAGTCTGCAAATGCAAAGGACCTACTATTCGATTTAATACGACACAGTACAAGTTTACCAAGTGCCTACTATGTGCTAGGCTGGTTACTGGGGTTAGAAGACAAAACCAGAGTCCCTGCCATCAAGAAACTGACTTTCTACTGAGGCAGACCCAGCATGTGCACAGATAAGTAGATATGCAATGTATGTGTAGGAATGGGGTGGGAGGCACCAACAACTGAGGGAAATAGGAAATGTCTCATGTTGGAGGTGACCCAAGCTGAACCTTGAAGATAACCGGGGGTCCAAGGGGCAGAGGAAAGGAGGAGGGTGCCCAAGAATGGGGCACAGCCTGTGCAAAGGTGCAGAGGTGGGAGATGGGATGTTTGTAGGAAAAGCACGGAGGCCAGTTCAAAGGATGAGTGAGTGGGCCTTGTAGACTGGACCCAGATCATGAAAGAGCTTCCATTTTGTGTCAAGGCAATAGGAAGATATGGAAGGTACCTGATCAGAAAGGGGAGCGACATGATCACACTGTGCTTTAGGCATGTTGTTTTGATGGCTGTGTATGGGAAGGATGGATTGGATAGGGGAGAGACTTGGGATGAGAGACCCTTTAGGAGCCTTAGTAGTTCAGGCATGTGGTGATGAGGGTCTGAACCCAATGGTGGCTGTGTGGTGGACCTTAAAGGGAGAGATGTTGTGGTGGCAGAACTGATGATTGGATTGTCGATGGATTGGATATGGGGCAGGGAGTGGTGTGAGGGAGAGAGAAGAGTCCAGGATGATTCCAAGATTCAAGTTTGAGGGACAGGAGAATGGTGGTGCCCTTGACAGAAACAGAGAAATCTGGATCCTTACTTGGCAGTCCTTACAGAAAGAGTCTTCCTGCACGTCTGGGTTACAGGCTGAGGGTGGAAACCTGCCCTTGACAGATGGATGTACCTCCTTAGGAGCAGCCAGAAGGGCTCTGCGTGAGATCTGAGGACCCTATAAATCATTAGCTCAGGCTTCAGCTAAGTAGAATAAACAAACCGGGGGGCAAACCGGAGTGAATCCAGCTGCCTTGATTTGCCTTTCCAAGAAACCAAAGCCAAGTTTGAAATGTTTGCAAGAAGGGGATCTCAGGATTTAGAGTGGCTTAGAGATCACTTGGTCCAGCCCGGTGATTTATGAAAAAGGACCGGAGGCTCAAGATGATATAGGAGCTGTCCAAGCCAACACAGGTCATCTCCTGAGTACCTTCTTGTGGACACAGGGCTCTGTTCTGTTTGCTTAGCTCAAGCCAGAATTGCTTAGATGACCAAACTCACGGAACATTGTAGCTGAAAGCTAGAAGGGAGAGAGCTCAGAGTCGAGACTCTGGGGTCGGGAGGGAGCTGGCCAACCTCGCTTTATAGAACAGGTTCTGACAAAGGAAATCACTTGCTTAAGGCCATGCAGCTCATTAGTCAGATCACTCTGTTTACTTAAAAACATCAGTTGGCCTTGCTACAGGGCTTTAAGGCTTGCCAGGTGCCTCGTCAGATGGCCTCTTTCTTTGTGGCCAGTCTCTCAGCTGTGTAATTATGTCTTAGGTATGTTCCATATATGCTCCCCTTTCTTGAGCATCGGTTTCATAATAGATTAGTTTGCCACCCATTCTGTGACTTGTGTTCCCAGTCTATCCAGAAACTGCTCAGGGATTCTCAAAGAAGAAGCCATGGGGGTGCTAATGGCCAGTTAGGGACTCTCCATGATACCATACAGACATTGTCCTTTATGGGTGCTCCTGAGGATGTGGCATGGGTGGGCAGATAGGCCCGTGAGAATGTCCCAGATGGGGCTGCCCTGGAGGTGTTTGGTGCTTGCCAGGACAATGGCCCCAAAGTGCTGAGACCCAGGAGGTAGGAACATTCATTCCATGGCGCACCTTTGGATATGGTTTCAGGTCTTGCTGTGGCTAAGAAGTCCATGAGCTGGCAATGATTTTCCTGGGCTAAACCTCTGAAGCCATCACTGAGTTTGCAGGACTTCAGCCTTCCAGTCAGGTAGGACCTGTCAAAGCCTGCCCTCTGCTGGCATCCCCTCCAAGAACACAGGATCTCCCCCACTTCGTTGTCTGGGAGCGGGCTCGTGGAATCACAGGTCTGGAGCTAGAAGGGGCTGTAGAGAGGCCCTCCAAACTGCCCTCTCATTTTGCAGGCAAGGAAACGGAGGCTTAGAGAAATGAAATGACTTCTCCAAGGTTTTTTTTTGTAGTAAGTGGTGGAGCTGGGGATTTCAATCCAGGTCCTTTGACTTCCAAACCAGTGCTCTTGTAGCGTGCTGATATCTGCTGACCCCATTGACTGACCTACCCAACTGCCGGGACTTCCTGTCTGCCCCCAGGCAAGGACTACATCTGGAATCTTAATATAGGCCACGTGAGTGCCCATCAACCACCAGCAAATTAGCCAGGAGGCTTGTTTGAACACTTCTTTCAACGCAATGGTATGTTTTGTTTATTTAAGTGACAGTTGCTAGGTTTTCATTAGGGGTTCTCAGCAAGCCAAAACCGTGTTTAAAAACAATCCAACCTCCTTCCCCAAATTAATCCGGGGTGAGAAGAGGAGAGAGAGGTGGAGAGGAGAGGGAGAGAGGGACAGAAGGAGAGGAGAGAGCTCCATCTACAAAGAGGGGCTTCTTGAGAAGCTCCCCTCCCTGGGGGAATCCAATCCCCCAGCAGTTTGGACTCTGTGCTGGATCTTCTTCATAATGAAGGTGAGCACATCCCGAAGCCTCAGGGGATCAAGGGTCATGATCTGATCCACAGTGTGCCCTAATCTGTGGAATAATAAGCTGTGTCTCCAGAGCAAGCTAAATAAAACCTTTAAACCTTTTTTTCCTCCTTAAGAGTTCAAAGTAATTAATAAGAGATCACCAGCCATAGTTACCACATGTTGCACCTGTCAAGGAATCGTGTAGTTTACTCCTAGTGAGTCAATCTATTAGATGCCGACTGTGAGCCAGGCGCTCTGCTACAGAGTCCCCGCCCTTGAGAAGTTGGAAATAACACAGAGGAACTGGCTCAGATCCTGGCTTTGTCACCTGCGACATGTAGGACCTTAGACCTCAGTTTTCTCATTCCTGAAATAAGGGTGATGAACTAGTTGACCTCTGAGACCCCTTCCAGATCTACAGATGGGATCCTATGACCTCTCTGACCTTCAGTTTCCCTTTCTGTAAAAATGAGGAGGCTGGTCTAGATGCCTCTGAGGTGTCTTTCATGTCTGACTCTAGATCCCCAGAAGTGGCACATCCGACATGCGTGGGAAACACCCTGCCGGAATGGAACCTGTAAGATGAAATTCTACTCTGTGGAGTCGAATGCTTTTTCATAGTCAAAGAACAAGAAATCCGCCAGTATCTTGTACTCTGTGCCTGTCAGTCAATGGTGTGATTGTAAAGACACGTGATCTGCCTCCTGCTCAGAGGGTCCCGTCAGTACGGAAAAGAGGCGTTCTTCATCCACTTGGGTTGTCTCGTGTGATTGGTCAGGTTGAACTCCTCTGAGTGATTGTGGATCTCACCTAGGACATCTGCCTTGGAGATGCTGCCGGGCACAAGTACCGGGGATGAAGCCCTAGTTAAGGGGAAGGGACAGACTGGGCGCCATCTTGAACCTTCTGCGCTAGCATCACTGCTCCATTAGGGCAGATCGGTGATCTGGTGGAAACCTATGTGATTTTAACTCTTAAGGGCAGAAGAGGGATCTCTGCCTGGTGGAAGGGCATTGTGGGTCTGGACATCCCTCCTTCGCAGTGGACTGTCCGTGTGCCCAGAGGTACGTGGCTCCCTTTTGGGAAAGGCATCGGCCGGGCTAGAGCGGCCCTGGAAGTCTTATCTCCCTCCCATGGACCTGATCCCGGCGAGGACGTGGAACAGGGCCGGGCCTCCGGCAGTCACATAAACAAAGAGGTTGCTGGCCCCGTCAGGCTCTGCTGCCTCCTCTGTGAAGTGTATACTTTCCCTCAGATCATTTACAATCCCAGAGCAGCCTGGTAATTAAATGCTGACTCCTTGTTTGGAGAGCTTGCTCCAGGGGTCATTGAGTCAACATTTTCACTAGAGAAGCTTCCTCAGGCAGGGCGGTGTCAAACGTGGAAGCGAAACTCTCTCCAATACCCCCCCCCCCCAGGGGCTCCCCTGAGCTCTATGGGCCCCTCCCCCTTCACTTCCTGTTGCTGCTACTCTAACCCTCACTGAACGCTCGTCCAATGACCTCATTCTCCTGGGCCAGTCAGTGCCTGGATTCACCCAGGAATGCTTTCAATTCAGCCTTCTCTCCCAAGAGGCGGTCTTGCTGTTTCTGACACAGCTGGTGGTCAGCCTGGTATCATTGCCTTGCCCTGTGCTAGGCATGGGAATGTCAGAGGGGGATGCCACAGTCACTGAAGGCACCATCCCTGCCCTGAGATCATAATAGCCAACAAGCCAATCGGTCAACAAGCATCTATTAAAAAGTTCTATATATGCCAAGCAATGTGCTAAGTGCAGGGGATACAAAGAAAGGCAAAAAAGAGTTCCTGCCCTCAAGGGGCTTACATTCTAATGGAGGAGACCGCATGCAAATATGAGGCTCATGCAAACTATATCCTGGGGGGCGGGGGCGGTGCTATATAAAGGTCTCCTACAGAAGATGGGATTTTGAGCGGAGTATTTAAAAAAGTCAAGGAATCTACGAGGCAAAAGTTAGGGGTCAAAGCATCTCCGGCATGGGGGAAAGGCAGTGCAAAATCCTGCAGTGGGACATAAGCGTCAAGTGAGAGAAAGAGCAAAGAAAACAGAGTGAAGAAGTCAGATTGGAGTCCATAGAGGGGTGCAAGGAGGCAGCTAAATGGTCTCATAGTGCACAGAGTGCTGGACTTGGAATCAGGAAAGCTTATCTTCCTGAGTTCAGATATGGGGTCAGATATTTACTAGCTGTGTGATGCTGGGCAAGTCACTTCATCCTGTTTGCCTCAGTTTCCTCATTTGTCAAATGAGCTGGAGAAGGAAATGGCAAACCTCTCCAGCATCTTTGCCAAGAAAACCCAAATGGGGTCATGAGGAGAGTTCAACAAGCCTGAAATCAACAAGGATGGAGGGCATAAAGTATATGAAATGTTTATTGAATTCAGTTGAAAACTGGAAGGGTAGCAAAAGGGCCAGTTTGTAAAACCCTTTAAATACCAACAGAAGATTTTAGACGTGATCGTAGAGGTAATAGGGAGCCACTGTGGTTTATTAAATGAGGTGGTGGTGGAGGAAGGCATTATCAGACTATATTTTAGGAAAATCACCTTTGAGCAGAGTGGAGGATAGATTTGAGCTGGGAAAGATGTGACACGGAAAGACCTATGAGGAGGCTATTGCAATAGTCCAGGAGAGAGAGGATGAACGCCTCTTCCAGCATAATGGATATGTGAATGCAGAGAGGGGGATGAGAGATGTGGGGCAAGTAGAGATGATAAGTTTGGCAAATGACTGGATTTGGGAGGAGGTGATTGGGGTTCAGCAGGGTAAGAAATTGAAGATGGCACCAAATTGGCAAGCCTGATGACCAGGAGAATGGAGATGTCCTTGACACACTAACGGAGAAGTTTGGAAGACTTGAGGGTAGGGTTGGAATAATAGCAATAAACAGATGTAACATCATAATGTCTGTGAATGCTTTACATACGTTATCTCACGGGGCCCTTTCCATAACCCAGGAAAGTGCAGGCTTGTTATTTTTTTAAATCATCATTGCCATTTTACAGAAGAAGAAACTGAGACTCAGAAAGGTAAGATCATAAGATCGCAGGATCATGGCTTTAGAACTGGAAGGGCCTTTGTGGTCAGGTAGTCCAACCTCCTCATTTTACAGACTAGAAAACTGAGTCAGGGAGGGAAGTGATTTACCCAGGGGTCACACAGTCTGTGTGTGACAGGAGATTAGCACCAACACTTGGCTTTAACCACTCACCAGTGATTCTTATTTTTGGTCTCAGGATCCCGTTATCCTGTGAGAAATTGTTGAGGACGTCAAAGAGCTCTTGGTTGTGTGGTTTCTATCTATTGATAGTCACTGTATTATAAATTAAGCGTCTAAGTATTATTATGAAAATAGCTCTGACCTCCTGAAAAGGTCTTGGGGACCCTTCAGGGTCCTTGGACCACACTTTGAGAGTCATTGCACTGCAGCAGTCTACTTCTCTTGAAAGTATCCTGATCTAGGAGGGGGCAGCAGCACACATCTCCCCGAGGGACTGGGCGCTCTGGTCATCAGAGGACAACCTCCCTGCAGCCGCTGCCCAGCCCACACCGCAATGCTCTGCTTCTCGGCTTCCTGGAGCCATAGATCCCCAAAGTACTTCACAGCCCGGATCGAGGCAGATGCCCAGGGGTGAATTCAGTAGGATCCTGCCTGTTTTATATTTGTCTGGGCAGGGAGGCACTTCTGATTTTCACTCCCCAAGGGTGCACTCCCATCTCCTTTCCCAGCAGAGCAGACAAGTGTTCTTAAGGACCGCATACTTTGCATCTTCATTAGTCAGTGTGAGTGAGAAGTCACACCTTCAGTGTGAGCTCGCTGCTGGCTCAACACTTTCCAGGTGGCACAGGGCAGGATATCACTGATTCATTCCTAAGCTGTGCCTTCAGGATCCCTCCCTAAAATTGGAGTTTCATTGAGGTGGGGCTCCTCCACTTCAATTCCATCAGATGCCAAGCAGTAGGATACTTGCTCACAGAAATGCCCTTTCCCAGAGGGCAACTGGACATTTGCCCTGGGGCCTGGGAAAATACCTGAAAACTCTGCCTGGTGGCTGGACATTGTCAAGAGGGGTCAGGCATGGAACCAGGAAAGAAATGGGGAAGAGGGAGAGAGGGCAGGGTGGGGAAGGGGGTGGTGTCAGAAGGTGGAGAATAGCAGGAATCAGGATACAGGGCCAGAAGGGAGAGACCTAGATGGGGAGACCTCACCATAAAGTCCAGGCAGATGGCAGGAAGATGGCAGGCAGAGCCAGCAACCAGAATAGAGAGAGGAGCAGAGGCAAGTCAGTCAGGAGAATCAGGGAATCATGGACGTGGGGGGTTTCTCAGAAGCCCGTGAGCCCAGCCTGAACCTGACCAAGAATCCACTCTGCACCGTGCCAACCTCTGCATGAACACCACTTGTGAAGGGCAGCTTGCTACCTCCCACAGTCTGAGACACATTGGAGCAGCTCTGATTGCTGGGAAGTTTCTCCTGACATTCAGCCTAAAGCTTCCTCTTTGAACCCATCCCCCATTCTGTTCCCTACAGCAGAGCAGAACACATCTCAACTCTCTTCCTGACCAGCCCTTTACATGCTTAAGGACAGATCGCTATCATGCCCCCACTAAGTCTCGCGCTTTTCCAGTCAGTACATCCCCAGGTACATTCCCAGTACATCCTTGCATGCCACAGTCCCTAGGCCCTTCACTTCTACTTCTAAGGCAACTTCAAGGCTCCAGCCTCTTCAGCTTTTTCCGGTTAGAACTCAGACATCCACCCCGAGTACCTTGGGTCCAATGAACTTTTCCCTTATCTTATTCGATCTGAGGCCACCATGACACTGCCTGGCCATCTCCAAGACTGGCTTCCTGCATCTTCTCACTCACACTTTCCACTGAGTGTTCCATATGTGTTATCTTCTCCTATGAGAATGAGGGCAGGGACTGGTGTTCATCCTGTTTGCTCTTTTTCATATCCCCAGCTCTTAAGGAACAATGCCTGGGACAAAAGTAAGAGCTTAATAGATGTCTTTTTTCCTTCCTTCCTTCCTTCCTTCCTTCCTTCCTTCCTTCCTTCCTTC
>NW_020954588.1:50521039-50551071 GCF_900497805.2 Vombatus ursinus
TTCCTTCCTTCCTTCCTTCCTTCCTTCCTTCCTTCCTTCCTTCCTTCCTTCTTTCTTCTTTTCTACCTCCCTCCTTCCTTTCCTCCCCCCTCTCTCATTCTCTCTGTTTCTTTCTCCCTCTCTCTCTTTCTCTTGGTCTCTTTGCTTTGATACCAGGCTGACCAACAATTATGTTAGAAACAGTAAGACAGCCTCTTAGGAGAGAAGGCAGATTGCTCTGCTTGGAACTGCTTTCCATTCCATTTTCTTCTCTGTGGATGGGGGCATCCCTTAGGAACATGTGAATTCCTTAAGGGTTTTTTTGGAGGGTCCTTATAGCTAGAGTTCCTTGTGAATAGTAGGAGCTGAGTAAATGTTAGCACAGTGCATAGTATGAGGTAAGGGCTTAATGAGTGCTTGTTTCATTCATTCATTTATTCATTTTTTCTTTCTTCCTTTTTTCTTTTATTCATTCAGTTGAGCATGGAGTACTGACAGATTGCCTCAAATTCCAGAGTAAATTTATTCTCCTTATTCATTTAATTCTACTCCCCCTTTTATGAGCCTTATAAATAAAAAAGGCTCTATAAATGTGAATAATTATTTTTACTAGTTATTAGGGTTATTTACTTTGGGCTGAGGTTTTCTCAATGTATGTCAGGCCACAGTTCTGCAAGGACCCCTGGTGCTCGTGGCACCAGATTCTTTCCATTGACGTAGATGAGAACCCCACCATGCCTGGGCGGAGCATCTTTATGAGTGGCTGGAGCCAGACCCCTCAGCACCAGCCTCTGATGACAGATCTCTGTCCAATGAACCTTGGTCAGTCCTTGGGTATCGAGAGGGCTAGCAGCTCACCAGGCCTAAGGGGACCCCCACACTGAGGGACATCCTGGAGACAGCTCCAATGGCAAATGGATGGTTAAATTATCAGTGTGAACACCTATACCTCAGAAATTAGCAAACGCTACAAATCAAGGCTTAGTTTATTGTTGTATGTATTGTCTAGACTTAAGAAAGAAATGGAGAAAATGTTAATAATGTCAATTAATTTTTGTTTTTGGAGAGCCACTTGTTAAACATTTACCAACACACCACTGCTCATACCCCAAAGGGGCCTTTCCCTAAGGGGGTATACAGGGCAGGGTTGGATTATATCATACCCCCCCCACTTTCAGTCTCTGACTCTATGGTCCTGTTATTCAAACTCTCAACCTCTTTGGGACTCAGTTTCCACATCTCTGAAAGAAGAGAGAGTTGGGCTTGCTCTGAGATCCTTTCCAGCTCATAGGATCCTATGATCTCAGGACTGAAGCAGGATTTCCCTCCTTCTCAGTATTTTTGATCTTTCTTCCCACTCATTGTCTTTAGCTCTTGAATAAAAGGAAGGGGATGCATGGGTGGGTAAGAGGACTGTGGACTTAAAAAAGATCAAGTCCTACTAAATAGTGGCAATGAGATGAGATAGTTCACCTCTCTGTGCCTCAGGTTCCCCTTCTGAAAAAGTAAGCAATGAGTGCCCATTTCCCTTTCCCAGTGCTCTTATGAGAGTGTGAGGTTCTTCTCATCTTAGGACAAATTTTACCCTGGGGGGAGGTGACTCATGACTCAGGGTCCTGAGATAACCCTTTGTGATATTCTGCTGCCCAATCCTATGGAAATGTCTGCTGTCATGACCATCAGCTGGCAAGATCACAAGTGAAGAGAGTCAGGGGTAGGGCTGAGACCTTACTGCCCCAGGCTTCCTGTCTCCCAGGCCAGTGGCCTGATCTCTCTTGCTTTTCCTCTCCCCTGCCCTTCTCTTACTCCCTTACTTTCTTTCCCATTGCCTCTGACCATGTTTTAGACCTGGCAGTGGTAGCCATGAACAGCTCCACAGGCCAGGAGATGGCCCCACTTTGCTGACCATACTGTCCCTGGTACCAGCAGTTCTGTAAATCATATTGATTTTAAAATTTACAAAACCCTTCGATGGGCATTATTTCGTACGCGTTACATAAGAACCTTGTGAAGTAAGTTTTTGATTATTATTATTTCTATTTTACAGATGAGGAAACTGAGGCAGGCAGAAGTTAAGTGACTTGCCCAAGGTCACAACATGGTCATAGCATTATCCACCTTTAACTGGATGGAACCTCAGAGACCATCATTTTACTGATGAGGAAAGTGGGTGGGGCCCAGAAGGAGGCAGGTTAAAGCCCCTCAGTGGGTCAGTGGCCAAGCTGGGACCAGCACTAATGTCTCTATACTCCCAGCCTGTGTGAGATTGTGTCTGGTAATAAGTACCAGGACCAAAGTGAAGAAGGCGCTAGACACAAGGAGGGTATTGTTCCTGTATCATGGCTAAAGGCCAGAAATAATGGGTGGGACAGAGCAGCTGCTGGCAGGTCCCTGGGAGGCTGGGAAAGTGGTGGCTGCCAGGAGGCACCCCGGGTGGGGAGGGAGGGGGACAAGAAAGGGATAGACTCAGAGCGTAAACGCTACAGGGGAGAAGAAAGGGCCTGAGTCCTGGGAATCCACAGACAGGGACATCCTGCAGGTGGGGGGCAGAGGCTTGGCCCTTTATTCCAGGCAGGGGATTGGAGAGAAAGGGAGGGGGGCGTCTGGGAAAGAAGAATGGGGAGGAGTCCTGGGAGATTTCCCCTTCCAGCTCCTTTGCCACGGTGAATAGCCGGGGCTGGAATTGTGGGACACAGGGGAGAAAGCTGTTCGATCCTTTCCCCACCCCTCTTTCAGCGAAAGAGGGAAGTCGCATTCACATGCAAATCCCCTCCCTGGCAGTTGAGAGATGTGGGCAGCACAGGGCTCCGGCGCCTGGCCAGGGTAGGGAGAGGAATAGCCCAGGAATTGGTAGGCAAGGAAAATTAGATCAAGATGGGGATGCTGAGCTTCTAGGGGTGGGGTAGGAGGATGGGGGCGAGCATGGAGCTTGTTTCCAGGGTCACTCCTCTTTTGGAGGGAGGAGAGATGACCAGGGAGGGGGAAGCTGGGCAAAATAAGGGAGGGAGAGGGGCAAGAAATGACTGGTAATTTCTAGCTCTGAAGCCCAACTCCACAGCTGAGGCCTCGCTAGGAATTTAGACCCACTGAGTGTTACTGCCAGAAAGGATCTAGAGTGCTGAATTGGAACCATGGGATTCTGGGTTTGAATCTTAGCTCTGTTACCTTCTACCAGTATGACCTTGAGCAAGTCACTCAACCTCTATCGACTCAGTTTCCTAATTTGTAAAATGATGGAGATGAACTTGATCATCTCTGAGGTCCCTTCCAAACCTTTAATCTGTGATCCTATAATCTCTCCTTCCTCAGATTTTACCGCAAAACCAGCTGTGTGCTGGCAAATACTTAACAACCAGCTGTCCAAAAAAGCTTGACACACTTAAGTAGAATGTGCATTCTCCCATATGATACCAGTGCTGGAAACTGTTTAACAGCTCTTTCTTTTTACATAGAAAAGATTCCATCTCTGACTTGTGTTAATAATGGTTTGTTTTCTGATAAAAGGAAGAAATAGTCACTGTTGGAAGGGTTGTACAAAGACAGGTACACTAAAGCATTGTTGGCATACCTGTCAATTACTACAACTATTTTGGGAAGCAATTTGGAGTTATATAAGCAAAATGGCTCAATGTCTATACTCTTTGACCCAATCCTATTTCTGAGGTCACTGACAACAAGAAAGGTTGGTCCCAAACACACCAAAATATTTATAGCAGCACTTTTTGTGACAGTGAAGAATTGGGAACAGAGTAGATACCCCTCGACTGAGGAATGACCAACCAAATTATGACCCATGAATCTCATGGAAAATGACCAGGCTGTAAGAAATGATACATGCGATCAATGCCGAGAAGCCTGGGAAGACCTAGATGCTCAAATGCAGGGCGACAAAAGCAGACCCAAGAAAACAATAGACTCAATGACTGCAACGATGTAAGTGGAAAGAACAAAGAAACTCAAAAAGATGAAAAGTGAATGTTATGAAATTACAAAGACCAAACTTGGACTCAGAGAAGGCAGATCCTTCGCAATGATTATGATTGACTGTGATTCTTGAGAAAACCCTAAAATGGATCATTGAAGAGATGGCTGGTGAACATCCCCACAAAAGCTTAATCTGCATTATTAACATTTTATCATCACTTCCTTAAGTCCAGGTCATCATCAAAACAGTCTATCAAGCCCTCATCTATAGCCTTGTTGAGTGTCTGAGATGTACATGCTCACACTGAAAATTTAACAATCAGTTTGCTTTAAGATTTGCAAAGGGCTTTGCAAACGTTGTCTCATTTGAACCTTACAACAATGCTGGGAAGTAGGTGCTGTTATAATCCTCATTTGACAGGTGAAGAAACTGATGCAGACGAGGTTAAATGACTTGCCCAAGGTCATATAGCTAGCGTTTAAAGCAGGAGCTGAACTCAGGTCATCCTGATTCTACATCCAGATCTTTATCTACTGCATCACCTAGCTGTCTTCTTGTAATCATTTATGAATTACTTGGGATAAATAATAATTTAATGTGGTTTCATATTGTGACAGCAATGGTCATGCATATGTGTTTCTCTTCATAGAAGGCTGATTCAGAATGTCTGAGCTTGATCAAATGAAAAGGAATTGAGTTCTGAGTTTTCTATCATTTGAGTCCCAGTTTTTGCACCATACTCACATCTTTCATTGCTCTTTTGTTGTGTTTTTAATTCTATGATTTTGAGGAATAAATATTAATTTAAGGAAATGCACAGAAGTCGTACTTCTTAAAAGAGTACACTTCAGTGACTAGTAAAGATATTGCAGTGGCTGTTGGGTGGAGAAGTCAAGTATTTTAATGATCAGTTAAACTTACATAGAAATAGATTCAATTGCACTGAAGGGCAAAGGAAAAGATGCTCAGGAATGAAAAGCACTATCAAGAACTGATAAACTTTGGCTCCAAAATAGCTAAAGAAATCCTCAGAAAACAGGCAAAGACCTTCAAAGGGACCAGGAGGGGCTGTCATTTCTTTAAAGCGTGACATAGGCTTCCTGAGGTTGGAACAATAGTAAGACCCATATAAAAATAGCATTGATATGAATAAAAATATTTGTCATGGATTAAAATATAACATAAAGACTAGAATACTGAAGATTTGAAAAAGATAATTCTTCCTGATGCAATTAACTTTTTCATTCAAGTCTAAACATAAACCGTTGTCAGAAGAAGTCCAGATGAGACTGAAAGGGCATCTTTATTAGCTTGTAAAACATCTGTTTCCTCAAAAATGTTTTGGGGATGTTCTACTTCCTCTGGGTTTAGAAATCATATCCCATAAATGGATTGCTGTTCTGAGAAGCAGTATTTCTCTAGAATTATAGAAATTCCAAAAGAGTGAGAAAATACTGTAGCATGACCATGCCATACATCATAGAAGGTTAAGAAATTTGTCTAAGAGATGGAGAGAAACATGATTCAATTGTTTGGGAACTTACTTCATTTCAATTCCATTAAATCATTCATACCAGACTTAGAAAAGTGGACTTAATATTCAACATGATAAAAGTAAGGTTTCATGATAAGTGATTAAGTATTTCTGTGTCATGCTGTCAAGTCATGTAAAACAAATGATTGAAAAAAAAGAGGACATATTGAAATATCTGAAGATTTTTAAAGTGTAAAAATTATCATGTTTTTTGCATAAGTAAAAAAAAAAGTAATTATTTGAATTTGTCCTTTTACATTGGTGTATCGCTGTATGGTATGATTGGGTGTTGTATCTGTTGTATCACCGCAGCAGAAGGTGAATTCCTGTGCGTTTTTAAAAAATCTTTGTGATCCCCTTGTTTACCACAGTAGGCACACCATTGGTGCTTAATAAATGTTGAATTTTGATTTGAGTCATAGATTCATGGGTACTTAGAGTTGCAAGGGACCTTAGCATCTAGTCTAACTTTTTCATTTTATAAATACAGAAACTCAAGGCTGGGGGGGGGGGTGAAGAGTTTGCACCTGGTTTCTCCTCCCCCCAGCAAATTAGGAACATTTCTGTGGTTGAGGCCAGGCTGCGGACTTAGGTCATCCTAACTCTGTTTCCTCCACTGTCAAAGGGAGGGCTGTGATGACATCTACATTAGTCAGTCCACAGTCTCGTTGGGAGGAAAGTACTTTGTAAACTGTAGAAACTAAATCAATGCAAAATAATACTAAATAAAGCTAAATCAATGCTAAACAATACTAAATTAAGCTAAATCAATGCTAAACAAATATCAGCTACTCTTCTGATAATTGTCATTATTCCCGGGGCTATCTTGTCTCATGTTCAGCTCCCTCAGTGAAATTTACAGAACCAAAGCATGCAGGGGATCCCCCAACCCTTTAATGAAATCAAGAGACCAGTATGGTGAACTAGAAAGTCTGCTGGTCTTCCGGCGAGGGAGACCTTGTTGTCATTCCTGTTTCTGGATTTTATTTGCTGTGTGACCCTGGGCAGGTAATTTATCTTGAGTGTCAGTTCATCTGTAAAATAGGGCTAATAATACCTTCAATACCTACCCCACAGAGTTGTGAGTACCAAATGAGATAATAAATGTAAAAACTTTAAAAAATCTTAAAGGGTTATAGAAATTTCACCCACGATCATTATTGATAAAAAATGACCAAGCTGGTCACAAGTCAGTTGTCCTCCTTGAATGCCTGCTCTGCGTTAAGCCGAGTGTGGAGGAAACACAGACTCCATAGACATTGTACCTGCCCTCAGGGTGCTGGAGTGGTCAGCGCCTGTGATCCCAGTGTCCAGGCTGAGCCCAGGAGAGTCCCAATCCTGGATCCATCTTCCCTCCACCTTTCCTTCTAGCCCTTTGATATCCCATGGTTACCCTTCAGGTTACACTTTGAACACAAAAATGAAGACTTCAGAATCAAACACTGCATACAATATGAACGCGTGCCTGTGAACACTCACACAGAAAGCCTCACCCTCTTCCTGCTGCACACATAGAGCTCCTATAACGTGTGTGTGTGCATGCGTTGGAGTACAGTTAGTGTTGACTTTCCTGCTTTGTCAGTTTCACCTCCTCCTTCAACCCCTGAGGACATAAATCTAATTTATTGGGAAAATCTGTTACTTATCTTAGGCTTTTCAAAACCATTTTCTTTCCCCTTTTCCTCTAGTTCATCACTACTGCCCCTGTACCTCTGGCCCTATAAGGGTCCTATCATCACTCCTGCCCCTGTGCCTCTGGCCCATAAGGATCCTATCATCACTCCTGCTGCCCCCACGGCTGCTGCCCAGGGGCTCATCGAGCTCAGAGGCAGCCAAGAGGTTGCACCTGGTCTTTAGTAAACTCTCAGCTTAAGTTGAGCACAGCCTAAGTGTGTGTCTCTGCAGAGCCTCTTCTTGGGGAGGGAGACGTGAGAGAGGCAAAGTCGTTTGTGGGTTACAAGCTGGTTTAGGGTGGCTTTATGGAAAGTCTGAAGTCCCAGATAATAGTCTCAGCTTTGAACTAACTGTAGGATGACCTTGGGCAGACAAGAGCAGCTCATGTTCAAATAGCACAGCCTTCATGAGGACCCTGTGAGCTAGGCAGTGCAGGTGTTATTTTGCAGAAGAGGAAACTGAGGCTCAGAGGCATTAAGTGACTTGACCAGGGTCACACAGCTAGTGAGGAGCAAGTGGGTCAGGGACTTCAGTCCTCTCTGCATTGGCTACCTCTCAAGTCCCTTAGCCTCTTTGGATCTCAGTTTCCTCACCTGTAAAATGGGAATGAGAGCAGTAGCTGACCGGTGCTACTTTCTTATTGTCCGTGAAGTCAGATAGGAAAGCGATATACGAATTGAAGGATAGGACAGACAAAGCAATAACAACAAAGAAAAAAACCTGGAATCTCCCCTGTTCACAGAGCTTTCAGGATTACCGAATTCTTTCCAGGAAATAACCTGGTGAGAGAATCATATTCATATCTCAGTGCGCTGGGGCTCAGATCCATGGAACCATTGCTCCTGTCTCGGAGATGGAGAAAATGAAGCAGAAGCTGGTGAAATGACTTGCCTAGAGTCACAGAGTTAGCAGGTACTGGGGCTGAGAGTCAAAGATGGGTCTTCTGAGGCCGGCCTCAGGCTGGCCTCCTCCTCTCCCCAGCTTCTCACTACCCGTGGAGGCTCTGGCTCCGAGGCTGCTGCAGCTGGACTTTGGCCGTGGTTTGCCTGGGCTCATGCTGCCTCCCGGCCCGCTCCTTCTTCCGGACGTGCCTTCCCTTCCAGCTCCCCTCACATGGACACATCCTCCATTGGAATGTATGAACTCAGTCTGCTTGCTGGCATTGGAATCCTCAGTCTTAGCACAGAACTTGGAGCACTTTGTAAGCTCTGCCTCTGTCTACTCTATGTATATATATATATATATATATATGTGTGTGTGTGTGTGTGTGTGTGTGTGTGTGTGTATGTATATATATATTATATATATATATGTATGTGTATGTGTATATGTATATATATAATTTATATCTCTATTATTTCTCTCTCTGTTTCTCTATCTTTCCATCCATCCATCTATTCATCCATCCATCTATCCATCTACCTATGCATAGCTCTCTGTTTCTGTCTGTCTCTCTCTTTTTCTCTCTCATCTATGTCATGTTGCCTTTCAACAAATAAATGAGCTAGAAAGAGCCAGAAGCTGAGGATAACTTTAACCATGTTTTCACCTTTGCCTTAAAACTTTTGACGGTTCCCTACTACCCAATTAAATGAGTCTAAACTGAAGTCGATCTGTTGAGTGCCTGGGCTGGCATTCAAAGGTCAAGGGAGCAGTAAGAATGTGTTCTGAGATAGGAAAGCAAAGGAGTGGTAGAGGTCTATTGACTCTCCCGGGTGAGTGTAAGATGTGTGAGGGAGAACAGTGCTAGAAAAAGCCAACGAGGGTGGCTTGGGGACCAGGGTATGGACAAACTCTTGGCGGCAGACAGAAGCTTGGAGAAGGGAGGGGAAGTGTCTGAGAATGTCCCAGGGGACTTCCTGCAAGGCCAGGAGAAGAGTGGAGTGTTAGGCATCTGACTGGGAGGGGCAAAGGAAGCCTGGCAGCCCCCTTTGCTCTTTTCTCCTTTCACCTAGGTGAGAGGTGTGGTGGGGGCAGTGCTTATCTGGCTGCGTTAGCACATGCCCTCTTCCTGGAGAATCTTCCAGTAAAGAGGCCCTGCTGAGCCTTGCAGGGCCCGAAGCGCAGCTCTGGGCTGTCCCGGAGGAGGCCACTCCTGGCCTGCAGATGTGCCTGGGCTCAGGGAGCTGGGATCTGAAGGAAATCAGGACACAGACCACAGAAGGCACTTGAACAAAGCAGGAACATCCCGCTTGGGCTGGGGCTGGGGTCCTGTGCTTTTTCAAACTCTTGGTGCTCTCTGTCATCGGAGCCATCATCGCCCTGGCTCTGATAAATGGAAGGCGGGCTAGGAGCTTCTCTTCTGGGGTCCATGGGCCCCAGGGTCCCCAGAGGAGCCTGCCCAGGAGGGGGAGGAGTCAGAGTTGGAACTGAAGTCCCCCTGGAGCCCAGGGAAGCAATGACTCTGTGAGAGGAAACTTGGTAACGTTCAAAGCTGCCTAGAAGGGAGTTGGGTGGGAGCAGCAGTTAGTATATCTTCCCAACTTTATTTGACAAAATGCTGCTGGAGTTTGGCTCCTAGGAGTCCATTCTCTTCTTTGCTAAAGTGGGAATTGCCAATAGGGGATAATAAAGGGGTAAGGAGAGGGTGGTTTTATTAATAGAGGTAACTCCCAGGTGAGGAAATTCCTTCTCCCAGTGCAGGTTGGTACCATCTCTTAGACAGGCAACTGCCTGGAGCCCTGATGGTAAAGTGACTTGCCCAGGAACACACAGTTAGTATGTGTCAAGACCTGGGATTTGAACTGTGGTCTTCGCAGCTACGTGGATGTTCATCTATCCTCTATGCAACGCTTCCTGAAGAATGCATCATTCTAAATAATGACTGACTTGGGAGCTCAGATCTAGCCTAGGGAAGTGGGGTGTAAGTGTATAATCCCATGTTCGAAGGAGACTTCAGAAGAAAAAATCCATCGACAACATTGTGGATTGTGGATGCCTCATGGAATCATTGGGGGGAAGTAATTGAGGGGATCCCACTTAACAGGAGGATCAGACTGATTCTGCCTGGTCTTAGGGGCCAGAATGAGGAGGAGCATGGCCTTGTGGAGGGAGCACTGGATTGGGAACCAAGAAGACTTGGGTTTGAGTCCCATATTGAGCACTCATGAGCTTCATGACTCCAGACAAAGCCGTGCACCTCTCTGGGCCTCTGTTCCCTCACCCTAGCTCTAAATCTATAGTTCTCAATTCCAAAGAGAAAGATTTAGACTGGATGTGAGGAAGCATTTTCTAACAGGTAGAGATTGTTAGAGATGTCGAGTGGAATGGGCTCCCCATCACTGGTGGTCTTCAAGTAGAGGCTGGATGACCAACCCCTACTTGTTCCTCAGGTAGGGCTTGACCTCGATGGTCCCCAAGCTCGTCACCAACCTTGAGGTTCTGTGACTCTGAAAGTCTGCTCTTGGTTAGGATATTTGGCAATGACAGTGACGGCAGCCATGCCACATCCTCCCCAAATCACTAATCTTAGCGGGTGATGACATGGAGGAATGTCCATGGACTGTGCAGCTCAGTGGTCAAATGTCTCAGCACATGGTCCATCTGTGTGGCTGGACTTGACTAGGCGATTGAAGGAGCACACCACCCTCAACTGTGTCATCGCTCTGGCCAAGTGGGATGTCCTGTGGAGCACACGTGTCCACAGGAGATAGGAGGGGGGATCCCTGCTGCCCCTGCCAGCCTGGTCAATGGCTACCCACAACAGCACCAGGGTTTGTTTAATACTCCCAGCTGTTGAAACCACTGAAGTAGAAGTCAGCCCTGATGCCAATAGGACACTGTGGAAGGGAACTGTGTGAACACTGAGGAATAAACAAATGGGCTCTTTTTTCCAGTGTCCATCTTGGATTCCAAAGGGATTTGGGGTTTTGGATCAGAGAGCCAAGGACCAGAGCAGTGCATTAGTCAGGCAGAGCTGGGCTTGACTCCCCAGTCCCAGAACTCTCTTGCCATAGCTGGCTTGTGGTCAATGGCCAGGAAAAGCACAGGACTGAAACGGGCATTTAGGGCTCCCCAAGACCCCTACCCAACCTCTCTGGCACCTGTCTGACACTCATCACCTCATGCCTGGGCTATTGGAACAACCTTTTAATTTGACCCAATGCAACCCGCCCCTCCCCTCTCCCCCCAGTTACAAACATGGATGATGTCATGTTGACCATCTAGGCCAACTCTGATCCTTTATTCAAAAACCCTGCCTGGCTTCTTCATGTCCATAGCACTTTTGCTTTGACTTTCTTTTTGCCCTCATCTCTCTCTTCCTTCTGTGGTTCTTACGTTCCACTTTTAGAATATGAACTCTTTGAAGGCAGAGACTATCTTCCTTTTTCATGTATTTGTACCCCCAAGGGCTTAGCACATGTCTGGCACATAGTAAGTATGTGGTAATTGCTTCTTCATTCACATCTGGGCACATGTGAGATGCCACCTCATGTGGTCTAGTGGGCGGGACGCCGGGCTTGTAGTCAGGAAGACCTGCCTCAGAAGCTTCCTATGTAACCCTTGGAGTCACTGAATTTCTCTGTGCCTCAGTTTCCTCATCTGTGAAATAGGGGGTTGGAGTTCTCACTATAAATCTAGGATCCCATGTAAGCTCCTTGAGGGGAGGAATGTGTCATCTTCTAGTTTTGCATTTTTAGAGCCTAGAACCACATTGTGCTTAAAAATTATTTGATGAGTGGACTTCATCAGATACCACGAAAACTCCTCCACCTGGCGTTTATGACCTTGTATACACTGGTCCTCAGCTACCCCCTGGGCCTAATTTCACAAGACTCTCCTTCATACACTCTTCGGTCCAGCCATCATGGACGACCGGACCATTACCTAAACTGGACTTACCAATCTCCTACTTCCATGCTTTTGTCCAGGCTCTCTCTCATGTCTGGAATGAACTCCTTCTTCCTCTCTGGCTGTGAAAATCTTTCTTTTCCTTCCAAGAGCAGCCCCTGTGTCCTCTCTCCTACTTTCTTAAAAGTATTCGGGGGGGGGGCTGGAAATAAGTTTAATAGGAATATATATGTAGAGCCTATATCAGATTGCATGAGGTCTTGGGGAGGGAGGGGGAGAAAAATTTAAAATTCAAAAGCTTATGGAAGCGATTGTTGAAAACTAAAAATAAATTAATAAAAATTTTTTAAAAAAAGTATTTGGGGAGAAGAGGACATGGTTCCATCATTGGTCCATCATATGCTTGACATATCCAGCCCCCAGCGTGAGGGCAGGAGGGCCATCCCCCAACGTCTCCCTCTGCCCAAGGCCCTTTCACCAAGTCTTTTCCTGCTACAAGATGCAGCTGATGACAGCAATGCTTTTATCGGCTTTGCTACGAGGCTGGTGGGCTTAAAGCGCTCTCATCCTCAGCATTTTTGTCGTTCCCACACATTTTGAGATCTGAGCAGCGTGATAATTGGTGAGAGTTTCTTGGTTTGAAAACAGCTGGAGAGTCCCAGCCTTCCTGAATCTTGGTGCTGGAAGGGAGCCATGGCTCCGACTCGCGCCCAGACACTAATTCCCTCTGTATCATTCGTGATGAGTCCAGCCTTCACTTGGAGACTCCCAAGGGTGGCTTGTCCACTGGCTCCCCGGCTCCTGTTACACTCTGGGGCAGACCTCATTGTCAGGGAGGTTTTCCTGCCTTCTTCCATGCCAGGTTTGCTTCTCTACCACTTTCATACACTCCTCCTAGTCCTACTTCTGGGACCCAGCTAATCCCTCTTTCATGTGGTAGCACAACTTGAATTAATTCCAGGAAGAAACAGACAAATAAAAACACCACCAGAAAGAAACTCACAGTTAGGCATAAATTATGCTAAGTCCTTGCTCTCCCAAGCTAATTCAATCCAAGTCAAGTCAAGTCAACAAACAGTTTTTAAGCTGACTCTAACCCTAAACTTCCAAGTGCCAGCATTGGGCTAAGGTGGGGGTGGGGGGGGGAGATCCGATGAAAGGGATAACTGGAAACAAAACCCAACCCAACAACCACAACAACACAGCCCAGTCTGTGCTCTAACAAGTTCAGCCAACGGAGTTTTGTTACTTGACTGCTATGTGCAGGACGCTTTGCTGGGCCCAGGGATACAAAAATCAATGGCTCATAGATGTCAAACTGGAAGGCACTTCACAAGAGTCCAACTGCCCCATTTTACAGAGGAGAAAACCGAAGCCCAGAGAGGGTGTGACATGCCCAGGGTCACACAGTGCTATGTGGCAGAGCTGGGATTTGAACCCAAGTCTGCCTGACTCCAGGTCTACAATTCTATGCTACTTACTGAACCACACTGCCTCTCATGGTAATAATGATAGTCCCTTGCCTGGAGGAGCTCATGGTCTGTGTGTTCACTGAAAAGTATGATGCAAGGTAGGGAGGGGAGTGCGAGAGAGGTAGAGAAAATATGCTCAGGGAAAATCTGAGGATGGGGAAAACACTTTAGGTGGTTGGGGTGGGAGCTGGGGAGCTGAGGAGGACTGGGCAGCAGTGCCAGATGAGCTGAGCCTTGAAGGATGGTAGAAGGAAGCAGATTAATATTTAGCAGTCTCACATCATAACGTCACATCATAATTGTATAGCACTTTATGGAGAACAAACATATATATGTATATATACACATATGTATACACACACATATATCTCACCTTATTTGAGTGAATGAATGAATGAAAAAGCATTCATTAAACACTGCTTTATGAGCTAAGTACTGGGGATATAAGTAGAAGAATAAGATAGTCCCTGTTGTCAAGGACCTTACATTGTAATAGGAGGATTGCTGAATATCTCTGTAAATATAGATACCATAACCCCCATTTTACAGAAGAGGAAACTGAGGTCCAATGAAGTGAAGTGATTCCCAAGTCACATAGCTAGCAAAGGGCAGACCTGAGGTTCAAGACACAGGACAGAGTTGGAAGGGATCTCTGTGGTTATTTAATTCAGCTCATGCCCTCCAAGGAGTGCCCACCACATACCCTGTTATCACCACACACCATCTGGTAGGGTGAGTGACAGACACAAATGGAAATGCCAGAATTCCACTGGTTTTTAGACCCCAGCTCTATGTGCCCCACCTCATCTTTCCCTCTGGTCTAGCTCCTAGGTCCTGTGTTGGCTACTGGATCAACTCATGGCTAGAACTGGTCAATAGATGTGGCCAACTGTCCTTGGGAACCAAGGTCTGTAGCAATCTAGTGTTTGAATTTGATAGATAAGAAGGGGATAGAGGACTGACCTTGGAGGCATGAAGACCCAGAAACTTGCTAGCTGTGTAAATGGGGAGAAGTCACTTAACCTTTCTTTGCCTTAGTTTACTCATCTCTCATGGTAGTTGTGAGACTCAAGGGAAAGAGTATGTGTAAAGCCTTTGGCAAATCTTAAAGCAGGTCCAGGACTGTGGTTTTGTCTGTCAGTCATTAATATTACTTTCCCTCGTCAGTGCTCCCTTCCCCAGGCCCTACAGGTTATCCATCACTTACAGACTGGGACCTTGACCTAGATACTGCATTGAACTTGTGTAGGAGCCCAGCCCTAGAAAATAGTTTCTGCTTTTTGGAAAAATTTTGTTGTCGTGCTGACAGCTGACAGTTCCTACAGACAGACAAACATCTTCCCTCTTTGCCTTTATTCAAACCAAATGCAGAAAGAGCTTCACCCACCCAATGTATCAGGGCAGAAAGGAGAGCCTCTGCCATCCTTCCTTCCATTGTCTTTTTTTACTCCAAGTGTTTACCTCCACATTAATTGAGTAAGAGTGGGATGGTGTTCTGTTCAAAGGCCAATCTATTTTTTTTCCCACACTGTTTGAAATTTCCACACCTGTTCTCTGCTTCCAGTAGCTTTTGGTGATGGAGAGGGGTTACCAGAACCCCTGACTGGGGTCACATTTGCACTCAGCCTGGGCCAGGACCTGGGGTGGTTGAAGTGTCCTGTGGAGAAGGCTGACTTCCAGTTGATGAGACAGCAGTTCTCACCAGAGAAGACAATTTCACATGAAAGGAACAGATGGGAAAAGTTCAGACGAACTCTGCTCATTCACATTCTCCACTTAGCATTGCCTGCTGTGCTGAGCTCTCTGCTCCCCACCATGGGAGAGAACAAGGAAGGCTGAAGATCCTCAGCTTGCCCTTGAGGACATTTACAAGTGACTGGAGAGAATGGACAAAGGCAGATTCAGTTACTGCTGCGAGCATGGTGGGGGATCAGGGAGAGGGGAGGGAGCTGGGTGGATGGTTCTGCTTAATCTGAGAATGTCGGAATGGCCACACAGTTAAGCTGAGTGTTCTCTCTCTGACAGTGACACCAGGAATATTCACTATGGGCTTTACCATTTACAAAGTCCATAGAACATTGGGTGGGTGAAGCTCTTTATATATTTGGCTTGAGGAAGGGAGAAAAAAGAAGAGGTTTGTCTGTAGGAATTTTCCACCATTAGCATGAAGACAAAATTGTTTCAAGAAAGCAGCACAGAATAATGGATAGCTGGAGTTGGAGCTAGAAAACCTGGGTTCAAATCCCATGACAGACTTTGCTAGTTGTGCAACCGTGGGAAAATTATTCAACCTCTTTGTGACTCAGTTTCTATATGTGTAAAATGAGAGGGTTGGGTCCAATGGTTTCTGAGCTCCCTTCCACTTCTAAATCTAGGATGCTTTTCTCACAATAACCTGAACTTGTATACTGCAAATCTCTAGATCTATTTTTGATTCAGACCTGTGATTTCATTGGTGTAGGGAGCTCTCAGTGAGGAAACTCCCTTCACCCCCATAGACCAGAACTTGTTCAGCTCCTTATAATCTTAGAGAGTTGCCTCTATTTGTCCAGGGTTACACAGCTAGTATCTGTTGGTCAAGTTGGAAACCAGGTCTTCCCGATTCCAAGGCTTGCTTGCTGGCCACTATAGAAAACTGCTCCTCAGTCTAACCACTGATTTCTTTGCTTTACAGATGAGGACACTGAGGGTCAGAGTGGTTCAAAGACTTGCCAATGGCCACCTAGTTGATAAGTGGAAAAACTGAGCTTCTTATTAGCCAGGACTAAAACCCAGATCTTCTTAACCCAAGTCCAATGTTTAACCCCTACAGAAAGGGATCTATTATGGAAAGATGAAGTTGTTTTCCATGTCATCCAATCCAATCCATTCATCATCAATCAATCAATAAATAAGCACTTATCAATTCCCTACTATGTGCCAAACACCCTGCTAGGTGATGGGGACACGATTCAAAAATGAATCTATTTTGTTCCAATCTGCACCAGTCCTACAAATACCAGTCCAGTCCAATCAGTCTACCAGTAGGTGCTTGATACATTATGGAGAACGAATGGTTTGTTAGCACCGGGCAGACAATTTTTTTTCATAATGCCTTACACTGAACAGTACCGTATCAGAGTTTCCAAGTAGGAAGAAATCTCAAAGGGCATATGGTCTGTACCTGAATACTCTCCCCACCAAATCCCCTGTATAGTACCTTCAAATGGCCACCCAGCCTTTGCTTGAAGACCTCTTACTGGGGGAACTCCGTTACATATGAAGGTTTACATATGGTCACAAGCTTGGTAGAGTTAACAAGGAAGAAACTGTCAACCACGAGAGAGTAATTGACAATCCTCTGGACTTCAGGCTCACTCATCATGTTGGAGTTATACAACATGATGATGAGAAGGCATCCTTTTAAGAAAGCTTTAGAAACAGACTAAATATCTCTTCTCTTAAATGAGGTCCTTTTCACATAGTGTTTACTGAATTCGATGGGATGGGGATGAGACAAGGGATTTAATCGTCCAGTTCAAAGCCCATCAGAATAAGCATAGCCCAAATCCCAGAAATTTGTCTTAAAACTTGGTGATAAACCTCAGGTCTCGTGCTAAGGCTAGGAACACAAAATCAAAAGGTAAACATTCCCTGCCTCTAATTCCACTGGGGAGATTCAATGTATAAAACAGGCTAAATACACGATAACATCAGGAGGAGGAAGGAAGTAGTACATCAATCCCAAAGGCTATTGGATGGGGGTTGGGAGGGGGGAACAAATCACAGTGATGCATAATTCTCTAGCATTAAAGACTTGTCAAGTGGTCACCAATCTCTGCCTGTCCTCCTGAGGTGGCCCACTCACTTTTGGATTGGTCTAATTGTTAGGAAGGTGTTCCTGACCTTAAGTTTAAATTTACCTCTTTGATCTAGTAAGTTCAATCTAATAAGATGCAATTTCATAGGAATAAAAGTAAAGGCTTATACTTGGGTGCTTCTGTTTGTATTTCCAGGATTTAGCACAGTGCCAGAAGCAGAGTAAATGCTTAATAAATTCTCTCTCTCTCTCTCTCTCTCTCTCTCTCTCTCTCTCTCTCTCTCTCCCTCTCCCATTCCTCTTTTCCTTTGTCTCTTGATGCCTTCCTTCATGATGTTGGGGAGCCTAAAAGCAGATGATACCAAATCAAAACAAGGTTTCCTTTGAAGAAAACTTAAATAATACAATAGGGATGGATCTGTGTGGTTGAGGTTTTTGCAACCTAATTGTGTCTGAATTCAAAGGAATGAAATTCATCATGTTTGTAGTTTTCCCCTCAGCTTGGGATTCAATAATCTGGTTCAAAGTCCATTGGAGTGAGCACAACTTGCTTCCCAGAATTTTGTTTGCCTGGCCCTCACTGGAAAACTCACTGGTTAATCATCAGTATTTTCCTACAAGCCCTCATGGTTGGGTTGGTCTTCATTCTCACCCAGAAATAGGAGCTGGGAAATACACTGGCACCTTTCTGCCAACAAAGTGCTGGGATTCCATCATAAGCTCACTGAAAGTAGGTTTGTGTTTTAGTCAGGTGGTCCAGAACCTAGAAAGATCCACACACCCTGTAGGACCTCTGGCTCTATCTTTTGCCATTGGTTGAATGAAATAGAGTTGGGAGAGATCCTCTAGTCAGCCCCTCATCCTTAAAAAGTCCAAAGATTCAGACAGAAAGAGACTAAAAAAGTCAAAACAACCTAGAATGTCTTGGGAGTGGGTTTGAGGGTTGACTCTGTGGCAGGAAGGTAGTGGATTTTCTACCTAAAAAATTCAAATTCTTTCTCTCTGTCTCTGTCTCTAGCTCTGTCTCTCTCTGTCTCTCTCTCTCTTTTTCTCTCTCTCCTCCAATTCATTTGGTTTAAGCAATATTATCTTTCAAAAAGGCAAATACCCCTGGTACCCCTGGGAGGGTAAATACACAGTTAGTTATCCATTTATTGTGTAAATATTTTGGTCTGTTTGCTTTCCCTCTGATTCTTGATGAGAGACCCACCAACTGAGCAAATGGGAGTTTTGCAAGGGAGGTTTGAAGGGAGCATGGATTACATTGCTGAGCAGGGTAGGTGGGAGAGGGGGACAGAAGAGGAGATGGATGGGTGCCAAGACACTTCAGTTGCCCTGTCCTTAGGCAACAGAAACCTTTGGGCCGTCCTTTTAAGTCTTTTTAGCTGGGCATTTAGGTGGTTCAGTAGATAGAGCACTGGGCCTGGAGTTTAGAAGAGGTGAGTTCAAATCCAGCCTCAGACACATTCTGGCTGTGTGACTTGACAAGTCATTTAATGTCTGTTTGCACCAGTTTCGTAGTCTGTAAAATGAGGTTCATACCAGTGCTTTCCTCACAGGGTTGTTATGAGGATCTGAGATAATATTTGTGAAGCACTTAGAACAGTGCCTGGCACATAGTAGGTGCTTAATAAATGCTTATTTCCTTTCCCCTTTACACCTTGATAGGACCTGCCAGACCTTGGTCTCAATGGGTATGGTCTTTATCTATTCCCATTTCCGTACTACCACAATCAAAAAAGGACATTAGTGAAAAGTCCAGCTATACATTATGGCCTTAAATGCTTTTGTGAGCTAAACTGGCAGGGTAACTGCCATTGTTTATATGGGAAAATATTGCCCAAGTTCCAAACACAGTATTTATGACTAAATAATTTATTGGGTTCCAACCAAGGTGAAGGCTGCCTTGCTATTCAATGTGCCACAACACCTAGCAACTGACTGGCATCTTTCCCCTGGTATTTGAGGTCCAGATTGAATGCCACCTCCTTCATAAAGCCTCCCCTGATTTGTCCCTTTTCAAAACCCCCACTAGACTCAGTATTCATCTGCCAGACATTACAGGTAGTGTTTTGTTTGCTTTATTGTATTCCTTGAGTCCTTGAAGGCTCCACTCACATCTTATCTACTTCTGTGTCCTAGCACAGTACTTTGGTCATAAGAGGGGCTCAATACATGAAGAAATGAATGATTGAATATTGGGAATCTTGAAGAACATGAAATGTGTAGAGGGCTTTATATGGATAGAGGGACTCTCTCCTCTCTTTCCTTTTTCTTTCCTTTGTCTCTCTCTCTCTTGCTCTCTCTCTCTCTCTTTCTGAATGTCTATCTCTCTCTAGCTCAGTTGCTTTCTGTTTCTCTCTCTTCTCTTCTCTTCTCTGTCTCTCACATTTTGTCTCTCTCTCTCTCTTTCTGAATGTCTGTCTCTATCTCTGTTGCTTTCTGTTTCTCTCTCTTGTCTCTCTGTCTCTCACACTCTGTCTCTCTCTCTGTCTCTTTCTCTCTCTCTCTTGCTCTCTCTCTCTCTTTCTGAATGTCTATCTCTCTCTAGCTCAGTTGCTTTCTGTTTCTCTCTCTTCTCTTCTCTCTCTGTCTCTCACATTTTGTCTCTCTCTCTCTCTCTTTCTGAATGTCTGTCTCTATCTCTGTTGCTTTCTGTTTCTCTCTCTTCTCTCTCTCACACTCTGTCTCTCTCTCCCCTGTCTTTCTGAATGTGTATCTCTATCTCAGTTGCTTTCTGTTTCTCTCTCTTCTCTTCTCTCTCTGTCTCTCACATTTTGTCTCTCTCTCTCTTTCTGAATGTCTGTCTCTATCTCTGTTGCTTTGTTTCTCTCTCTTCTCTCTCTCACACTCTGTCTCTCTCTCCCCTGTCT
The DNA here is from genome assembly GCF_900497805.2 of Vombatus ursinus. NCBI lineage: Eukaryota > Metazoa > Chordata > Mammalia > Diprotodontia > Vombatidae > Vombatus > Vombatus ursinus. The sequence continues at coordinate 50,541,087 of NW_020954588.1, forward strand.
TTCTGAATGTGTATCTCTATCTCAGTTGCTTTCTGTTTCTCTCTCTTCTCTTCTCTCTCTGTCTCTCTCTCTCTCTGTTTATAATGATCAAATGATCAACACTTGTTGGTCCAGGTAATAACAACCTGACTAAACTTAAGTTTTAGGCCGTGGAACTCCCTTCTCTGTAGTAATTTTCTGTCACACATCCAGAGGTGGCCTGCATAAAAAGACTACCCTTGTTAAGGTAATAGAAGGCAGTAGGTGTTGCTGGGAAGTTTCTCCCCAGGGTGCCAAATACTCTAAATCTGTGACTTGACTTTATGATGAAGGTCATATTGGTCATTAGCATGGGAATATGAATAAATGTATCACCTGCTCATGACTAACAGGATATTCTAGAGGACGAGGGAAAAGATGCCTAGTTCAGTCACTGCTTATGGGCAGCAGACCTAGGTAAGGGGTCCTTAGAAAAACGGGAGTAAAATGAAGGCCTTGAGAGGAGGGGGATGGAGGTGGATGGGGAAACTGAAATGCCAGAGGAGGTCACAGAAGAAAGAAGGCTTCTTCACCCCACCCCCAACTTTGGTTAAGTCTTGGTCTGTGATAGGCAGGCAGGCAGGGTGGCATCTCACCTTCACGTAGTCATATTCACAGAGGTAGGAGGATTCCAGGTCAAAGTGCATGAAGTACAGCTTGATCCTAAATCCCTCTGGCACTGTGATGTTCCAGGTTACTCCAGAGTCACTGGGATAGGAATCAGGGAAATTGGGGGACTGGATCTCCCCGAACATGTCGTTCAGTTCCACGATGTTGGCAGATGCTCTCAACAGGCACACGTAGAAGGAGCAGGAGAGCAGGAAGGCCCTGAAAGACAGGGAGGGGACAGCAGAGGGTCAGGCAGCTTTCCAAGGACACCTGTGCCTGGAAGAACTGATAAAAACAGACGGAACTTTCGGCTTGACGTTCAGGGGGTGGCTAGAGGGAGGTTTTGTTTTTGGTGTCATTATTGATCTCACTCCAGAAAATAATAGTAAAAACTCATATCAGTGATTTGTGATACGCTTTTATCTAAACCCTATGAAGCCAAGAGGCAACATGGTGTGGCCAGCCTTAGAATCAGGAAGACTTGAGTTCAAATACTGGGATAGGGTGGCTGCTTACTCTTTCAGTGCTCTCGGCGATTTTCTAAAGCTACAGGCTGTAGAGCCGGGGCTGACCTGCATCGAGAGGAGATTCCTCACTGGGACTACCTTCTATGAAGAAGTCACAGGTACAAAAAACCAAAGTTAAAAATAAAACAGCCAATGATGTTGGAAGAATCAGTATTATAGTCCCCAGTTGAGCGTGATGAGGCTGTGAGATGTCGGGTGACTTGGGCAGTGGTGGGCTTGGACTTAAGCCCAAGGCTCTGACACTCAGTTCTGCTCTCCTCTCATGGTCCTATCCTGCCATGCTGGTTTTCTCTACCCATCCTAGAGATGTTTCTATTGGTCTTGTCTGGGTTTGGGGCCTGATTAGTTTCGTGGTACTTTGAAAATAGGATGACTCAAAGGAACTCAAGACTTTTTTGAGTTGTGATACTTCCCGGAGTCTGCATATGTGAGTGTGTAAGGGCGTGGTAGGCGCAACATCCACTCCACAAGAACTAGGCTAGTTTTTCCTTAAAGTGCTTTCTTAATTTGTCCGGGGAATTAAGACTTGAGTCACTGATGAAGTTTCCTGGTGACTCAGAATAAAATATGTTGGTGACCCAGCATAGGAAGACTTGGCACATCTTTCTGACCAGGAGAGCCACCATGGAAAAATCAGAGATGTGGAGAGCCACTTCTGCCTGAAGCAAGGCAGGATCCTTGCTGAAGTACATTTCCATGATGTTGTGAAACAAGCCTCATTTTGCTAAATGTTGGCTGATCATGAGCCCGAACCATTGGATTGTGCTGAGTAAATCCTGGCCCGGGGGAAGGGTATGTGTGTGTGTGTGTGTGGGGGGGGGGGTAGCAGGTTGCTTCTTAGAAGGGATGTGCCAATATCTTCAAGTATTTGAAAGGCTATCATAAGGAAGAGGTATCAGCTAAGTCCTAAGGCCCAGAAGGGAGCTCTAGGAGCACTGAGGAGAAGCTGCAAAAAGCCAGATTTCAGTTGGATATCAGGGAAAAACTTGTTCCTAACTAGGACATCCCACAAGTGGGATGGGCTGAGTTGGGTGGGTCCTGGCTGATAACAAGACCTGAAGGTTTTCCCACAAAGGCTGGATGACCCACTGCAGGGGGCACTCTAGAAGGGATTGTTTGAGTTTGGTTTGGCCCACCCAGTTCTGAAGGTGTGACTTTGTGAGATCCCCACAAGAAAGGCTCGTCAGCCTGCAGGATATCGATTTAAGAGCTGTGCTCTGGCATGCCCACCAGTCCAAGGGCTGAGGGAAAGGGGCCCCGGTTTCCATTTCTAGCTCAGCTCTTGACTGAAAATGTGAATACAGGGTACACACTTCTGAGTGTCCATCAAATGGCCACCATTTTGACCTTTCCTCTTCTGTGCCTCTGAAAAGACTGTTGTACATGTCTGGAGGGCAATTCTTCCTCCTTTCTTTCCTCAGAGTCTCTGGCTTTCATCAAAACACGATTCAGATGCTATTTCTTCTATTAGACCTTTCTTGATGTTTCCTTCCCTCCAACAGCTTTATCCATCTTAAATTGTTTTTTTTTCCCCAATGGCATTGAGGTTGCATAGTGGATAGAATATTGGGCTTGGAGTCAGAAGGACTCCTCTTCCTAAGCTCAAATGAGGCCTCAGACACTTACTAGCTGTGTGACCCTGGGCAAGTCACTTAACTCTGTTTGCCTTAGTTTCCTCATCTGTAAAATGAGCTGGAGAAGGAAATGGCAAACCACTCCAGTATCTTTGCCAAGAAAACCCCAAATGGGGGTTTTGACATGACTGAAAAATGACTGGACAACGACGATTGATAAATGGCCAAAGGATTTGTACAGGCAGTTCTCAGAAGAAATCAAAGCTATCTATAGTCATATGAAAAAATGCTCTAGATCACTATTAATTAGAGAAATTCAGATGAAAACAACCCTGAAGTACCACCTCACACCTATCATATTGGCTAACATGAAAGAAAAGGAAAATGACAAATGCTGGAGGGGTTGTGGAAAAAACAGGTACACTAATGCAGTCTTGGTGGAGTTGTGAACTAGTCCTACCATTCTGGAGAATATTGTGGAACTAGACCTGAAGGGTGATAAAACTGTGCGTACCCTTTGACCCAACATTGCTACTACTAGGTCTGTATTCCAAAGAGATCAAAGAAAAGGGAAAAGGAACCATATCTACAAAGATATTTATAGTAGCTCTTTTTTGTGATAGCAAAGAATTAGAAATTGAGGGGATGCCCATCCATTGGGGAATGGCTGAACAAGTTGTGGTATATGATTGTGATGGAATTCTGTTGTTCTATAAGAAATGATGAGCAGGATGCTTTTAGAAGAACCAGGGCAGATTTGTGGGAGCTGTTGCAAAGTAAAGTGAGCAGAACTAGGAAAGCACCATACACAGTAACAGCAACATTGTAATCACGATTAACCGTGAAAGCCCGGGCTACTCTGATCACTGCGAAGGACTCATGAGGAAAAATGCTACCCACCTCCAGTGGGAGAGAGCTGATGAACTCTGAGTGCAGCTTGAAGCATATTTTTTAACTTTCTTTTTTTTCTTGCAACATGGTTAATATGGAAATATGTTTTGCGTGACTTAACATGTATAATGGATATCATATTGCTTGCCTTCTCCATGTGTGGAGGAGGAGTGGGAGGAAGAGAAAGAATTTGGAACTCAAAATTTAAAAAATAAATGTTAAAAAAAGAAAGACTATAGTTGAATTGCCTTAATCAGTGTCTGTTTTTGGCCAAAAAATGAAAAGTTCTAAAGATTTAAAAATTTTAAAAATTAAATTGCTTTTTATTACTTTGCATTATATTTATCTGCATTCATATTGTATCTCTCAGGAGAATGGAAGCTCCTTGAAGATGGGGAATTATGCTTTTTGCATTTGTATCCCCAGTGCTAGCATGGTGCATTGCATTTAGTAAGTTCTTAACAAATATTTTTGGAATTGAGTTTTTGGGGAGAAGATGAAAAAGGAGGCATTTAACCAACAAATCAGTCTCCAAGAGAGGTAACATGATACGTTAGAAAGGGCAATGGCTTTGATCCAAATCTTTCCTGTTCTTACTTACCTGTGTGACCCTGCTCTGTAAAATGAGGGGGCTAGATTAGTTGGACTCGAGGTGCCTTCCAGCTCTAGAACCACAGTCTCTAATAGGATCATAGAATATCAACAATCTAGAGCACATCTTTGAGAGAGGATCCTGGAGGAACAGAGGAAGAAAGTTACATGTCCAAGCACATCTGGCTGTGTCCAGAATCTTTAAGGACAGTGCTCCAGCCTCTTGCTCATATCATAAGCAACATTCTGGTGCTGCTCCTTCATCCCCTACAACACCTAGAAAAACTCAGTGTTTGGACCCTCTGATGACAATATATAGCCTTTTCAAGTTTGTAAAGTACTTTGTGTACAGTATCTCATTTGAGACTCCCAACAACCTGAGGTACTACATTTTACAAATAATGAGACAGAGATTTTAAGTGACTTGCCCAGGATCACACAATCAGTAAGTGTCAGAGGTGGAATTTGAACCCAGGTCTTCATGACTTTAAGGCCAGAGTACTACCCATTGTACCACATTGCCTCTGATGACTCATAATGGGGAACACCTTTATGGATGAGTCTTCAACATCATCTTCTTCCTCATTATCTGTCCTACATTCTTGTTTGGCTCAAGGACCAATATTGCCTTCAGTAGTATGCCCCAGATTGCACAAGGGTGAAAGGTCCACTTTCTCCATTGCTCTTTTTCCAAGCCATGTCACAGGACTTTGATTTCCCCAGCCCATTTGGTGGAGTGATTGGGAAGATACTGATTTACATGACACTCTGTGTCTGCCCCTCCCACCCCCTCAGCTCTACATCCTCGTAATGATTTTAAAGGTTCTAAGTCAATGTCCCCTCATACATAGGACAAGCCATGGTGCACACTTTGAAAATTGCTTTAAGTTACAGACTGAGGATTGTAAATAATTCACCACCAGCCTTCTCCCTGTCCTCAAATATCTTAGCTCATTGGTCAAGACATTGTCTCTCCAGTCTCTAGCAGTTGTTCTCTATTAGCAAAAGAGAAAACCCGCCCAGAGTCTTTGGAGAGGAATATAAGGGTCATGGTCCAGACACCCAGGAAATGATCTCCTTCCATCAGAAGAGAAGGTGAGGCTCTGTGGTAGTGAGAAATTGGGGAGGTGAGGTTAGGTTGAAAATCCCTCTTCCCCTTATTCCCAAGGAAGGGAAGATCAGCCATTAGCAAAAGAAAGGGGGGGGGGACTAGAAAACTCTGGGCTTCATTCTTATACTCACTATTTTAAAATTTATATCACTTTCACTCAGTCATTTAATCTCAATTTCCTTACTTACAAAATGCAGCTAATAACAGCCCTTTGATTTTTTTTATATGATAATATTGTGAGTAATCTATTAGTCAACATTTATTAAATGCCTACTGTGTGCCAGTAAGTGTCCTGGGTGGTGGGGTTACAAAGACAACAATGAAACAGTACCTGCCCTCAAGGAGCTTCCATTCTAACAGGGGGAGATAATATGTGCTTCTCCATAGACATAGACACTACCCATACAAAGTAGATACAAGATAACCTTGGAGGAGAAGGGACAGCAATGGCAGAGACCTGGCAAAGCCTCAGGTAGAAGCTAGTGCTTCTATAATTCCCATTTAAAAAAGAAAAACTGTCCAGACCAGTGAGTTCCTCTGGATGGGAAACTCCTGGTGTGGAAAGGTCCTCTACCACTGCAGCTCTCCAACTTACAGTCTCAGAGGTCGACCCACAGCCCAGAGAGAATGTGACTTGCCTAAGGTCACCTAGCCAGTGAGTGTCAGAGATGGGGCTCAAACCCAGGTCTTAATGACTCCAAGGTCAGCCTTTGATTCCCTAGGTCATGCTTAACCCTAGACCTGTTTTGCTGATGAGGAATGAGGCTCAGAACACTTAAGTGACTTGCCCAATACAATTGATAATAATAACTAGCATTTTTGTAGCACTTGAAGGTTTGCAAGGCACTTTACACATATTATCTCATTTTTTTTCCATACAACAACTCTTCAGGGTATGTATTATTATTACTCCTATTTTACAGATAGGGAAACTGAGGCAAGCCATGGTTGAGTTTTCCCAGGGTCACACAGTTAGCAAATATCTGAGACAGGATTTGAACTCACACTTCCTGAGCCTCAGGTCAGTACTCTATTCACTGTGCCACCGAGCTGCTGCATTACCATGCAGGTAACCTGCTCTGTGTAGAAACCAGTAAGCCAGAGCTGCCATACCCTTTCTGTGGGCTTCGCAGGGCTGTTTGGAGGATTCAGATGGGATGACATGTGATTACAGAAGCGCCATATAAATGAAAGTAACCAGGGTCATTCTTGTCTCCCCATGGGCAGGATCAGGTATGTGACTTTGCAAAAAAGGAAGATGGACAAAATAGGAGTGCCAGTGCTCTGCCATCTAATCCATTGGCTTGTGGATAGACCTTTGGCTAGGAGCATTTCACTTTTCATTTGATTTTGTTTTGACTTTGAATAGACCAGAATTCATTACAATCCAGTCAAGATCAATTCAACAAGCACTTATTAAGCACCCACTATATACAAGGCGCATTGCTAGTCTTCCGGGATACAAAGACAAAAAACAAAACCAAAAACAGTTCCTGTCTTTGAGGTTCTTAGATTTTGTTTACTTTTACATACAAAAAACAGATTCATCCTGTAGAAAAGGCCAGAGGGACAGATTTATGGCTCCCTTTTGTGATTCCAATGGCATCAAACCTAGAAAGCTAATTAACCTAAGGGACATTATTCTCTTCTATCCTTAGTATCCTGAGCTGAAAGGTTGCTGCTTCCCAGTGAGGCATTCTGGAGCTTGGAGAAGGACTTCCGGACCTAGAGTCAGGAGAGATTTGGGTTCAGATCCTGCCTCTGTCACAGCTGCTTGCCCAACCAGGGTAACTCAGAGGAAACCAACCAATCAATAAACATTTATCAAGCACCTACTATGAGCCAGTCATTGTGCTAAGCAAAAGATACAAAAAGAAGCAAAAGCCAGTCCCTATACTCAAGGAGCTTACAATCTAATTGGGGGAGACCACATGCAAATAAATATACAAAAGACAAGCTATAGACAAGATGAATAGGAAAAAATTAACAGAAGGAAGCACTGGAATTAATAGCATTAGGGAAGATTTCCTGTAGAAGGTGGAGTTTTACTTGGGACCTAGCAGAAACCAGGAAAGTCAATAGTCAGAGCTGAGGAGATAGAGCATCCATGCCTAGGGGACTGTGAGAGAGAATGCCCAGCAGCATCAAAAAGTGAAAAGTGAGAGGATAGGGGGAACCTGGCTTCACCTCTGAGCTTACTCTCTGGGCTTCAGTTTCCTCAACTATGAACTGGAGGGGCTGGACCCAGCGGACCCTGAGCCTCCTTCTAGCTTGAGCTCTTGGGTCTGAGGCTTTGAGCCTTGGTTTCCCCATCTGTAAACTGTGGTGAGGAAAGCATGTTGTAAACCTAAAAGGGCTTCAACTGAACCGACCTCCGTGACTTTAAGCTGAAAACAAGTGCTGACCTGCATTGGTAGAGGGAGTTGTCACTGGGAAGTTCAAATGCCAAAAAGTACTCTAGAAATGTGAAATGCTGATGAATCTCTGTCTAACCCTAACCCTAATTGCGCTCTGTGCCTAACTTCTCCACAGTGAATGAGGAGCCGATTGACCCAAGCACAGTAGAAATTAATAATATTATATACCACGTATTTGAAACAGACTTGTCAATTCATCGGGATGGGGAACTTTTGGTGAAGAAATTCTTCCTACCACTGCAGGTTGGTGACTTCTCTACAATTTACAGTATTAAGAGAGACGTCTAGGTGAGCATTGAGAAGTTACATACAGAAGCTACCCAGGGACACCTAGCCTGCATGTGTCCAAGGTGGGATTTGAACCTTGGTCTTCCTGGCTTTGAGCTTGGCTCTCTGTCCCCATAGACTCACTTCGTGAGTAATAGGTCCCACTGATTTAAGATTGTAAAGTCCTCTGCACAGATTATATCACTGGAACCCCCATAACCCTGTGAGAGAGTTGCCACAGCCATTATCAGGGAAGTAGGAGGTCTGCAAAGAACATTTAACTAGAACCAGAGTTCAAATCCAGACTTTGTCATTGTGACTTTGGGTCAGTCATTTCTGCTCTCTGTGCCTCAGTTTCCTTCTCTGTAATGTGGAGTTGTGCCAGGTCCCTTCCAGATATAAATCTGTGGTCCTAACTGTGTCATTGAACAAGTTGCTTTGCTGGGTCTCAGTTCCTTCATCTATAAAATGATAGGAATGAACTAGGCAACCACTGAGGTTCCTTTTGGCTCTGAACCTTTGATCATCATTTTATAATAAGGACCTGAAGCAGAGAGCAGTGATTTGCCCGGAAACCCACAGTTAGTGCCCAGGATGGGACTGGAACCAAGCAAGTCCAAGGTCATTCTATCTCCAAGTCCACTGTCCTCTAAAGCCTCTCTGAAATGAAAGGAAAATCAGTTGGGGAAGGAGGAGGGGACGAGAATGTTCGGGGATTTGCTGCATTTCTGTGGAATTTTTTTAGGGGTGGTTGTTAAAACAGCATCCAAAACTGTTAGAAAAATACTGAGGGTGCTTGAGTTATGAGACGTGTGACTTATTAGGAGCGCCCCTAAGTGGGAGTGCTCTGGTCTACCTTGGGGGAGAGCGCTCCAGAGCCGTTAGGTTTAGTCCAAGGTCAGGGAACCAGCCTGGAGATTTCTGCTCTTTCTTGTGGGTCCCAGGACTCTCTCCCTGCTCTGGGCATCCTCCATTTAAAAGGTGCTTGCTGCATTTGGCTGATTCCAGTTGCCCAGGCAGTGACTTATAGGGCACTGTATGTACCATGGTGACAGGTTTTATTTTTCCAAATTGAGGTTTAACTGGCAAACTTCTGAAGACTTGGGAAACCACAAGAACCTGGCAGTGGGAAAATGGTCTTCTTTTCTGTTCCAAACAAATAAACACCCAACACACACACACACACACATGCACACACAGAGCAACAAGCAGCCCCCTCCACTTGCTCCCCCCCACCCCCAACCGTATCAAGAGAGCCAAATGCCTGCTTACTTCAGAGGAGGAAGCGCAGCAAAGATCCCAACTGATAAAAAAGAAGGCACCTTCTCCTCAAGATAGTACCCAGGGTTAGCTGGAGGGGGTGTATGTGGTTTTGGGTGTGTGTGTGTGGGAGGGGTGTTATAAGAGTTTGGGGCTTCCAGGTGGGAGCCCAGAAAAAGTGTCCAGTGGAAAGCTGCATCTTTCCAAGTAGCAGGGCGAGCTCCAGACACACTGGCCATTCCAGCAAGAACCAGAAGGACAGACCAGACAGCCCAATGCATGGGGAGAGACCAGCCAGCCTGCTGAGCACGGTGAGAGAAAGACTTGCTGCAGATCCGGAACGGGACTGGTCGGAGGGGCCCCTCCAGGCAGCCCTGGCCACTCCGAGATCTTGTCCCTGAGAGGAGAGGGGACTGCCATCCCCCTCGCCTAGTAGTTCTGGGGACCCCTGGTACTCACCTCATGTTTCTGCCTTGGCTGCTCTTTGAATTCCACCCCACACCTTATTTTGGCAGGATCTCTTTCCTAGTGTCAGTTCTGGGGCTGGCTCTCCTGGGCTCCACTCTCTGTCTTATCTTTGTTCTGAGAGCCCTGTGTGTGTCTGGGGAGTTGGCTGGCATTCTCCATTCAGGTCACGCCTTCTCCTGCCTGCAACAGACCTCTCTCTCTCTCTCTCCCTCTCTCCTTCTCTCTCTCTCTCTCTCTCTCTCTCTCTCTCTC
>NW_020954588.1:50551171-50578347 GCF_900497805.2 Vombatus ursinus
TCTCTCTCTCTCTCTCTCTCTCTCTCTCTCTCTCTCTCTCTCTCCCCTTCTCCTCCTCCTCCTCCCCTCCTCTCCTCTCTTGCCTTCCTTTTTCCCCTCTCTCACCCCACTTCTCGATCTCTCCTCTATTCTTCCTGTCTGCCTCCTCTCTCTACTCTCTGTCCCTCTGTCCTTTTTTCTGCCCCTTCTCTTTGTCTCTGTGTCTATCTGTGTCTCTCTCCTCTCTCCGTGATTTTTTTCTGTCTCCTTTTCCAGATGGCCACAATTGCTTCCCCTCAAGACATGCTCAAAGACAAGGCAAAACAATAATAACAAAATATACCAAAGGAAAAGCACAATTTATTAGTACAGAGCAAATTGGGAAGAAACTTCTCCCCTGCTCACATGGGAAGGCACTGCTGGCCAGACACGGAGTCCCTAGCTCGATTCCCCTTCAGTGAGGATGCCAACAGCTACAGGTTTCCTATGAATGGGAGCCTTGGCTAGGAACTCCAGGCAGGATGGGCCCCTTCTGTTGCACAGTTGGTCTTTCTCGCTTAAAAGTAAAACTTTTCAATTGTTTACCCACTTGCTTGAGAACTGTGCTGATGTCCAGAGAGCTAATCCACCCCAGAGAAAGCATAGTGAATCCCAGAGACCTCTATCAGGGCGTGTCTGCAAAAATGTACATGCCCATATGGACATAGGGATGCTGGGAAAATATGACCCAGAATCCAGGCAGAACTTCTGATTCATCTTGTTTTCCCCCTCTGTGTCAACTTTGGCTTGAAGAGCTCTGCACAGTGAGTGAGAGCCTGGGGACAGCACAGTGACAGAGCCAGAGCTCATGTGCATCTGGCACTTTGGGGGCTGCAAAGACCCTCACCAAGCTCATCTCACAGCCTGAAAGACATATGCTCTGACTGCCCCTGTTTCTGCTAGCCCCCTCCCCCAACTCTTTATTTTATGCACACTAATCTACATTCCCATTGTCTCCCCAGTAGAAACAGAAGCTCCCCACGTGGGAAGTGTTCCCTTTTGTCTTTGACTACCCGGTGTCTGGCAATAGTGGTCACCAAATTAATGTTTGTTGATTGATTAATCAATGTGACAATTGAGGAAACTGAGGCTTGGAGAGTTTCATTCACCCAATATTACATAGTTAGTGGCAGAGGTGGTATGTGAAGCAAGGTCTTCCTGACTCCAAGTACATAGCTCTCTCCCTGTGCCAGTGCATAACACATGGGATCATGAATTTTGAGTCAGAAGACACCTTCAAGATCATCTAGTTCTACCCTTTCATTTTAAAATTGAGCAAATTGTGGATCAGAGTGGTTAAGGGACTTGGGAAGATTGTGACAGAGACAGGTTTTGAACCCAGGTCCTGACTTCAAATCCAGCATTGTTTTCTGTGTTACTCCCAAGTTTAAAGTCCTTTTGGGCCGATAGTACCCTAACCTCCTGGAGGCTACTCCACCTCTCCAGCTTCTCTCTCTCTCTCTCTCCTCTCTCTCTCTCTCTCTCACTCTCCCTCTCTTTCTCCCCCCATCCTTCAACACTTTCAATAGCTTGTCTTGCCAGCCAGGGTGTGATGGAATGGTTCCCGCCCACTTTGTGGGTACAAATGGAAGGGATGAGAGAAGGGACTGAGTTTGGACTCTTTTGGCAAAGTGAGACTTTCTGTTTCAAGCAAAAAGCAAAGAGCTTTCAAAGTCTCATGAAAAGACTCGGCTTCTCAGACATCAAATGATTCTCACAGAACAACATTTTAATGATTTAAGCGCAAATTAATCAGGAACACATGGATTATATTTCTCTTGGAATACATGAGGGTTTTAAAAAATGAAGGAGAGAAGAACTTGGCCCAGCCAGGGCTGGCAGATCCAGCGTCCTGCTCATTGAAGATGCTGGCTGACTCCATGCTCCCAGCAGAGTGTGCTTTTCTCAGGTGCAGGAGAGAGATGCACACAGCCAGCCCCCAGTCAGCTGCAGAGAACAGATAGCATAGCTCCAGCAGCCACTAGCCTGTCCTCGTAAAATATCAAATATAAATTAGGCCTCTGAGTGTAATTTTCCGTCAGTGTCTTCATGGGGCTGCCAAGACACTATAGAAAGCTTTTGAACTATGGTCCACAGAAGCCTTGCCAATGGATTGCGGCTCTGGTATGTGCTTCTTTGGGACTTACCCTGGTTCAGATGAAGTCTGCATGACAGCAGGGCCCCTGTGGTTCAGCCAGTTGTCAAGGCTGGGGATGAGATGACTTCCCAGGGGATGGGTCTCCCTTTGTGACATCATCCTGGGTCTTTTGTCATGATGATGTCATAATCAGAGAGATTGCTGAAAGCAGGGCAGGGTGCATCGTGTACATGAATGGTAGCAAGGCTTGCTGGAGAGCACAACATAGAAGGGTAGTTTTTCTCCATGTGTGACTGAGCGAATGGTTTGCCTTTTCTGGGCTTCAGTTTCCTTATGTATAAAATGAGGAAGTTGGAATAGGACTCCAGTCAACCAACCAATCAATCAATCAATCAGCCAGTATTTATTAAACACCTACTACTTACCAGGCATTGTGCTAGGCATTTGGAATACAAAGAACCCCAAAACTATCCTTGCCCACAGGGACCTTACGTTCTACTAACATAATATAATGTCATCTAATTCTAATCTTTCATTTTACAGTTAGTTGTTAAGGAAACTGAGGTCCTTATAGATGAAGCGGGTTTTCCCAAGGCTACCCAGAGAGCAAGTGGCAGAGACACATTTTGAACCTATGTCCTCTGGGACCAAACCCAGCACTGTGTCTGCTGTGGTATCTTCATGTCTTTTAGTCCATCTCTAAATCTCAGGATCCATTGATGAGCCGGGGATTACTGGCTGCGCTATGCTTCTGGCATTGCCTCTGTCATTATCATTACTCGTTATTGTCAATCACGTCTCAGAGTCAATCAGAAAAAAATCTTGTTAGAAAAAGTTCATTAAAAAAACTCAAATTTTAAAAAGTTTGAGGACAAAAAGTTGTATCTGGTTGCGTGGGAGGCTGCATGTGAGTTTCAGATAAAGGATAAATTCATGCTTTGAATTCCTGGGAATTTAACAATTCCACACATGATTGGAATCACAGAATTTGGGGGCTTCAGGGGCTACCTAATCTCTCTCCTGCACCAGAGAGAAGCACACTCTGCTGGGAGCATGGAGTCAGCCAGCATCTTCAATGATGCTGTACTTGAACTAGAGTACCCTCTGGGGTTTCTTCCTTCTCTTATCAGTGTTGGGAAAACACAAGAAATTCCCCAACCCACAGGGTCACTTCTTACTTCCGGGTTAGCTCTTCATGGATCTAGTGTCAGTAAGCTGATTTATACCAGAAACATCTTCTTGATAATTCATGAGATTATGTGATGTGAGTAAGACAGGGGGAAGGGGTGGACAGATTTTACCATATTGACGTTAACTTACTTCATCACACTGTATCCTATGGAAAATGGGAGCCTATGAGAAAAAAATCAACCAGCAGCATCCAGTGGTACCCTTACAAAGTCTTCAGAGAAAGCAATCCAAGAGGAAACTACAAGAAAAGAATCACTGAGTCACATAGCAAGGAGTGATCCAAAAAGCTACTTAGCACAAACCACATGTGAACCATTCAACAACTACTTCTTATTTTTTAATTAAAATTTTTTGACTCAGCAAAAATCTATCTAATTACAACCCCCCCCCCCATGAAGGGAAAACGAAACAACTATTATAAATATGTAGAGTCAAGCAAAACAAATTTCTACATTGGCCATGTCCAAAAGCTGTGAGTGTGTGTGTCTGTGTGTGTGTGTGTGTGTGTGTTTTACATATACATGCATATGTGTGTATCTCATTCTGCATTCTGAGCTCTTCACCTCTCTATCAGGAGGTGGGGAGCAGCATGTTACGTGACTTCTTTAAAATTGCAAATCCTTGGTTGGAGTTTGTTTTGCTTAGGACTAATCTTTCCCTTAATTTATCCTTCTGCTAATTCTCCCTTCTCTCCTTTCCTCCTGTTTTCCTGTTGAGTGGAATGTGTTTCTGAATTCAGTTCTGCAAGTGTGTGTATGCGTGTTCTTCCCTCCTTTCACTAGTTCAGATGAGAGTGAGGTTCAAGGGTTAGCTGCTCCTCTAGTCCTTCTTTGTACAGACTTCTACTTGGATACCCTGATTTTGTGGGATCATTTCCCTCTATTTTCCTTTCTTTTTCCCCTAGTGTATTTATCTTCTCTCCTTTCATTCTTCTTTTAAGTTTATAAAGACATAATGGAATCACTAGCAGATCTTCTTTATAATTAGACTGTCTTTATGATACCTAATGATAATACTGTTCAAGGAGATACATGTATCATCTTCCCATATTTGAATATAAGCAGTTTAGTCTCTGATGATTGTTCAATTGCATTTATTATTTCTCTCAATTTTAATTTTTTTTATTTCTTTTCTTTACCATTTTTTAAACATTTCTCTTCATTCCTGTGTTTAAACTTCAGAGTTTCTATTCAGCTCTGGTATTTTCATCAGGAATGCTTGGAAATCCTCTATTTCATTGTCTGTTTTTCCTCAGTCTTGACTTCTTCTTTCTGGCTGCTTGCAGAATTTTTTCTTTGCCCTATGCTTTTAAGAGATCTTGGCAATTTTCTTTTAAGATTTCTTGAAATATGATGTCTAGATCCTTTTCTTTTCTTTTTTCTTTTCTTTTTTGGCCATGGCTTGCAAGTAATCCAATGATTCTTAATTTTTTTTTCTCCTTAATCTGTTTTCCCTTTTAATTTATTTTTGTTATGAGGTAGCTTATATTTTCTTCTATTTTTTCGATTTTTGACTTTGTTTTGTTTGTTATTTTATTTTTAACTTATGGAACAAAACAAGCATTTTCGTAACATAGTACAATAAAAAAGATGATTGTACATGAATCTACAAATCTACTATGCACAACTTGTTATTGCTTTCAAAAATACAACAAAATTATCATGTAAATTTCTTTCTCCCCCCACCCTCCACCCTAGAGATGACTTTGTTTTAGTATTTCTTGTTATTTCAATGAATTATTGGCTTCTATTTGGTCTATTTAATTTTCAGGGAATTTGTTGCATGGGCAAGGTTTTATATTTCAAGTTGTTAATTTTCTTTCCAATTCTTTCTTCTTTAGATCTTATTTCATTTCAATTTTTTTCTCCAGTATCCTCATTTATTTTCCCCCAATATATTGTTATTTCAATGAACATTTTTAATCATATGTAAAAATGTTAAACATTCATTTTTTAAAAAAAATTTTGAGTTCCCAAATCCCTCCCTCCCTTCTTCCCCTCCCCATCCTTGATAAGGCAAGCAATTTGATATAGATTATACATGTGAAATCATGCAGAACATATTTCCATATTAGTCATGTTGCAAAAGAAAACACAGACCAAAAAAACCCTAAGAAAAATAAAGCAAAAAAAGTATGCTTCAATATTCATTCAGACTTCATAAGTTTTTTCTCTGGAGGTGGATAGAATTTTTCATCATAAGTCCATTGTTTTGATAGGAATAGCTAGATGATCACTGTACAATCTTGCCACTATTGTGTATAATATTCTCCTGGTCTTACTCACGTTACTTTGCATCAGTTGATGTAAGTCTTTCCAGGTTTTTCTGAAATCCACCTGCTCATCATTTCTTACTGAACAATTGTATTCTATTACATTCATATGCCACAATTTGTTCAGCCATTCCCCAGTTGATGGGCATCCCCTCAATTTCCAATTCTCAGCCACCACAAAAAGAGTTGCTATAAATATTTTTGTACATGTGGGCCCTTTCCCCTTTTTTATGATCTCTTTGGGATACAGACCTAGAAGTGATATTGCTGGATCAAAGCAGATGCACAGTTTTATAGCCCTTTGGACATTGTTCCAAATTGTAGCACTTATTTTTTATATAGTGCTTACCATGTACCAGGCACTGTACCAAGTGCACTTTACAAATATTATTTCATTTAATCCTCACAATAATCCTGGGAGGTAGGTAATATTAACCCCATTTTAATAGCTAAGGAAACTGAGGCAGACAAAGGTTAAGTGACTTGCCCAAAGTCACACAGGCAATAAGCGTCTGAGGCTGTATTTGAACTCCAGACCCTGAGTTACCTAGCTGCCTACAGCTACACTACCAGCTCATTAGGTGTTGCAATTATGGAAAAGAGAGTACAGTTCCAGCAAGAAGTCTGTGCCTCCTGTCTGAGCACTTGCCATAGTTCACCATAGAGAGACATCATCTGTAGGCTAGATGATGATTTCTTTGTGCAGTCTTCTGCTTTCATTTCTACAGGAATAATAAAATAGTGTAGATTGATTGTTGAAAGGGGCAAGAAGTGTTAAAGTGGGGGACTGATTGAGTAAAGCAATCATATCATTCCGACCCTATCCACATTCAAAGTAAGTGCCAAGTAATCAGGTGAGAGTACATGGATCCTGGATTTAATCAAGGAGGCTATGGACTAGATGTGAACAAGACCATATCTCCCTAGTTGCAACAGGAAATCTGTTTGGATTGGCTGAAGGACTAGGTTCTGAACCACCAGCTAGTTGGAATTGGTAATTGGAGGGAGCTGAGGAGTTAGGAGAGAGAGCATTTCAGCCAGTTTCCTAGAAGGAACCATTGGGAGGTCAGGATTGGGGGGAGGGGAGAGGAGGAGAGTGCCTCAGTTTCCTTTTCCCTACCCTACATAGATTGGAGGAAGACCTTGTGAGGTTCAAAGTTCAGAGGGGTTTGAACTTCCCATAGAAATCCTAGAAGCATCCCTGCATCCGTGGAACAGCTGATGGCAGTCTGCATCAGGAGCGCAGGAGAGACTGTATGCCATTTAAGCCTACAAAAAACCTTGCAGGAAAACAAATTTAAAACAAAAGCCTAGACCACACCTAAGTGAAACACCTCCAGCACTCAAGCCGAAGTACTTTGGGGACCTGAAAATAGCCCCTTTGCCTCAGAGGCTCTCCAAGCTTGATCCCATTTATCTCTCGTTGGCAGTTTTTGAGAACTGCTAGGTCCAAAACCATCATGACCCTAGAGGCTGGTTCTCTTGGTGACAGATAGAACGTCAATCCTGGGACTCAGTCAACATCTTTTCAGCTCATCGATTCCTACTATGGCTTAAGGTTTGGAGTCTGAGAACCCGGGGTCAACACTCCACTCTGATGAGTCATAGAAGTTGGACTTCAATGAAGCAGGAGAGGGAGCTTCTAATCCATACTTTAGGGTACACTCATTCTTTTCTAAAAAAATGTTCTTGACTCTTGAAGAATCTGAAAGAATGTCTCTGTCTTTATCTTTTGATATGGTAATTACATGCCCTGGAGACTGGAGTCTGGGGTTTTTCCTTGTGGGAGACCTATGGATCTCCCCTCCCCCCCCCAGGGAATTCCTATTCTTCTATTCTGGGAATTGTTTTTCCCTAGTAATTAATTTTCATGCAGGGGCATTTGTGTCTCCTGTTTATTCTCTGGGGTTCCAATTAATCTAATCTCTGAACTTCCAGATCTGTCTTCCACGTCAATTACTTGATCCTGAATTGTCCTTATCTTCAGAGTTCTGACACACTCAGGCTTTGTCCTTTGTTTTTATTCTCCTTAAGTGTTTCACTTTTGTCTTTGGATTCCTGGTGCCTCCTACAGAGCCTAGCACTTAGGCACTTTAGAAATTCTAGTTGCTTAATTGGTCTTTCTTCTACTACATTTATTCTGTTTTACTTCTTCCATCTATTTAAAAAAAAACAACCCTCTTTGCTACTTGACATTTTGGTATATTGCTCTTTTAACCCTTGCATTCTGTGCTGTGGCAGAGTCCCCTCAATGTGTTTATTACCCAAATTGTTTTATCTTTTGGTATGTCTTCAATGGCTCCTACTGTAGTTTCAACTTCCAATTCTGTATTGACCCTTATTTCTTTTAAATTGAAGATTTTCTGAATCAATTCAAATCAGAAGGTGA
The DNA here is from genome assembly GCF_900497805.2 of Vombatus ursinus. NCBI lineage: Eukaryota > Metazoa > Chordata > Mammalia > Diprotodontia > Vombatidae > Vombatus > Vombatus ursinus. Next base: position 50,559,140 of record NW_020954588.1, read on the forward strand.
TTTTTCTTTTACTCATTCCTTAACTTGTAGATGAACCCCTCTTTTGCTGTTTCTGTGGGAAAAAATTCCCCTTCCCCCTTCTTTGATCTCTTAAGAGGCAAATAACAACTTTTGCACTCAGTGGGAGAGTCTAGCAATGGAGATGGTAAGAGCCTTGCCTGTCCCCTATTCTTCTCTATCTTAGTTGGGGGTAGAGTGGGGAGAGGGAAGAATCTGCAGTAGTTACTGACAGATGCTTAGAGCCTGGGCCTGCTGTTTCTTGAGACTTTGAGGGACAGAATGCTATAGCGGTTACACAGGTCTGGCGGATGTGAGTTCAAATCCTTGCCTCAGATAGTTATTAGCTATTTGACCCTGGGCATGGGGTTCTTCATCTGTACAATGAGAGTGTTGGACTCAGTCTCTAAATTCTCTTTTGACTCAATATCTATGATCCTATAATCCTCCCACTCCTGTTTATTTGTTCTCTGTCCCACTGGGAGTCAGCAAATGGGAATTGCTTTCTTTCTAGCTCCTGCTCCCCTTTTTTCCTTCTGATATGTGTGTGTGTGTGTGTGTGTGTGTGTGTGTGTTGGGGGGGACACTGAAGACCAGGTGGTAGTGATGACTGGACAAACCACCATGGCTGTAGTAGCAGCATTGCTAACAATTCTGAAGCCAGGGACCAATAGCGCAAAAGGCAAACAATGTCCTCCTATGGTTTAGAAAAAAATTCCTTTGGGATGGAGGTGGGGTGGTGGGAGAAATCTGGGTAGAGGCTTTAGGACCCAAGGTGCCTTGGAAGGGAGTAGAGAGAGATTCAACTTCTGCACTGGAGGAGGAAGCAGGTGGGACAGGCTCTCACTTCACAGCTCTGATCCCTGGTGGCGCTTGGGAGACATCACCTTTCCCCTCCTCTAGCTCCTCTGCCCCAAGCTGAGCCTGTATAGTGGGGGCTCTAAGCACAGAAGTGAGGGGTCTAGCAGAACCAACAGCAATCAGTCAACAAGCATTTATTAAGTGCCTCCTACGTGATAGGCACTGTGCAAAGCGCCAGGATACAAAGAAAGGTACAAAACAGTAACGAGAGGGCCAAACTGCAAGCAGCCACACACAAACAACCCATGTGCAAGATACAGTGGGGCTAATCCACAGTAGCAGGGGAAAGTCTCCAATGTTTAAATGGGGGTGGTGGTGGTGAGTCACATGGAGGACTATTGATGGTTGGAGGATTGCTGTCTTTTGTCCTTTTTTCTCCAAGAGGACCATGACATCAGGAAGGTGATCTTATGAATGAACTGGATTTCAGTGAGGCAGGGCTGTGCAAAGTCACCAGCCTCACTCTTCTCTGGAGCCATTCTGGAGCAGGGGCAAGATATAGACCACGATGACTGGAGATGCCTGATTGGAGGAACACGAACCTCAGAGGCGGTAGGGAACACTTGGGGAAGAAACCCAAATCAATCCTTGCCCAGATGCTGCAGAGAAGCTGGCCGCGCGGTGAGGCTGGCAGCCCAGGAAGTTGACAGGAAGGACACGGCGGCCTTCCAGTAGTCCTATAAATGGCAGGTTCTTAGCTCAGGGAGCGTATAAGAGCGTGTCTTACTTCCCTCTGTTAGTAACGACATTTTTTTTTAACCTTTCCTCTGCTGTGGAAGAACAAAGATGAACACAAGGGAGTGCTGGGCGCTGGGAATACAGATGCAAATATTATGGAAGCAGGTGGTGAGTGAAGAGCAGGGAAACTTGGGGAATCTGCTTGCTAATTGAGGACAGAGGGCAACCCAGCTTAATCAGGGAGCCATTCCTCTACTAACATCTGTGCCTTCCATCTTTTAAGTATTTCCTACTTATTGTAGCCACAGCTTGTTTGTACAGATTCTTTTGCTCGTCTGTTAGACTGTAAGCTCCCTGAGGGCAGGGGCTGTCTTTTGTTTCCTTTTGTATCCCCAGCACTTAGCACAGTGCCCATCCTATAGTAGGAGCTTATATGTCTATTGACTGATTTCAGCGCATTTTTCACCCTCCATTGGGTGTCTTCAAGTCCCCCGCCAGCATCACGTAAGCAAGGTACGAAGCAGGGAGCAAGTTTATCACAGAAAACAGAGAATATCCACATGACTCATCCCCAAGCCCAGAGACCGTCAAGAAAACTTTCTCCTTTGCTGAGTCTAGCCTTCCCCCGGTGGCATACGCAGCCACTTCAGGCGCAGGCTTCATTTTGGCCTTGCTGGCCTGGCAAACTTTCCTTCTGGTAGGTCCCACCTTCCTTGAGGTCCTGCGCAGTCCACGTGACTCACAGGACGAGGGAAAGGCAAGGTTCTGGTTTCGTCCTCCAAATCATGGCTCTGCGCCTCACTGTTCCGCTCTGCCTCCTACAGTGGTGCAGAAATCAGCCCCTCTGCCACTTTGCCCGGCAAAGACTGGAAACGACGCTACTGTGGCTACATTGTATCTGGCTTGCTGCCAACTGCTTCTTACTGTGGCCAGTTCCTCAGGGAAGCCTCGCAGCTCTTTTGGAATGAGACATCCTCCCATGACGCGCCTCAGGATTAGTTAACAAGCGTCATTCTAATGACAGTCGAGCTTACAGCCCCGCCTGCTGGCAGGTGAAGCGCTCACTCGCGCATCTGTCAAGACCTTGAGAATCCCCCTTCTCAAGCAGAGGACTGCCCACCGTCCTCTCTCCTGGCTGAGGCAGGGTGACTACATTCTGTTCACTTCTTCCCTGACTCACAGTTCACTCACTGTGACCCCAGACTCGGTCAACATGTCTTGCTGAGTGTTTGGGGGCAAGGAAAAAACACACCTCTGCCTATTGACCTTTCCCCTGTCACTGTTTCTTCTTCCTCTCCTTCTTCCATGTCCTCCCATAAAATACCAGGTTATACAAATTGCCTTGAAGCTCAGAGATGTCGCTAGAAACCCTGGAAAGTGTCTCCACCATCCTTATCCAATCTGTTGCCTGTTGATTTTGCCTTCCTAACACCTCCAATCCCTCCTTCCCTCACCGCTCCCCCCCCCAAGACAGATGCTCATCACTTCATGCCTGGTCTATTGTCATAGCCTTCTGATCAGTCTCCTTGCCTTGATTCTTTCCTTTATAACTTTTCCTTAAACTTTGTTCTTCTCCACAGTACTGCTAATCCCATGACTCTTGCCTCCTTGCTGTTCTTGCCATAGGATGCTCCATCTCCTGACTTCATGCATTTTTACTGGCCGTATCCCATGCCTGGAAGGCTCTCCATCATCATCTCTGGCTTCCCTAGCTTCCTTTGGGCTCCCCACTAAAATCCTATCTTCTACAAAGAGCTTTACCCGACCATCTTAACACTATTGCCTTCTGTCTGAGATGATCTCCAATTTATCCTTTATATATCCTATCCTATATATATATATATATATATATATATATATATATATATATATATACACATTCAGAACAGTGGGAGAATGTTGAATAACCACAGAACATCAGATAGTTGTTAGCATGTTGTCTGTGAGTTCCTTGAGAGTAGGAATGATTTCTGCCTTCCTTTGTGTCTATAGTGTTTAGCTCAGTGCCTGGCACTTCATAAATGCCTTTTCTTGGTGATTGGAGAGAAGCAAAGAACAAAACTACAATGTCTGCCACTGACATTCCTGCTCCTTTGGCCCTGTTACACCTGGCAAAAATATGGAATCTCTAAAGGGAGCCACTGAGAACTGTCATCCTATGGAAACAGGGTGTGCAGGTGGGAGCCCCAGTGAGGAGAACGCCGACAAAAAAGATGAGGAAGTTTGGTGAGCCCAAGAAGCAGTGCGTTCATCCACTCAACAAGCATTTACTAAATAACCACTGTGTGCCTGACACTGAATTCAGTCCTGGGGATAAAGAGAAAAGTGAAAATATCTCTTCTCTAGGAGTTTACATTCATTGGGGAAAAACATCAGGTATACAGAAAAATAAATGAGAGGAAGAGAAGAGAAGAGAGAAAGAGAGAGAAGAGGAAGAAGAAGGAAGAAGAGGAGGAGGAGGAAGATAGAGAAAGAAGAGAGAAGACACAAGAGGGATGACAAGGAAGGCCAGTAAATAGTACTGTTGGCCCCAGACTTTCTAACATGGTTGGGTTTTTAAGCAAAGGTCGGTGATGACTTGGTGGCGCTGTTGGAGACAGAAGATCTAGTTCAAGTCCACACAGATTGGATCAGGTTATCTCTGAGGTTCGTTCCAGTTAGGATATAATGCTGAAGATGCTTTCTGATCAGGTGTGTGGAGGGATGGTTGTTGTAATTTACGTGCAATTTCTACCTGTTATTCACCCCCACCCCCAAAAATAATTGGAAAGTCTCCATCTGGCTAGTTTTACTTACTCACCTACAAACTTGGGGTTGCTGGGGTCAGTTCCTCCCAGCCTCTCCTGCCTCAGACCTAAGACTATAAGCCAACATGGCCATAGTATTCCCGCCTACTATGGCAAATAACTGGGCAAACACACTACCATAGAGTCCAAACAGACTTTCATAACTCAGGAGTGTGACTGATCTAAGCAGGTCTCCTGAACCTTGCCTCAGTATTAGATTCATCTGCTGTTAACCCTTCTTTCCAGGGCCCTATGCCCCACATCCATCCTAAATTCTTGGGCTAATTCTTCTCCTTGAGTATCCTCCCATCCCTCTCCTTGCCCGGGTTCCTGACCTAACCTGACTTCTATCCACTGTAGGTTCCATAGGACTGCCTATGCCTGGTTTTCATTATTCCATTGTGAGATTGGTATTTTACATGAGCTTTTCCAGCAGCAAGATTGACCAAAACCTCAAAATGCACCCTCTAATAACGTCCATTGTGTTCTTTATTGAAAATAAAACGCTGACGCTCTTCAGTACTTAGATGGTGACAATTGAGTTTGCACCATTTGTAGAAAAGGAGTGAAACCTTTTCATCTATCCATCATGCAGACCAGAAAGTCATTGTGGGAGGCAACACATAGTCCACATTATTAAGGCACGTCACACTCTTTTCTCATGACTGTCCTTTGGGGCAGGGAGTTCAAGCTGTACCCTGAGTTTACAGGTGAGGAAACTGAGGCTCAAAGGGGTACAGTGGCCAGCATGGAGTCACACAGCTAGTACATGTCAGCAGAGTCTTTGAAGCCAGGTGTTCTGGGTCTTTAGATGACTCTTTCTAGTCCCCTGCAAAGTCTCTTAAATACAAAGGATCTTCCCAAAAGATGGAGAATGATCATTTTAAAAACAGATTTTGAAGATTTCAACCATAGGCCTAATAAAGATATCAATACAGGGAATGGCATATAAATAAGAAAAGGAAGAATAAAGGTGGTGATTGAGATAACACAGAAGAATCGGAAACTTCTTAGAACCCCTATGTGAAAACGCAGAATGCTGCTGTACCTAGGGAGGCTAGGGTACTTGCCCTCTCCCTCTAAGGGGGGCCCTAGCTCTGTACTGGAATCAGTTTTGGGTCAGTCTATTCTCTGAAGACAGAGGGCAGGTTCTTTTCCTCCCATTCTCTGGCTCTTTACAACCCCAACCTAGGTCCTGGGGAGAATCATTTAAAGCAAAAAGTTTGACTCAAGTACAGAATCTCCTCAAGCAGGACTTAAAGGTATTCAATGGACACTATAGATCAGATATAGGACAGCTATTTATTTCTTCCACACAAAAGAAATGCTAAAACCAAGAATGTGCACTGACAAAAACTTAAACATGAAGGAGTAACTTTAAATTAATATTATAACCTTTTTCAGGTTGATACTTAAATCACATTTTGTGAAATTATTGAATGAGCTTTTTGCCTTTGCTTCAGCTGTGCACTGTTTAAACAGTTCCCTCCAGGTCCACGTGTTCTGGCAGGTCAAGTTATGGCTTGGGCTCATCCTTCTGACAGTGGTCATCTTCTCCAAGAAGTACTGTGTTAGGTGCAAGGGGCAGGGAGGAGACTTCTGAAAGCAAGGCTGGTGCTGAGTGAGGAACCCAGGATCATCTGGCCTGACAAACTCACAAGGTTGTCTCCAATGCTGGAAATATCCATCTCAGGATTGCTGTTTGGTCACTTGTGCTCAAGTGACCAAAGAATTCCAAAGAAACACAAAGCAGAAGAGGCAGTCAGAGGTCCAGCCCAAGGCCACCTAGACAAAACTGTCCCCTAGCTTCCATGCATAAACAATGGGCTATTTCTGCTGGGGTGGGGGAGAGGATTACTTTGCCAACCTTCTGCCCTCTTCTTGGAGAGGGAAGGAGAGGGAGGGAATGAGGAAGGGAAGAGGGAAGAAGAGAAGGAGAGAGGAGGAGGGAAGGGGATTACTTGTCCCACTCTCTTGAATGTTAGAGGACAGAGTCATGGGTTAGAGTTACTCCTTTTAAAGTCTACTGAGTGTGTGAATTTTTTTTAAAAATTAATTTATTTTTAGTTTTCAACATTCACTTTCATAAGCTTTTGAGTTTTAATTTTTTTTCAATTTGATAATTTTTTGTTTTTATAATTAGTTTATTTTGATTTATTAACAATCACTTCCATATGCTTTTGAGTTTAAAATGTTTCTTCCCCTTCCTTACCACCACCCTCCCTAAGACGGTGCAGAGTGTGTGAATTTTTGACTCAGCTTTCAAACAGCTTCCTCCCCATATCCTCCTTACCTCCATAGCCACTGGGAGGTGAGGGGAGAGGAGGGACTAAAGGACCTCTCAAGGATTTCTCTGTCATCCCAAAGCACCACATCTTGCAGCACTGGGCACATATGATCTCAGAAGTAGCTAGGGCCCAGGATTGGCATTCCATGGGCAGGGTCCCAGCCAGAGCCCATGTGTCCCCAGAAATGGTCCAAGCCCAGGCCTATCCCCTTACATGCTCCATGGGATGGTCATTGACACTCCTAGTTGGCCTCAAAGCTTAGACCACACACTGCATCCTACCTGAGGTCTTTCCTGATCCCTCAGGTACTAGTACTGCACCCTTCCCCCTTATGATTTTATGTACTTGTTATCTCTTCTCCTAGAATATAAACTCCTGGATGGCATGCCCATGTCATTTTTGCCTGTGTATCCCTGGTGCCCAGGGTCTATGACAAGCACTTCCTCGGCACATGCTAATTAGTTGGTCCATTCTTCTTCTCAACAGGTAGAAATCACTCCAGACCACCCTATTTGAGTCAAGAGAAGACCGAAGAGTAGGAAAGCCCAGGGGCAGGAGCAAGGGCAGGGGAGATGCCAAAGGCACTTCTGTCAATTAATCAGTAAACATTTATGAAGTGCCTACTAAGTGCTGGGCACTGTGCTAAGTGCTAGGGACACAAAAAGAGGCAAAAGACAGACCCTCCTGTCAAGGAGCTCACAATCTGATGACAGAGAACGCAAGCAAACAAATACATACAAATGAGCACTGTCCAGGATAAATTGGAATGAACAGAAGGAAGGCACCGAAACTTGGACAAGGCTTCGTGGAGGAGGCCGTAGAGCTTTCCAGGCACGGGGGACAGCTGGAGAAAATGCCTGGAGCTGAGAGATGGAGGGTCTAGTCTTCAGAAGACTGAAACCTAACTCTGGCAGAGAACTCAACTCCTCTTCCACTCAGAACCCCTCAGACTCTTATCCTGATGGAAATACATGGTTCACAAACAGCTCCCCTCAGTGAGGTGAAACATGGAGCAAAAGAAAGAATAGAAGACTGGGCATCGGAAGACCTGGGTTCTGCGTCTTCCTACTTGGGTGACCTTGAGTTCATCACTTCCATCTCTGGGCCTCAGTTTCTTCATCTGTAAAATAAGGGGTGGGACTTCATGACCTCTAAGGCTCCTTCCAGCTTTGGATCCATAATCCTGCAAGTTTCCTCCCTGTTTTCTGGGCCCAGCCCCAGCCAAGGAGTCAAACTTGATTTGTTTATTATGATGTGGCGAACCTACTGAGCAGTGATGCAGGCCCCAGGCATGACTTCCCTAAACAAACCACATTCCTCAGACTTGGTGAGAGCATTTCAGGGAGACTTTGCATGGTGATGCTTTCCCTTCAAAGAAAGCGGACAGAATGATGGGCTCTTTGGACCCCCAGGGCCCGCACTGCTGCTGCTGGTATGGAAGGCAACCCTGACCATCCCAGAATATCCAGGAGGAAGAACCAGAACTGACTTGTCTGTAGCACTTTAAGGGCTGATGATTGTTGATTCATTTTGTCTTATTAGAGACTCACATTGTGGTGGGATCTCCTGGTGTTACTAACCCCATTTTACAGAGGAGAGAAGGGCAGCTCAGAGAGGCTAGGGGAGTCACCCATGGTCACATAGCTAACAAATGTCAGAGGTGACATTTGAATTCAGGTCTACTGCCTCCTAATCCAGAACTCTATCTGCTGTTCCAGGAGACCAGAAAGGGGGCAATCAACAAATATTTACAGAGCTGTTATTATAGACAATGTGCTACAGTGACGAGGTTTGCAGTCGGGAGTCCTGGGTCTCAGACCTTTAGAGAGCTGTCTGAGGGCAGTGAGATGTGAAGTCACCTGCTCACAGTCACACCAACAAAATATGCTGAGCAGTCTTGAGCCCATCTTCCTTCCTCCAAGACTGACTCTGTTTATTTTAGTTTTGTATCCTTTCAAGCACTGTATTAAATAGTAGCGTATATAATCAATACTATCAATTATCGATTATTGATAATGTTATTGAAATGCAAAGACTTGATTAAATGAATTTCACTAACAGCTACTGGGATAATTACTTTTTTCCAGTTTTTCTGTGAGCATTAAAGAATGAGCTTACATGTAGCAGAACCAACTCTCGGTCCTCTATAAATGAGAGCTTTGTTCAATGACTAATGGGTTGGAACAACCTATGAGACCTAGGAACTTTATTGACATTCTTTCTATTCATGAAGTCCTAGAAATAAAGATGAAATCAAGAAGATGCAGGTAATTGGAAGGATAATTCTCAGGGGGCCCTTGTAGGAGCTACTAAGTGAGTTTGAGAATTTGTTATCATCACATCCCTGAAGACAACTGGGAATATCATTTCATGAGGCATTGGGCTGTATCACCTTGTAGAAGTCATGGTGAGTGTAAGATCACTGTGAAGATCACGGGAGCTTATGTAACAAGAGCTGTTGCAGAGCAGGAAGGGATAGACAGATCCTACTAAGAACTTGACAAGATCTTCTGAGTCAAATCAGTGTATTTTTTGATATTCTGAGGTATTCAATTGTAATAATAATAACTAGCATTTACGTAACACTTTCAAGTGAGCAAAGCACTTTATAAATATTATCTCATTTCATCTTCACAATAAACTGGGGAGGTAGGTGCTAACTGAGGCAGAGGTTAAGTGACTTGCCTGGGGTCACACAGCTAATGAGTGTTTGAGGCTGGATTTGAACTCAGGTCTTCTTGACTTCAGGTCCAACACTACACTCTGTGTCCCATAGCTGCTTCTAGGCATGGATAGGAAACTGGACTTGGGGTCAAGAAGATGTGAGTTCAAATATCACCTTAGATATTTTTAGCTGTGTGATTCTACATAGCAAAAGAAATTTATTAAATGCCTCCTTTATGCTACATAGTGTGGAGAAAAGGACAGTTAGTATGGTATAATGGATAGGACATGACTCTGAATTAGAAAGACCTGCATTCAGATTCCATCTCAGACACAACATATGTATGACTTTAGACAAGTTTACTTAATTTTTCTAGACCTCAGTTTCCTCATCTGTAAAATGGAGATAATAATACCATCCAACTCCCCAGGTTGTTGTGAGGATCAGATGAGTATGTAAAATGTTTTGCACACTTCAAAGCACTTTAAAGATGTTATCTATTGTTGTTGTTATTATTAGAATTCTATGCTGTAATAGGAAATGGAAATGGCTCTTGAGAAGATAAACAGTGAACAGTGGCTGGATTTGACCAAAATCATAAAAAGGAACACTGTGCTGGGGAATATACACTTTTCAAGGTTCTCAGAGGCCATTGCTAAATGAATGTGAGGTCAGTAAGACCTGAGGTCTGACTTCAAATCCTACCTTAGACACTTATGAGACGTGTGACCCTGGGTGTGTCATTTAACTTCCATTTGCCTCGGATTCCTCATCTGTAAAATGAGGAAGCTCGACATGGTGCTCTCTAAAGTCCCTTCTAGGGAATCAGTTCATAGAGGTCTTGCCATGTTTTTCTGAAACCACCCCTCTTGTCATTTCCTTCAGCACAATAGTACTCCATCACAATCACACACCACATCTTGTTCAGCCATGATGAACATTCCCTCAATTTCCAATTCTTTGCCACCACAAAAGAGCTGCTATAAATATTTTTTATCAATATAGGTCCTTTTCTTTGATCTCTTTGGGATACAGACCTAGTAATGGTATTGCCGGGTCAAAGAATGTGCACAGTTTTATAGTCTTTTGGATATAGTTCCAAATTGTTGTCCAAAATGGTTGGAGCAGTTCCCAACTCCACCAACAATTCATTACTTTACCTATTCTTCTCTCATCCCCTCCAGCACTTGTCACTCCTGATAGGTGTGAGGTGGTACCTCAGAGCTGTTTTAATTTGAATTTCTCTAATCAATAGTGATTTAGAGCATGTTTATGTGACTATAAATAGCTTTGATTTCTTCTTCTGAAAATTGCCTATACATATTCTTTGACCATTTATCAACTGGGGAATGACTCTTATTTTTATAAATTTGACTCAGTTCTATACTGGTACGTATTTGAAAAATAACATCTTTATCAGAGAAACAGTGTAAATTTTTTTTATATTACTTCATTGTCTGGTACCTTTTTAGCAAAATGTAGTTTTCTTGATTATCTGTTTTAATTAGGTCTATTTTTGCGTTTGTTCTGTCTAAGATCATGGGTGCTACCCTGCTTTTTACTTCACTCAAAACATATTAGATTCTTTATTTTAACTCTATGTATCTTTATGTTTCAAATGTGTCTCTTGTAAACAACGTATCTACTTCCATTTTATGGGTGAGCTCATTCCATTCACACTCACAGTTATGAATACTGTGTTTTCCCCTCCTTCCCATTATTCTCTCTCTCCCCTCCTGAAAAGCATGTTTTGTTTCTAACTACCACCTTAATTTGACTTTCCTTTTATCATTTCCTCCTTTCTTCTGTCTCCTTCCCCTCTTCTTTCCCTAATGGGTAAGTTCCATTTCTATTCACAACTGTGTATATGTAGTCTTTCAACTGAACTAGTTCTGGTGAGAATGAGGTTCAAGCTTTGCCTGCCACCCCCATTTCCCCCTCCATTGTAGAAGCTCTTCTTTGTGTGCTTCTTTTATATGTGAAAATTTTCCCCATTCTTCTTCTCCCTTCCTCCTTTTTCCAGGGTATCCCTCTTTCTACCCCCTTTATATTTTTGGAGATCATTCCAACATAATCAACACATACCCATGCCCTCTGTTGACAACTCTTTCAACAGCTCTAATAATGATAAAGTTCTTAGGAGTTACAGGCATCATCTTCCTAAATAGGAATGTAAACAGTTTAACTCTATTGAGTCCCTTATGATCACTCTTTCATGTTTACCTTTTTATGCTTCTCTTGAGACTTCTGTTTAAATGCCAAATTTTCTATTCAGCTTTGGTCTTTTCATCAGGAATTCTTGAAAGTCCTCTATTTCAGTAAACATCTATTTTCCTTGAAAGATTACACTCAGTTTTGCTGTGTAGGTGATTCTTGGTTATTATCCTAGCTTCTTTCTTCTCCATAGTATCACATCCTAAGCCTTCCAATCCTTTAATGTGGAAGCTACTAAATCTTATGTGATCCTGATTGTAGCTCCACAATATTTAAATTTTTTCTTTTTCATTGCCTGAAGTATTTTCTCTTTGACCTGAGAGCTCTGGAATTTATCTATAATTATTCTTGGAAGTTTTCATTTTGGGATTTCTTTTAGGAGGTGATTGGTGGATTCTTTCAATTTCTATTTTACCTTGTGGTTCTAGAATAGTAGGGCAGTTTTCCCTGATAATTTCTTGGAATATGATGCCTAGACTCTTTTTTTGATTATGACTTTCATGTAGTGCAATAATTTTAAAATTATCTCTTCTTGATCTATTTTCCAGGTCAGTTGTTTTTCCAATGAGATAGTTCACATTTCTTCTATTTTTTCATTCTTTTGGCTTTTATTGTTTCTTGATATTTCATGGAGTCATCAGCTTTTAAGGAATTCTTTTCTTTTTTTTCTTTTTTCTTTTTAGGCAATTGAGGTTAAGTGACTTGCTCATGATCACACAGCTAGTAAGTGTCAAGTGTTGGTCTGAGGCTGGATTTGAACTCAGGTCCTCCTGACTTCAGGGCCGGTGCTCTATCCACTGCGCCACCCAGCTGCCCCAAGGAATTATTTTCTTCAGTGAGATTTTGTCCCTCTTTTTCCATTTAGCCAATTCTGCTTTTAAAGGAGTTTTTTTCTTCAGTGAATCTTTATGGCTATTCTACATGAGACTGATTCCACTTTAAGGTGTTATTTTCTTCAGTATTTTTTGTACCTCTTTTACCAAGCTGTTAATTCTCTTTTTATAATTTGTTTTTGCCAACCTCTCATTTCTTTTCTCGATCTTTCCTCTACCACTCTTATCTGTTTCTTTAACTCTTCCAGGAATTCTTGTTGGGCTTGGGTCCAATTAGTATTTTTTGAGGCTTTTTTTTTTTTGGTAGCTGTTTTCATATTGCTGTCTTCTTCTGGAAGTCTTGGTTTTCCCTGCCCCCATAGTAGCTTTTTATGGTAAAATTGATTTTTGTTGTTATTTGATCATTTTCCAGCCTATTTCTTGACTTTGAACTTTATGTTAAACTTGGACTCCGCTCATCTGGAGGTGGAGAGGCACTGTCCCAAGCTTCAGGCTTTTTCATGATGCTGTTTTCAGAGCTAGTTCTGGGGGTTTGAAAGTTTTTAGTGCTTTCAGGTGATGTGATCCTGGGAAAGTATGGTCACTGCTATCCTGGTCTGCACTCTGGTCTTTATCAAGGAATGGCCCTAGTATCTTGCAGCTACATGCACTAGTATGCTCTCTGCTTTGTTACCTTGACCTCCTGAGCTCATTTTCATCCTGGATCTTCAACCCAGAACTTTATGTGGTCAAGAATTGCCAATCAGCTATACCCAGTGTCAGCAAAGGGTCCCCTTTAACCTCTTTCTGAGAAGTTTTTCAACCCCTTCATTGTCTCTGGGCTGAGAGCTATCAAAGCTTCCAAGGTTGCCACCACCACATTATAGATGGTTTGAAATAAAAGTTTAGTAAATGCTTATTCCAATGAACTCCATTGAAATGGACAGTAAACTTCTAATTGCCTGGTGGTTCCAGGACTGGAGAATGGTGGAATGGAGATGACAAGGCAGCTGGTCAAAATAATGGTCAGGGAATGACTTGGAGCATGCGTGGGGCCATCCTAGAGGCAGAAGTCACATCCTAGATGTGAGATCTTCACCAATTAGGACAGTGGGACCCTAGGGTTGGAGGTTCAGAAGTGAAAGGGTTAAGTCCTCTGAGGCCTGGTCTCTGTGTTGGGAGGAAAGGCAACTAGAGAAGAAGGCTCTGAGGCAACTTGAAGCCCAACTGGAGGCGGTCTGGACATCTGGGCTCAGTGGTTCCCTGCCTGCTTACGTCTATGCTCCTGTGCCCCTCTGAAATCAGGAACTGGTGGCAGCCAAGGGAAGCCTTCATGGAACAGGTAATCTAGTCTAATTGAGTGAAGCAGGAGAGTGGTATCAACCCCAAGCAGAAACAGATTTCCGTAGGCTGAATATTGACTTAGAAAACCACAAATTAACATCACCCATGTTTTCTTTTCTTTTTATTTATTTTGCTAAACATTCCCCAATTATGTTTTAATTTGGTTCGGGTAGCACTTGGGAGTTTTATGGGCAGTGGGTTCGACACCAGAGAAGACAGAAAGGTCACGTCTACGTGAAAGGAAGTCAGGGCCCAGGCAGAGTCTTTCTGAAAGAGCAGCCAGGAGCCCCAGTGGCCTCAGAGATGCTGAGAAGGCCCCACCTGCAGAATCTCTCCTGGGTCTGAGTGACAATGGAGAATTTGTTGTGGGTGTCTTGAAGCCACACTTTCCTTGGTCATCAGTTTTGGATCTTCTTTGTGCCTTAGCATGTTCTTCTCAGATACTGTGATCCTTAAGTACGGAGTCAGTGCCAACATCCTGGGCAGGTGTGAGGATGGGGTGTATGTGTCTTTCCATGTTTCTGGATGACAGCACCAGCCAAACCTTTGTGCTGCCCACAAGGTGGAGCCCAGACAGCCCCCGACCCAGCCATGGGAGGCTTTGACCCACAGTTACATAAGTATGTCTGCTATGCAGGAAGGAGCCTGGCCTCCCTCACATTTATTATGACTACAATTCAGGATCTTAAAGTGAATTAAGAATCCACTCTTAGCCCTCCTGGCTCTTGCCAGGAAGGCAGAATGATACAGGGCTCTTTCTCCCTTCTGGATTTATGTGGCTTCTATGAATCAGTATGCACATGCGCGCGCGCGCGCACACACACACACACACACACACACACACACACACACACACACACTCACACACTGGAGGCTGTGAGAGCCAAAGAAAGGTGGTCTATATTTCCAGGGAGCAAGGCACAGCTTTACTGCTGCGTATTTGTAGGTTCGGGAAACAGTTGGCTCCTGACCCTTTTTCCCTGAGGTGCTAATGAAGCCATGTGCCTGGAGGAGGCTGCCATGACAATGGATATGTAATTATGGGATTTCCCAGGGACTTTTCAGAACCCTTGTGTTAAGTAGACTTTTTATGAACCAGATCAAAAGGTTTTCTAATTTACCCTACAGGGGCTAGCCTCTTGCTTGTGGCACAAACTATTTCCACTTCCCAGGGCGTAGACAGTTGAGAATCAGCAGAACAAATATACTTAAAGTATAAGTGATTTATATGGGAAAACCAGAGATGCATAAACTTACAATAATTGGCTGGTAAGATGATACCTGGGCACAAGGTCTAAGCAACATAGTTCAACTAACAATTTATTTGAAACACTGAACAAAATGGTAAGCACCCAAATCGATAATATATAAAAAACTAATCCTTCATCCAAATCAACAAACACATATAAATTGCTTATTAGGTACGAGATGATGTATGATGTCTTGGGACTACAAAGGGAAAAAAATGAAGATTTCTGCCCCAAGGAGCATTTTAATAACATCTGACAGTTTTCCTATTGTGCTGGGTGATAAGTGGGTTATCTAGGAGGGAAGGTTTTTAGGAAGGCAGGAGCCAGGAAGAATGTTTCCACTGACTTAGGGAAATTCATGGGAATATGGGAGAAATGGGATAGTGAATGAATGAATGAGGAAAAAATGCATGTATTATGTATTTACTTACTATAAGTACTTTGAAGATATAAGTATAAGAAGCAAGATTATCCCTACCCTCAAGAAGCTTACACTCTAATATTTGAAGACAGAACATGTAGGGGAGTGGCAGTAGCCAGAGAGAGTTGTCTTGGTTAGAGAAGTCACTGCAAAATGAAAGGAAAATAATATAAAATATTAAGCTTTGCAAAGAACTTTGCATGTTAATTCATTTTATCTTCATTGATGTTTTAGACTGAGAGATTAGGGTCTATTAAGTATCTGTGGCAGGATTAAACTCAGGTCTTACTGAATCCAACACTGGCCCTAGCTGCCACACAGGAATGAGAAATGGAGCCCTAAGGCAATTGACTGACATGTCCTTTCTGGAAACGGTACTATGGATCTGTTGCCTGGGGACGTTGATTGTCCTCAGAGCAAGAAACGAGGTAGGGGTGGGTGGCAGCAGTGACAGTGTTCTAGGTGTGGAGGACTTACACCAACCAGGAGCCCAGGGAGCTGGAGTATCTGTTGGAAATGAAGGTTGGCACACAAGGGAATGACATGAAGGTGGCTCCTGGGGTGGGGGCAGGGAAAGAGGAAGATGATGGTTTTACTTGGTAAATACCAACCAATTTCTGCGTCTGGGTTAGAGCTCCACTTGCATTATGGCCTCTTTCCATTAGCCCCAAATACTGGCTAATTGGATAGTAAATTCAGTGATTTAAGATAGAAGCAACCTATTAGTGAAACCCGTTCTATTACATGATGCAATACTCCAACTCTCTAGCATGCTTGCTCCACCATGCCAAGCAATGGGCCCTCTATCAATATTTGTTGGTACTAATGTTTTCAGAAGTAAGTGGATCTCTCTAACATTCGAGCAATCCTAAGATCAGTGGGTTTTTAGCCACTTTCTCCTCTCTGTCTTCTGGAAAGGTCGTTGCACTTTAATTGTTCTCATGTCTCTGGGCTTAGAAGAGACCAATGGGGGGGGGGAGGGTCTAATAAGCAATTGAGTCACCATGTTCTTGTTCTTGAAACAAATCAATGTCCTCTAATGGCTATCTTGTGACCTGAGTTTAAAGTACAGTTCCTCCTGTATAACTGTAAAGAAAGGCTATAGCTCCAGATACAATCATCCCCCAAATATTCCAGACAATGTATGTACTCGAAGAACTCCACAAGCCTCTTAGGCAGTATATCGTTTAGGAAGAAGGCCTTTGGGTGATGCAGGTATCTTCTGGGGAGGCATCTGTACCTAACACTCTAGATCCATGGCTTCCTAATAATCTTTCTACAGCTCTTGGCTATTACCAACCCATATGGAACAAAAATCACTCATATGAAGCCAACTTTGGTGCCTTAGTTGGTGGATTAAAAATAAAAACCAACCCATCGTGTTCTTGTGCAATAAATCAGAAGTCCTTCCAAGGTTTCATGACAGTGGGACAATGGCTCCATTATGTGGAGTCTGTGGGAGAAAAGGACCACAATGTTTCTGTAACAACTTTGAGTTTGGAGCAACAATTATTTATGAAACAGATATTTGCTACTGGGCATGTTTGAGACTTAAATGAAATTTCTTTTAAAACTGGTTTTGCTCCATAATAGTTGTAGAATGAATAACAATAGTACGTTGGTTGCATTGACGCCCAATAGTCTTAGTCAGAAAAGTATGAAAGTGTTTACTCTTTTGCAGCTTGAACCAAAAGCACAGCCCTGCCCACCAGCCAAGCCCTTGGGCCCCGACAATCTTGGTGTTGGCCATTAATTTGGGTGAGAATTTGGATGTTGACAGTAAGAAACTAATTCCTCCCTCTTTTAAGTGCCTAACATGCCAGGGTGGGATAGAATCTTCTGCGTTTCTGTTTTGCGGCTGTGTTGGGGAGAGGGCAGGGCTCCTCAGTCCTAAGCAGTGCTAAACGAGAGGTCCAGGGCTGTTCCAGGGCTCACTCTCTCCTCTTTGCCCACCCCTTGCAAACACTTCTCACCTCTACATAGGGCCTACTGCCCCTTTATATATCCTCTGTCTCCCTGAATTTCAAAATCTGAGAGGGGGGTTTAGATTTTTAGTTTTTATCAAATCCTCTTTGTTTTATGTTTTGTTTTGTTTTGTTTTAGAAAGGAGGGGTGGTGAAGGGTAAGTAAGAGCATTGGACTTAGAACCAAGGGACCTCACTCTGGATTCTGGCACTCTTACTTACTAGCGATATAATTGTTACCAAACTGGATGAATGCAGCCCGCTTCTGGGGATTCCTGTGGGTAGCGGAGGGAATGGAACTGGACTTAGGGATCTGTGAGTCATTGACTCAGACTTGGTATTTAAACCTAGTGAGGTCACCGAGTGAGAGAGTGGAGAGAGAGGAGAGAGCCCAGGGCAGAGACTTGGGGTACACTCACTATTGGGGCACATTATGTGGCTAATGAGCCAGCAAAGCAGATACAGAAACAATGGTTGGTAAGTAAGAGGAGAAGCATGAGAAATTAGCTCAGAGAAATGAGGCTATCCAGGAGGAAGAGGTTGTCAACTGTGTCAGATGCTTCAGAGCCCAGGACCAATTAGCATTAAGAAAAGGTCACTAAAAAAAACAAAAGAAAAGGTCACTAGATTTGGCAGTGGACTGATCATTAATTACCCCAGGGTCTCTGACTCTGCCTACAGATAAAGCTGGACCTCCTGTTAAGACAAACCTACAAAATGAACTGGTAAATGAGTTGGAGAGACGTAGGACTTCTGCTCTTCAATTTCCTGGGCTCAGGACGGGCTGACCCTGGAGGTAGAGACCTTTGCCCAGCAGCTTCTGGGTTTCCATTGTCAGCAGGAAGAGCGGCATTTTTAATGTGCTCTGGACACTCTCCTCCCTCCTCTCCTCCCTCCTCCACCCCTGGGGATTTAACTTCTTGGGACTTTACTTGGCCTGCTTAGTGAAAGTTGTCCAAACCCAGCTGGGAAAGTGCTGTGGATGCCCCGGCTTCGTGCCCATGTAAGGAAATGCCTGTGAGCACCTCTGAAGGGCTGGGAGTGGAGAGAGAGAGAGAGAGACAGACAGACAGACACACACACACACACACACACACATATATATATAGAGAGAGAGTTTGTATGAGTATGTGTATGTGAGTGTATGTGCATGAGTGTGTGTGTGAGAGAGAGTGTGGGTGTGAGTGAATGTGTGTGAAGAGTGTGGGTGCATGAGTGTGTGTGAGTGTGTGTGTGTGTGAGAGTGTGTGTATGTGAATGTGTGTGTGTGAGTGTATGTGTGTGAGTGTGTGTGAATGTATGTGCATGAGTGTGTGTGAGTGTGTTTGTGTGTGTGTGGGTGTGTGTGGGTGGGTGCATGTGTGTGGCAAACGTTGTTTTCTCCTCCTCTCCATAAGAATTTGGGCTAGAAGAAAGCAGAAGGCTCCATGTCATCTAAGTTGTCCAGTTCTGTTTGTTTTTCCCAGAAACATCTGCCCTTCTCCAGGGTCCTCTGGGGAAATGATACTCAACTGAAACCCTTGAAAAAAGAGTCATGAACTCAAGAGACAGTGGGCTTTGATTTCCCCTGCAGTGACTAAGATTCAGGGAGTGGGGAAGGGATAGTGAGTTTCCTGAGCCCATGTGGAAATCTGGTTTGTTCTCTCTCCTTGGGAACCAGCAGGGATCCAGGTTAGTGGAGGATTCAATGGCGTGGACCAGGGTGGGAGAGTTCCAGGGGATGAAGGCACTGGAGGGTCGGGATGACGGCTTTCAAGAGTTTCCTTTTCTACCATAGGTCTAAACGCTGTGTGGCAGGATCCCCCCTTCTTCCTATCCCAGCCCGGACTTATTAAATTCCTGGGTACATTTGGGGAAATTCATTCCATATGGGCCTGGTTTATTACATGGGCTAGTCAAGATGTTACTGTTGTGTAAGAGCTATTTGA
>NW_020954588.1:50578357-50578953 GCF_900497805.2 Vombatus ursinus
TTCCCTCCCTCCCTTCCTTCTCTCTGTATCTGTCTGTCTGTCTCTTCCCTCAGGTAGCAGATTGTTCCCAGTAAAGCTATCCTACCTCCTCCAGAGAAGAAAGGGACTGACATATGGACTGCCTTTGCCGGGAACTGTGGCTTATGGGGCAACCTATCCTTGGTGCAAATCAGAGGGATGGTAGGAGACAAGGAGCCATGATGGTTGTGGCCCATTATCCCTTGTAAACTCCTCCCCTTTATGTCATGCTATGGGAATTCACCCCACCCACTCGTTGGAAATTGTACAACACTCTTCAGACTGCTGAGGGCATCTGGAAGAGGAGGAGAGAGATCAGGAAACAAGAGGCCTTGGCTCAAAGAGCTACAGAGAAGCAAGGGGTTCTAAAGCCAAGTAGCTGGTATCGGCTGCGGGCTGGGGCAACGAAGAAGAATCACCACTTGCTGAAGCTCTGGGTTGCTCTTTGATGGATGTGTACCCGGCATGTGTTTGCCCCTGTCCTGGTATCCTCCAAGAGTTTGGAATTCTTGGCTCTGAGCCTGGGCCAGTTCCATAAGCAGCCTCAGCCTGGGCTTTTGAATGAAGGCTAGGTCTTA
>NW_020954588.1:50578963-50581220 GCF_900497805.2 Vombatus ursinus
GGGTCACATAGAGATTTATCACCTTGTCCAGGGTCCCCCAGCCAAGAAGTGTCAAGGGGTGGGATTTGAACCCAGCTCTCTTTGATTCCCAGCCTTCTTTCACTAGGTCATGCTGTCTCTCTGGTATTACCTGTAACATCTCTCAAAATCCTCATGCCTAGGTTATCCAGAAGATAAACAAAGGACAGGTTGGAGTGTCTGCAGGATTTTTCTTTGTTTGAATGAATGAGATAACTCTATACCTGATTAAGCATGTGTAGACATTGTGCTGCATCTGCTTCTATCCTCTACAAAACCATTGGGGGAAATCTCCTGAAGCTAGGCTACTTGGTACAGTTTCCCGGGATACCAGGCTCTGGTGGGCCCTCTTCCTAAGCTCAGAATCAATCACCACGGATGTGCTCAAGGCTGGGTACATGCATGATCTTGGTCCTCAGGGACGCAGTAGCCTTATTGAGGCAGGATTGACAAGATTGACACTCATATAGCAATAGTAAAGTAGACAAGTCACTACAGAATTAAGAGATGTTTTGTAGCACACTCAAAGGACTGACGGCATTCAGAGGAGGAACATAGAGAGTGCAGGTCATCCTATGGGCCACTAGGCAAGCATCCACCCAGTGCTGAGGGGTTCCTACTATGGACTTGTCACAACATTTAAGTATTTGTGATATACTTGTCACAACAAACATTCATTAAGTAGTAACTACATGTAAGGCATTTGTCTAGGCACTAGAGATCCAAAGACAAAGATAAAACAGTTCCTGTCCCCAAGGAGGCTACATTTTGCTGTAGGAACACATGCACACAGATTAATAAACACAAAGTCTATACAAATGAATAGAGAGTCCATTCAAGAAATGGAGAATGCTAACAACTAAGGAGATGGGAAAAAGTGATGTTCTAGGCTAGGCAGTACCTAAGCTGTCTTTAGAAGAAAGCTAAACCTTCTCTAGAAGGAGTTGAGGAAGGGGTGCCTTCTGGGAGGAAGGGACACAGATTGGGGATGGACCATCATGGCTGGGGGGCAGCTCAAGGAGTGGGTGGAATGCTCGCTTTGTGCTCACCTAAGAGAGGTGGAGGGAACCAACCCATTCAGGGAGGGTTATTGGGGATTGTGTGTTTCATTCTAGTGGCAACAGAGAGTCAAAGAGGTTGGCTTAGAAGAAAGAGCTCTTGTCTCAGAGTCAGAGGACCCAGGTTCAAATCCCATTGCTGGTCCAAACTTCTGGTATGATCTTGGGCTGATTAATTAACCCACTAGCATTTATTCAGTAGTTACTATGTGCCAGGCACTTTGCTAAGGGGTGTGGATACTAATTGAGAAATGAGAATTCTTACCCTTCAAGGGCTTATATTCTACTTAGGGAGAAAACATGTACATGTGCTTGTGGAAGCTTCTTAACCTCTCTAGGTCTCAATTTTCTCTCCTGTAAAAAGAGAGGATTAGACAAGATGGATTCTAGGATCCCTTCTAGGTCTAAATCTAGCACTTAAGATTTTTGAAGAGGAGAGTAATGTGGTTAGATCTGTGATCTAGCAGGGAGCCAGACTCAATAATCTGAGTTTCAATTGCTCCTCACTTCTGTTTGCTCTCACAGAGAAGGGCTGATGAGGGATGAACAAGCCCTGAGGCAGGAGAAGAGGAAACCAAATGGACTAGATTCAATTCTATCCAATTCAACAAATATTTATCAAGGGTGTACTATGCAGATGATATACCAGTCAAACAATTCCAATTCTGGATAACCAGAAATTGCCTGGAAATACACGCAAAGCCTTCTCATCCAATCTCCCTGGGATAGATGCAGAAGTGCCTCTGAGATATATTCATGTAAAAGCCTTTTCACCATATCACTCTGGGCATGCATTAAGCCATGGAAGGAGATAAATAGGGATTTCATATACATCCTAGTGCTGGTGTCTTAGCTTGGTAGGGTTGGGGCTGTGTCTCTCAAAATCTCCATTTCTATGGCAGAAAAGGAATCATCCCTATCAAGAATAGGCTATGTAGGCTAGTGATTGAGGAAAACTGGAGGAGAGTGAGAGAGAGAGAGAGAAAGGGAGAGACAGAAAAGCAGAGACAGAGAGACAGAGAGAGAAAAGAGACAGAGGGAGACACATATACAGAAAGAGACAATGAGAAAGACAGAGACATGTATGGAGACAACAAGAGAGACAGAGATGAGAAAGAGACAGAGAGATAGAGATAGAGATACAATAAAAAGACAAAGACAGAACCTGAGATGCAGAAATT
>NW_020954588.1:50581230-50582530 GCF_900497805.2 Vombatus ursinus
AACATGTAGTTAGAAAAATATATACACCACATCCAAATAACCAATGAATATCTTCTAATGTTCGATTCTGCTGAAAAGGATGCTTGCTTAATAGTTTCATGAAAATTGCTTTCAACTGGGGGCGGGGCTGGAAAAGGTAGGAGACCGTGGCATTGATTAAAGATATGTTTTCTCCCTTTGACTGAAGATCAATCATCATCCAATATTTATCCCTTAACAAGCTGATGCTTAATTTGCTAATGAGATCTCATCACACAGCTGCACATATGAGCTCCATTGGCATGGATGCACAAATTGGCATCTTTTCATCTTCCTGCCCTGGGCTTTCTGGCTGGCTGATTGGGATGTGAAGTCGAGGGACACACTGGCACATTCACATACTTACCACCTTGTGTTGCTTTCTGGGATCACAAAGTGATAACTTTAGAGCTGGAAGGGCCCTTAGAGATAATTTAGCCCAAATTTCTTGTTTTACAGAGGAGGAGAATGAGGCCCAGAGAAGAGTATTTGCCCAGCCTCTCCCAGGTAGTAAGTGGAAGAGCTGGAATGTGAACTCATCTCGTCTGACTGGAGAGCCAATAGTCCTTCCTGTCAGAGCGGAATGGCCACTGGCATGGTCCAAGCTTCATCAACCCCCTCCATCCAATCAGCAAGCACTCGGTCATCTAGGTAAGTCACTTCATCACTTGCCCTCTCTGGCCCCCCATTTCCTTCTTTTGTAAACTGAGATACTTGGGCTAGATGACCTCTAAGGTCCACCTCCAGAGCTGTGATCTTGACTTATTGGAATGTTTGCTGAGTATTGGGCTATGCAGGAATGCTGGGCTACATAGGATTTCAAGGAGTTAGGGAGAAAGCTTTGTGCTCAGAAGATCTAAGAAGGGCCCAGAAAAGTATAAGAAGATGAGTACATAAGACATGCACATATCGATATGACATGAGCATCCTCCACCCAAACAGGAGATGATTTGAAATTTGTTTTACTCTACTGGTAGGGGTTAGTCGGACCTGACAAGCCCACCCTCCCTTTTTCCCACAATCCCACTAATCAGAACCTAACCCAGAAGCCTGTATAATGTAGAATATCTCTAAACATATTTAGAATGAATTAACAGCAATCATGAGGACATGCTTTTGAGACAGTCACGTGAGGTTTGGGGTTCAGTCTGTAGACAATAAAATAGACCAAGTCAGGCATCCCACATTGAACTTGAACCAAGGAGTTTGAGTCATTGGCCCCATGCTCTAGCCAAGGGAGCTGACTGACTTCAAGACAACACACCTGAAGATAAATTGAGGA
>NW_020954588.1:50582540-50606515 GCF_900497805.2 Vombatus ursinus
CATTTGAAAAGACCTGTAATCATGAGCCTAATCCTGACCATCCACACAGGAAAGTTGGAGCAGATGAAAAATTACTTGAATTTTGACATGCATTTGAACAGACAACATAAAGAGATCTAACATTCATATGCTCATCTGAGAGAGACAGTGGAGATAGACAACCTATTTGGCCAGAATTGAATAGAAGAAGAGTGAGCTAGATCACCTTTAGGAAATTCCAAAGTTCCTTAAATGACCTCAGGCTCATCTCAGAAACAATGACCCATCTCAAAAATAGGAATATTCAACCAGTGTTGCTGGATGATAGTCACAGGCAATGCCACAACCTCAGAAGAACTGAAAATGAATATTACCAAAAGGGCAATGGAGAGGCCCACCATGGGTTTGAGTAAGCTGCAAAATATGGCTAATGAGGACCTTCAAAAAAGGGCAAAGGTAACGTACAGTTTAATCGCTTTTGGGGCAGGGTTCCAAATTATTCTCCAGAATGGTTGGACCAGTTCCCAGCTCTGCCAAGAATGCATTACTGACCCTATTTTCCCATATTCCCTCCAGCATTTGTCATTTTTCTTTTCCGTAAACTTAGATTTCATGGGTATGAGGTGGAACCATGTTAGGTTGGACCTCCTGTGATGAATTTATAATCAGTCAGTAAACATTTATTAAGCACCTATTATGTGCCAGACATGTTAGAGAGTTTCACTGAAAGGGTGGGCATGGATGAGTTGGGATCTGAATCTCAATGGAGAGAACTGAATTAATGAGACCTTGCAGGCATTTGGGCGATTGATGAGCATTATTCTTGTTGGTAATGTTATTATAGCTTTCTCTTTTCCTTTTGTCCAATTCTGGACCACCCACCTATGGTGCCCAATCAAGATACCTTGTATTAGATGGACTCATCCATCTCACGATGTGGGCAATATCCACTCTGTATTTCCTTGGTTTCATTGCATGTGAATTACTGGTATTTGGATAATATAGTGATTGTCATATCCTATTAAAGCCCTCTGGTGTGCTCTCTCCTTCTATTCCATTATAGGTCCAGTTTGTTGTTCTTACAGAGTAACCTACTGGGTGTGAAGAGGAAAAGGAAAGACAAAAAACCCTCAACAACTCGCCTTTTCTATCTTAAGAGTGGAAACTTTAGTGAAGTCTGGAAGTAGGGGTGGAAAGATGCCAGGAGGAAAAGAGAGATGGAAAGAAAAGCTCAATTGTCTGTTTTCATTAATCTGAGTAATTGCTTTTGCAAAGCTGGATGAGCTAAGCTGAGGGAAAGAATAGAAACAGGGACTGGAGCTGGAGGCAGAGGAGGCTGGGAAGACATTCCATGACCAGGCAAGGACAACTTCCCACAGCAACCAACCAACCTCTATTAAGCACCGACTGTGTGCCAGGCACTGGGGATCCTCCCAAAACCAGCCCTTGCCCTCAAGGAGTTTATATTCAGATGAGAGAAAGAACACGTACACCTATAAGAGAAGCAAATTAGAAAAATATACTGAGGAAATATAGGGCTTTTTTTTTTTAGAGAAGGGAAGGCACTAACAAGATGAGAGCAGGAAAAGCTTCATGTAGGAGGTAGCATTTGACCTGAGCTTTGAGGTAAATAAGGGTGGCGGTGAAGGGCAAGTTCTTTCCAGGCATGGGGGTAAGCCTGTGCCAATTCATGGAGATGGGAGAGGGATGAGGTACACAAAGGGGAGAAACATGAGAAGAGTGTTTGAACAAGTCTGTTTGTCAGTGATGGTCAGAGGGAGATGTTTTCATGGAGCCATTGGTCATAAACAACTTCATGCAAAGAAGGCATTGATGACATGGGGGTTGGTTCCTCCAACTGGCTCCACTCTCTACCATTATCCATAGAGGGTCAGGGTTACAGGGTAATTTAGAGAGCTACCCTTTAAATGACTCATCTAATAAACATAATTATCTCATGTGATCTGCTGCAGTCATAATAGTAAAGCAACGAAGTGGCACAATGGATAGAACATTGGGCCTGAAGTCAGGAGGACTTTGGTTCAAATATGCCCGCCAAAACTTACTAGCTGTATAACCTCGGACAAGTCACTTAACCCTGTTTGCTTTAGTTCCTCATCTGTAAAATGTGCTAGAAGAGGAAATGGCAAACTATTCCAATGTCTTTGCCAGGAAAACTCCAAATGGAGTCATGGAGAGTTGGACGTGGCTGAAATGGCTGAACAACAAGTCATAACAGTAGGGAGAACCAGACTATCCATCACACTCCCCAGAAGCCACTTAGGACACATAGCACCATTCTTTCTTATGACACGTGAGATCTCCTCCTCTCCAGCTCTCCCCCAATCTCTCTTCTCTGCTCTCCGCACGCACTTCTACTACACTATGGGGGAAACCACCTCCTTCTTGTACATGTGTATTAAATCTTAACATTGACAGAGTATATTGGGCCATCAGCCCCTTCCCCTCTAAATTCCAGCTATCCTTTGTCTTTGAACAGTAGCTATAATTCTTCATTGTCACATTTTGTCCCATCTTTTGCCTCTTTTTTTCAGTCCATCTCAATTCCTGGATAAGGATTAAAATCAAGCAGAATAAATCAAGCTGTCTCCCACAGGACAGTTCTTCGCATCATTTCTCTGATCAGAAATCTTCAGTGACCTTTTGGTTGTCTAACAAAGTCCAAATTCCTGCTGCTAACTTTAGTGGATGTATTCGGATGATCTCCAAACTTGCCCCGCTAAACAACTGGCCAGAACATCTGGACAAATGTTGGGGAAACAGAGTCCATTGGCTAGAATGGTCTCCTGAGGACTCTAGACTTAGACCAGCCATTATTGGCTGGATGTCTATCCTTCTCCGCGACTGATTGATCCACAGTGAGTTCAGCTTATGTGGTTTTTAACTAGTCCACCAACTTTTGCTTATCTTCTTTCTTTTGAATAAGAAACAGTTAAATTCTAGGCATCTCACCAAACTCCAGGGACATCTATAAGGTCAAAGTTATCTCTCCATCTTAGAATTTCTACTTCATCAAGCTTTTTGCCCTAAATCTTGAATATTCATGTGGAGACATTGGAGGCCATGGGTTTTATGACTTCTTGGATTGTGTATCCTGTGAGTTTCTGGGGGCCTCAACAGCTATTCCCATCCAGTACCAATAGTCTAGAATCATGAAGACTTTGAGAGTGTGGGGGGGGGGGGAGGAAAGGCGAGGTTCAGCCAACATTGTTTGTGATTCTTGTTCAGCCAAACAGGGAATTAGTAACTTCCTCTGGCATAGCGTGTGGCACATGGTAGGTACTTAATAAATGCTTGCTGACTGACCAGCTGTTCAGCTGGATTTAGAAACACGCTGTGCAGTATAATTCCTAGAATCACTGTGACAGAGTTCATAGAGATGGATGGGACCCTAGAGGCAGAAGCTGGTGCTACTCATCCTTCAGGGCTCAGTTCTAATACTACCTTTACTGAGACTTGCTTACCTATTCTAGCTCAAAAAGGAGTCTCTTTTGTCAATGCAGTGTATTAACCATGGCTGGGTTGTGTCATGACTACGTTTCCCATGAATCCTTGGATGCCATGGCATGGGCCTGATTGGAAAAGAGTAAGGCTTCACTTCACAAGATGCTTTGGTGGGGTGGGGGTCTCTTATTGGGAAGGGGAAAGATGCCATGAGGGAGAAGACAGACAGAGGAACACCTGGTCTGAGTGGAGCAGTGGCAAGAGTGAAGTGGTATCAATTAGCTATGGAGGGCAAGCAGAGATCCAGGCATATTGGCTTTGTGAACACTGGCTGATGATACAGACAGAAAGACTGGGGTTAGGTGGTGAAGTGTACTCATTCCTCACCCTGGCTGTGGAGATACTTTGTCCTTGACTTTCTTACTGGATTCATGAGTTAGGAAGGACTCAAGACCCAAAGTATTCTGTGGGCAAGGGGAATGATACTCTATTCACAAAGAATATGGACTGACCCTGTTTTTAGTTGCATTATTATTATTCCTTTTAGTCATGAAAAAAAATGTTTTGCTCTTTCAATGCTCCCCCTTGCCTGGTTCTGTTAGCATGGTGAGTGACTGAATGCTTAGACCCAACTGACTTTGGATGTTCCCAGTTTTCTGACTGGATGGGGACAAACTGATGTTGGGAGGCGATTTTGGTGAGAATTCCCTATCATATAAACCCCTGTCTATAAGGGTTTAGAACAGGGGTCCTATACTTCATCAGACTACCAAAGGGGTTCATGTTGCCATCCCTTCAAAAATTTAAGAATTTCTGGTGAAGAGCTATTAAAAACACGCACAGATTATAACTATTTCCAGACATATTAGCTCATGACTGCTGTATTTATATCAGTCTTGGCTTTCTAGCTGACTTATCAGCTACATGAGGGCAGATACAGTGGCAGATTTTTCATTCTCTTCAGGACTGGGTAACTGTAAGAGCTTAATCAATACTTCGATGATTGATCCAGAAACCTTGTGAAAACCTTTGAGTGGCAGTTATTGTTGAGACAAAAGCTTGTGTTGTTTGGGGACAAGAAGCCATTAATTTCTGTGCTCATGCTTAAGAAAACTTGACTCTTGGCTTGTGGGATCAATAATTGCATAAGGAGACACACACAGACACACAGACTCACGCAGAAGACACACAGACACACACAGACACAGACACACAGACTCACACAGAAGACACACAGACACACACAGACACAGACACACAGATACACACAGACACAGACACACAGACACACACAGACACACACCCATGGTACATCCAAAGGGATCCACACAGAATTTTAATCTAGGACTATCTCTTTTCTGCTGGGGAGGGAGGAAATTGAGAATGAGAAATCCCCAGGGAATGTGGAATGTTTTTGTGTAATGCAGGGATAAAATTTTGATCTGCAAACAGGACTCAGAGCACTCGAGTTTGAGGTGAAGGCATTTCGTCTCCAGGATGGAGAACACAAACTATGTTCTGGGTGCTGTTATTCAACTTAATTCCATTTTCCCACTATTATGATTGGACCAAAAAGTCAACTCCAAATATCTGGGGAATTTTGGTCTTTAATTAAGAGCAGCTGTTAAGGAATACATCTCTGCTTTAAAATGTGTAATTCAAGAATGTTGGAGGTGAGGGAAAGTATGTGGCTCCCTACAGGCATAGGCAGTTGAATCCTTGCAGTAGAGTGCAGGCAGAAATGAGGTTGGGATTGATTAATCACACTTGGATAAACTTGTATAACCTGCTCGAGGCTTCCCAGAAACTAGGTCTGAAGAAGAGAATGAAGAGAGTCAAGATGCAAATCTCCTACCCTCTCTCTGTGTTTTTTTTTAATATTATTATTAGAATGGAAGCTTCTGGAGGACAGGGGGTGACAGCTGTTGAATTTATATCTATCACTAAGCACAGTGCTTAGCATATGATAAGTGCTTAATAAATGATTTTTCATTCATTCATTCATTCATTTATTTGTACATCCATTTATGTGAAAGAAGGGAAAAGAAAGGAATTCAATTCAATTTGATTTTGCAAATATTTATGAAATCCCCTGCCTCTAAATCTCTGCCTAGGACCTGGTCTTGCCCTTGGATCTTAGCATTTTATAGCTACCCTCTTACTAGAGGGTAGTTACTTAACTAGAGTTTATCTTGGCATATGGTATGAGATACTGGTATATAGCTAATTTTTACCAGACTGCTTTCCAGGTTTCTGAGTAGGTTTTGTTGAAAACCCCAGTAGCTGGGGTCATTGGGTTTATAGAACACTATAAAGTTATGTTCAGTTTGTACCTAATCTGTTTCACTAATCACCCTCTATTTTTTAACCTTTATCAGATTGTTTCAATGATTGTTTTATTTTTGATGATGATTTATGGCATAGTTGAGAGCTGAACAGGTTGTGGCATATGAATGTGGTGGAATACTCCTGCTGTAAGAAATAAGAAAATGGAGGATGTCAAAGAGATGGGGAAAGACTTGTATGGACTGCTGCAGAGGGAAGTGAATAGAGCCAGGAGAACAAGCGATACTAGAAGGACAATATTATAGAAATGCATTATTTGGAGGACTTCTGTAAACTAATGAATGAAATAAACAGAACCAGGAGAGCAATTTACACAATAGCAACACTCCAAAGACAAACAATTTTGAAAGAGGTGAGAACTATGATTAATACAGCGACCACCCAGGATTCCAAAGGATCAATGATGAAACATACTATCTCTTTGTTGCCATAGAGGTGATAGAATTAGGGTGAAGAATGAGACAGACTGATCTATCCATCTATCATCCATTCATCCATCCATCCATCCAACCATCTGTCCATTCATCCGTCGGTCTGTCAGTCTGTCTATGTATCTATCTATGTATCTATCTATGTATCTATCTATCTATCTTTCCATCTGTCTCTATCTTTCTGCTGGCTTTTGTTGGTTAATAGACAGAAATGCTGATATCTTTCAGCTCTGCCAAAGTTATTGTTTCAATTAACTTTTAGTTGACTCTAGAATTCTCCAAGTACACCATCATATTAACTGCAAAAAGGGATATTTTTGTTTCCATTTCACCTAAATTTATTCCCTTTGTTCTTTTCTTTTCTTATTGTTATAACTAATACTTGTAGCATTATTTTAAATAGCACTGATGTGAATATGTATGTAAGTATCCTTATACGTATGTAAGTATGCACATATATATGTGTATGTGTATGTATATGAATATATATATATATATATTTATACAAGTAATGAGGAAATGTTTCTCTTGACTAAGCATATTTGTTGCAAGGAATTTGTCTTTCTTTTATCTTTTTTCCTGGTGGGGTGGGGAGTGGTAGGTAGAAAATATGGATTTCTGTTAATTAATCAAGATTTTAAAAATAGAGAATTTTAAAAATAGAGAAGTTGAGGGTGCCACAGGTATAGAATGTTGTACACACTTTCAGATGAGGCCATTATGCTGTTAATTTGGATTTAATTGTTCTACTTTGTTACAAGAGACTTTTCATAGAGAGGGGGGAATCTGTAATGGTTAATAATTTAAAAACAAAATATATCAACAAAACTTTAAAAAAATACAAACAAAAGAGCTCTGACACTGCTAGTTGGCTCCCATTCTTCCATTTTTTTCATTATTTTCTTTATTACTCTTGACCTTTTATTCCTAAAGATGAATTTTGTTATTTTTCTAACTCTATAAAGTAATTCTTTGGTAATTTGATTGGCCTGGTACTGAATAAGTAAATTAATTTAGGTAGTGTTGTCATTTTTATTATGTTGGCACAGACTACTCATCTGTGAGCAATTAATATTTCTCCAATTATGTAGACTTGTCCTTATTTCTATAAAGAGTGTTTTGTGGTTATGTTCATATAGTTCCTATGTGTGTTTTGTAGATAGGCTCCCAAATATTTCTCAAGTTATTTTGAATATAATTTCTCTTTCTATCTCTTCCTTCTGGCTGTCATGGGTAATATGCAGAAATGTTGGTGATTTATGTGGATTTATTTGATATCTTTCAACTTTCCAAAGTTATTAATTGTTTCAACGAACTTTTAGTTGACTCTCTGGAGTCCTCTAAGTACATCATCATATCATCTGCAAAAAATGATAGTTTTGTTTTCTCTTCATCTAAATTTATTTCCCCTGTTTCTTTTTCTTGTCTTATTGTTATAGCTAACATTTCTAGTACCATGTTAAAAGACAGTGGCCTATTGGAAATTATGAACATAAAAGTGTTCACTTGGTCTCCCTACTGGAAGGAAAGGCAGAAAGCTAAAGAAATGTCAATAACATCATAGATTTAGAGCTGGAAAGGACCTTGGTGGTCAACTAAGTCCAACTCCCTCATTTTGCTGATGAAAAAAGTGACACGGGTAAGTTAAGCTACCCATTGTCACCCAGGGAGGAGTGTAAAAGCCAGAAGATGAAACTGGGTCCAATGACTCCAAAATTAGCTTAAATGCCATGGTACCATGTTACCTCTCCCCTCTAAGTTGAATAAAAAGTTGCTTGAAAAAAATGAAAAAAGTCTTGAGAAGAAAGAAAAAAGAAAGCAAAGACTTTGAGAAAGCCAAGGGTAATAGTAGTTATTGTCAGGATGTTGGGATGTTGAAGAATTCCATGTAGAGAAGGAGGAGAAGATGGGAACCCAGACCCACTGGGATTGAGTGAGAGGCACAAGTCTATTCCTATGGAAGATGGAGCTTTGCCCCTTGAGATGGAGTCAGCATCTTGTATTCCATGGAGGGACAATGAGGAGGATGCCCATGAAAAGGACTGACCTGCCTTGAAAAGAGAAAAACAGTTGCATCCAAACAATGAGAACAAGAGTAGGTAACTAAGGACAACACGGAACTGTGGCCTAGTCCTATGAGAATAATATCAGGGAGGCTAAAGTCCTATCTAAGTTGAGTCCCTAATGCTAATGAGAATAAAAAGGGCTGTTGTAGCCTCTCTGGTACCAAAAGCAAGGCCAAGCAAAAGGTAGGATGGTGACTTTTGGTGGATTGGATAATGGAAATGGTAGAGAGGAAGAAGGCAGAATTGTCCAACTTAATTCTGGTCTTCTTTCCTCTTCCAAGAATGATCTTCAAAAGGGAATGGTAAAGCAACAGAATGATCAATTAGCCAACCAATGAACATATTAAGGGTGTCCTATGTGCTAAGTACTCTACTAGGGTCTGGATATACGAATATAGTGGTGAGATAGTCCCTGCTCTCAAGTAGTTTACATTCTACCACAACTGTATCAAGACATAGTTATCAAGTATTAAATGTTACTGTCTTAGGTATTGAAACCTAATGAGGAGAGGACAATTGAACACTAAGCTACCCTCGATGAATTCAATAAAAATAATGTCTAATAGGCCTGATAGATTTTTTTTCTGTCTTGTAGATGTGTGGCAATCTGTGCCAGTAGAGAGACTTCCACCAGTTGGACTATGGACCTTTAAAGTATTTAAATGTTTTCGACCTACTTTTGGGGGTTCACATTTCTCATGTGGGACTTGTTGATCTTATTCTAGAAGTCTTTCTGTTTCCTTCCCATAATAGACCACTGCCACAAGAGCATGAAGGGTAAATAGCGTGTCATTTGTATTCCCCAGAATTTTATTAATATGACTGCAAACTTCTCCTTGAAACAAAGACCCGCCTCTTCAGTGCTAACGTTCTTTAGGTGATGATGCCAGGCATTGAATCCTTCAATACTCCAGTGTCTGAATGTCTGGGCTTGAGAATTGCTCAAAGGATGATGGGTTGGCTGAAGAGCAGGGAGCATTTGGGCTGGAGAAGAGAAGACTTGGGCAGAGTAGGGAGAAGAGGCATGATAGCAGTCTTCATACATTTGGGTGAAGTTTGCAAAGGCTGGAAAATTTAGGCCTGATGTTGGGAAAAACATCTTCCCAATGAAGAATTACACAGGAGAAGAGGAGAAAAGGCCAGCAGGAGAGAGACACAGATAACTGGTAAAGGAGAGAGCGTGCTGCCAGAGCATGGACCCAATGGACAGCCTGCATGCTCCATCTGTGTCTGTGCAATGCTATCGATCAGGAGCAGGAGGGCTCAATATTGTGCGATGATTGAAAATTTTCAAGGGACAGAGATTCTGGGTAAATTAAAATCAATTTTATTGACCACGTCTAAAAAGCAGTCAACAAAACAGGCTCATTGTCCTCTCGGTAACCAATGAGAATGAGCCTGGCCAACCTTCAATATTTATAAAGTGTTTTGAAAAGGGATGCACCTGAGGGTAAAAACCAACTCTGACTGGTTAGCAAGTAAGGAAAGAGAATGAATATTAAGAAAGGTGAGCTGTATTACAATGATGGTCTTAGGATATGTAATACTGAACATGGAAATCTTGGTCAAACAGATTCATTAATTTCCATATCACCTGTCTGAGAAAAGGGAGAATCCACATTTTCCCAGACCTGACTGAGTAAACACAATGAACAGGATTTACTCATTTACCTAAACTTGGAATTTATTTACTGTCTTTGATTAGATCTAGTCTGCGTAAATCTTTGCCCAAGATTTCCCACATTGGTTGATTTCTGGATGAAGAAATAGAAAAGGAGAAAAACCTTGGTCCTAATTTAATAATTAGTTGTAAATATATGAAAGAAATAATAATTTCTCCAGTTGCTTGTGTCTTGGAGTCCTTGGCAGCAGCCTAGTGAAGCCTACAGGCCCTTCTCAGAGGAACATTTCAAAGCATGTGGGATTACAAAGGAAACCAATCACGTGTAAATACAGTTATTAAAATGGGTAGGAGTAGTAATATAGATGGGGACATTGCCAGGCATACATTGAGTGCTTAATAAATGCTTTTTCATTCTCTGAAGTATCAGAATAAGTAGAATTAAGGGACTACATGGTCCAGTACATAGAGTGCCAGGCCTGGAATCAGGAAGACCTGAGTTGAGTTCTGGTTACCCATCCCTGCCTGTTCTCCATGACTCCTCTCCTCTCATCCTTACATAAATCTATCACAAGGAATTGCAGCCAATGGTGTGGAGGCCCTCCTCAGTTTCTCCTGATGTTGTGAGGATCCCGGTGGATCACTGGGGCCATCTACCAGTGAGCTCTGGCTCTTGCCACATTCAACAAACTCGTTGGACACACATTTATCAAATACCTACTCTGTTCAAGGCACTGGTCCAGACACAAGGGAATTCAAAGGCAAAAACTGAATAGTCTGTAGATTTACACCATGGGATCTGCAGACAAAGGAGTAACCCTATTCATAGGGGAGAATTCTTTCTGCAGCCATTATAAGTTTGAGCCCTATCTCCCCAGGGATTAAAGTGGTGATATGGGGGAGAGAGTTTCTCTAGTTGCGGGAATGACTTTCACTTCTGTTTTTTTTTTTGCCAAATATTCTCAGGACATTTTTCTTTTGTGAAAACTAAAGAGAGAGGGAAGGAGGGTGGAGACAGAGATGGAGACTGAGAAATGCAGAAGGAGGGAGAGAGAGAGACAGAGAGACAGAGAGAGAATACATTGACGCAATCACAGATCATCAGAAGCAGAGAAGTCTCTGCAGAGAGCATATTAGTTACGTAAGCCTGTCCTACTTTCCCAGGAGGGAATCCCCTCTGTATAGATCTTGATGGTCTGGTGAGCTTGAACACATTTAGGATCCAAGATGTGGAGGACATTCTAATGGAGCTGAGCTAGAAGGAGGAGGAGGAGGAGGAGGAAGAAGAGGAGGGGAAAGGTAATTAACTTGAATTTGGATCAAAGGAAGGTCATTGCCAGAGGACATTCAACCACCCCAAGTGTGCTGGGAATTGTGGCCAGAAAGCCCAGGGCATCGTGGCCCAATCTCACAAGAATGACAGCTCAGGGTGATCTCTCAGCATCTGTAAAGGTGGCACCCGTATTCCCTGCCCTCTTTGTACTTGGCTATTCCCTAAAGCAAATTGTAGTTAATTAGCAGAAGTGATATCAAGCAAATTCCAGCCTTCATGAGCCTGTCCTGTAATGAGTGGTTTCTATTTCTTATTTCTTGCCTATTGCTTCAGCTAATGTGTTGCTCTCCAGAGCCTTGTTCTGAGGACTCAGAGCTCATGGAAAGAGCCTTTGTCTGGAATGTTGTCTCCATCTTACCATTCCCTCTCTGTCTATCAGTCCTCTGTCTTTGCTGCTTAGAACAGATTGCCCACACTGCTCTCCTGGCTCTGCTGCTGGCTTTCTCTGTGGCCTCAGAAGAGTTCATTAATGGTATCTGAAGAAAATGGGAGGGGTAACTAGGTGGCGCAGTGGATAGAATACCGGCCCTAAAGTCAGGAGGACCTGAGTTCAAATTTGGCCTCAGACCAAACACTTGATGCGTACTAGCTGTGTGACCTTGGACAAGTAACTTAACCCCAATTGCCTCACCAAAAAAAGAAAAAAAAATTAAAAAAAAAAAGAAAAAGAAAATCGGGCCTCTGCTTAAGCTTAGCACACACAGCCTGTCTTTTCCAGCAGAAAGAGAGGTCTGGCCACCAAGAACTCCTTGTGGGTGTGAAAGCTCCAGGACTCTGGGCACTGAATGTTTCAGGAAGAGGAACTTAGTCAGAGCAGAGAGCTCTATGGTCAACTTGTAAATACTTTGATTAAGGCCCCAGCCTTTGGCCCCTTTGCTGCCAAGAATGCTTCATCTCGCTACAGACATGACCCAACAGAATTCACCTTGTCCCTTAGTTTGCCATAAACAGCAAGAAAGTCAGTTTGGTTAAAGTTAAGATTTACCAACTATTGACTCCCCATCTAGTACAACATACATACATACATACATATGTAATATGGAGATATATGTATATATATGTGTACATATGTGTGTATATACAGATATGTGAGTATAAATATGAAATGTGTATATACGATATTTGTAATATATAAGTGTTATACATAAATTATACATAAATATTGTATGTAAGTAAATATATTATACATTTATAATAAATTAACTATAAATATATAATCTATTAAATTTATATAAAATATATAAGTACATAAATAATAAATATCACATAAATTTTAAGTGTAACATATAAGTGCATAAATATATAGTGGATAAATATATTTTTGTTATCATCATCATTACTATCATCATCCTGGGTTCCTGGGACCCTTCCCCCAAGAGAAGGACATGTTACCTATTTAATTAGGACAGTAATTAAGTGGAAAGAAGAAGATGGAACACAAGGCAGACTGTCTTTTGCCTTTTTTTTGATATATCCAGCACTTAGGACAGTGCCTAGCACATAGTAGATGCTTCATAAATGATTGTTGACTTGACTCTGCTTGAAAAACACTGTTCCTGCCTTCAGAGGGCTCCTACTTTTGTAGGGAGACAACACAGAACTAACCATGAACCATGAACAGGTGGTTTCCAGAAATCAAAACAATTTATAGTCATACGAAAAAATCCTCTAAAGCATTATTGATTAGAGAAATGCAGATTAAAACAACCTTGAAATATATATCATTTTACACCTATCAGATTGGCTAGAGTGATGGAAGAGGAAAGTGACAAATGTTGGAGGGGATGTGGAAAAATTGGGACACTAATTCATTATTGGTGGAATTGTGAACTGAGCCAACCATTTTGGGGAGCAATCTGGAATTATGATCAAAGAGTTATTAAACTGCTCTAACCCTTTGACCCAACAATACCACTACTTGGTATATTTCCACAGATGATTAGGGGAAAAGGAAAAGAACATATGTGTTCTAAAATGTTTGTAGCAACTCTTTGTGGTGGCAAAAAACTGGAAATTGAAGGATGCTCATCAGTTGGGGAATGGGGAATCAAATGGGGAAGTTGTGGTATATGATTGTGATGGAACACTACTGTGCTATAAGAAATGATAAGCTCAATGATCTTAGAACAATACAGAAAGACTTGCATGAAATAATGGAAGAGTGAAATGAGCAGAACCAAGACAGCATTGTACACAGTAATAGCAATATTGTTTTAAGAACAGCTTTGAGTGAATAAGTTATTTTTTCTGTTATAAAAACCCAAATTAACTTTAAAGGACATATGAAGAAAGATGCTATCTGCAATCAGAGAAAGAACTGACACATAGAAGCATGTATAGAATAATTTCACATATAAATACCTATTTGTGTCTAATGGTAGGCATCTCTAGGGTGGGAAGGGGAGAAGAGGGAAGGAAAAAAGGAAAAAAAGAAAAAAAGAAAATTACATGATAATTTTTTGTATATTTGAAAGAAATATAAAGTTGTGCATAGTGGATTTGTAATTGCATGTGCAATCATCTTTTTGTTGTACTATGTTATGGAAATGCTTGTTTTATTCTATAAATTAAAAGTCAAATAAATTTTTAAAAAAGGAAGAGAAGGCTCTCTGGGGAGGAGAAGGGAGAAGAGGAGAATATTTGGAAATAAAAGTGATATAAAAGCAAAATACATTAATGAAAGCAAACTAAAACAAAACAAAACAAAAAACAACTAGCCATGAACTTATGCGGTCCACACAGGGTAAGATGTCTTAGAAGAAAGGCAAGACCTTTCATTGGAGGTAGTCCAGGACAGTCTTCTTCTTGAAGGCAGGATTTTAGCTGAGGTTTGAGGTAAGTCATGGACACCAGGTGGCTAGGCTGTAGGTAAGACAGTTTGGGCTGTATCCAAGCCCTACAATCTGATTTCTGGGTAGAAGCTTTTTAGAGGATTCTTTGCCTTAACCTCCCCTTTGTCATTTCTTTTACCACAGCAATGACTGGAGAGAAATAACACTTCTGGTCTGGTAGTGTTTGAAAGGGGGAAGGTGGAGCTGACTAAGGGGAACTCCGGAATCCAAGGCCACAAGCCAAAAAGGACAGAATATAAAGACTTTGGCTGCATCAAACCTGAGAAATGTTTTCTTTGGAGAGTATGGTAAAAGTAACAACACAGGCTGATGTATAGATGGTACTTTAAGTGACCTCTCCATAAGGTGAATACTCTTAGAGGCCCTGGGGGATGGCGCACAGCATCTTATTTGATCCTTACAACGATGCTCCAAGGTGGGTACTATCGGTACTATTATAATGCCTATTTTGAAAATGAAGAAACTGAGGCTCAGAAAGGGATTGTGGATACTAAGTGACAGGGGCAGGATTTAGACCCAGGTTTCTTTTGGATCCAAGTTTAGCACCCATTCTTCTCCACTGCTCTGATTCCAGGCCGAGAGCTGAGATCTGCTGGAGAAGCAAATTTCACTCTGGGAAGCTGAGGGAGTTGCCGCCTGAGGGAGGGCTGCATCCTCCACAAAGAGGCAGCTCAGGCCAGTGCTGGGCAGCCCAACTTGTGGAATGCTCTGTGGGCTTTTAATGAAAGGAACTGGGCATGTAAATAAATTGGTTTAGGGAACTCCCAAGTGAGGGAACTCAGTCTATTAATGAAAGTTGGCACCTTCCCAGTCAACTTAGAATCTTAGAGAAAATGCCCAGCACCTAAAACCATTCTACATACTGCCTGGTCTTAAGCCCCCACTGTCCTAGACACCTCTCTCTGGACATGCCCAAACTTGTCCATGTACATCCTCAAACACGGCGCCCATCCACAAAAGCAATATGGCTGATGGGGCTTGACTGAGGCTTGGTAGGGCTGGTTTCCATGGCCAGCTTCTTGGCCATTGGGTTTGAAACCAAACATTCAGCTTTTGGGCTAACTTTTAAATTTGGAGCAATGGTTCTCTTCCTTCCTGGGGGCTGGATTTGCTCATTTTCATGCCTGTCACTTTTTGTCTTGGGTTTCTGTGGAGGATTTAAACTACAGGTGAAGGGCTACATAGTGTCAAGACCTATTAGTAATCACATTGGCTTTGTTTTGCCTCATCACTCCCAGACTCCTATGCTTCAGAAATGGGGGAGGCAGATGCAGTGGCTAACTCTGGCCCTGAGGAAGGTGCTGGCATTTGGCATAAGAGAGAGGCTGCTTAGAATCCATCTTCTTGACCAGAAAAAAGTGTACCAGTCCTATTAGGGTGAATGTAAACACCAGAGAGAATCTGAGGATCATAGGCCTTCTAAGCCAAACCTTTAGTTCTGTAGGAGAAGAGACAGATGTGACTTGACTTGCCCAAAGTCACAAAGCTAGTAAGTGTCAAGAGTCTGGATTTGAACTCAAGTCATTGGGTCATAGGATCATAGCTTTAGAAGTGAAAGGGACCTTCTGATCCATTCTCATTGTACAGATGAGGAAACTGAGGTCCAGAGAAGTCATGCGGCCAAGGTCAAATGTAGTAAGTGGCAAAGCCATGATTTGAACCCAGGTTCTCTGACTCAAGCTCTAACACATTCTCACTGCACTATGCTGCTGGGTAGACTCTTAATTAATCTTCTAGTACAAACTCCCTCTTTCTGTTGACAGAAAAAAAGAAAACAGAAAGATGAAGTGAATTCCTCAAGGTCACACAATGTCAGAGCCCAAGTCTGCTGATTCCAAGGCAGTGAGAGGGCTACCTTCCATTTTCTTTGTTTGGTTCTTAATTGGATTTCATTTGGAAGTTCATATTCATTGGTACTTAACCTCCTTTTGACTCTTGAACAAATGAAGCAGAGGAGAATGACAAAAGTATCCTGGCAAAGAATCCAGATTACTGCTCGCTCATTGAATTGGGGACTGGTGTGAGCTCTGGGGACTGAGCTCAGCTAGAAGGGGCAGGAGCTAATTTTAACAGGCAGTAGCCCGCCAATCATGGCTTCATTTTGCCTTGTTCCAGGCCACTGGGGCTGACCAGGTCTTCTTCTTTTTTACTGCTCCAGATAGTGCCAACTTAGTGGGGCAAGGGCCAATGGCACCCATTCTCCTTGGGGCCTGCACAGCCCACCTTGCACACTCATCCTGCGCTCCAGGGGAGGAAGGCCAATGATTGCTAACAGAGAGCCAGCCCCTCACCCAGGAGACCTTGCTATTTATCACCCCTTTTCCTCAGGCAGTTGGCATTTTAAAAGTACTCCAGACCACCCAAATTTTTACTTGGACAGAAAAGAGAATGAACCTTTCAATTGAATTTGATCTTACTCATTTTTCTCCCCCCTGACTTCCCCATCACTTGTGCATAAAACCTTGTTTGTTAAATGTGACTATGAAGTCATGAACCATTGCTGGAATGACAGTCTCTTTAGAAGTATAGAGGGACAGATGGGCCTTGGGTTACGATGATGTCTGGAAAGAAGAGTGCTTTGGATGGTTTCAGACCTTCATGAAAAGGAACAAAATCATATCTTCCTTCTTCTTCTAGATATCTCCCACCTCCATACCTTTGTATAGGCTGTCCCCAATGCCTAGAACCCTCTCCCTCTTTGCCTTCTGCTCTTGGAATTCCAAGCTCCTTACAAGGCTCAACTCAAGGCCCACTTCCTACAAGTGGCCTTTCCTAACTCCTTATTATTAATTCTCTATCCCCTTAAATGCCTTATGTTTATATATATATATATATATATATATAGGTAGATAGATAGATAGATATAAATATATATGTGTGTGTGTGTGTGTGTGTGTGGCAAGAAGCTTGTATTTACTTATTTGTGTGGGTACTGCTGGGCCCCCTCTCCTCCACCTCGGTAGAATCAAATTTCCTTAGCATGGAGCATGAGTTTTGATTCCAAATCCCTAGTGCCTGGCGCATAGTAGGTAATTGAGTTGACTCCAGGCATTTTCTATGAGCAGAAGCACCCTTCTAGGTTGATGGAGACCTTTCCCTTTCCCTGGTTCATAGACCCTGGCTCTGTATTTTTCCAACTTTTCATTTCCTCTCTCTCTCTCCAGCTCTTTCCATCTTCCCTCCTCTCTCTGTACCTGCTTTGTCTGTGGGAGGGTAAAGACTGGTGAGTGTGGAGGCAGGCTCTGGGCCTTCTTCCAGGCTGGCCTCAACTTCCATTGCAGGCCAATTCTCCCTTGTACTGCTTTCCCTAACAGCAGATACTGATGGGAGCTCAGATGGTGATGAAAAGACAAACAATTTGCATTCACACAAACTTTTAAGGATTATAAAGTGCTTGCAGATCTCATTTGAGCCCAGGAAGGCAGGTACTATTATGAACTCAATCTTACAGATGCAGAAACTGAGGCTCTGAGGAATTAGGATGCTGTATACTTAGTCACACAGGTGATTAGTGTTAGTGGTGGGGAGTGTTCCAGACTCCGGTTCTGGGCTCTACCCACTATGTAACACTGCTTCAGACACACTCAGGGACCTGGAGATTGACAAGCATGCGGCAGGTTAACCTCACTGACCTCTCTCTGCTTCACTGCCCCTCCCTCGAGGCCCCTCCTGCTTCTGTCCCCCAGCCTAACCCTAAGAGATGCCGAGGAACTGACCTACTGCAAAATCACAGAGTCTGAGATGAGAGGGAACGCCAATGGAATCTTGGAACTTAACTGGTGAGGAAAGAGGGGCCCAGGTCACACAAGATAATAAGAGTGGAGGCCCCTGCAGAGACCAAGACACACAGATTCACACTAGAAGCTTGGGAAATCTGTTCACAGCCAAGAGTGAGCTGGGTCAGCTTCTCCGCTCAGGCAGGTGCACTGTGAGAAGCACCTCTGCCTCTACACCATCCCTCCCAGGAAAGTAAGCTAGGGCCAGATAACCATGAGGCTTGCTCCTCTCCTGAGG
The DNA here is from genome assembly GCF_900497805.2 of Vombatus ursinus. Lineage (NCBI taxonomy): Eukaryota > Metazoa > Chordata > Mammalia > Diprotodontia > Vombatidae > Vombatus > Vombatus ursinus. Next base: position 50,600,648 of record NW_020954588.1, read on the forward strand.
CTATTCTTGAAGGTGGTCCCGGGCCTGGGGCTAAGGCTGGGCCACTGCCTGAAGGAGGTCCACAGGTTGGTGCAGACATCTGGACTGCAGCTCCCTAACCCCCAATGGGTGCAGATGAGTGGCAATGTCTACTGAGGCTCCTTGATGATGCCTGGGCCACCAAGACACAGGTGACTTGCCCTACTCCCCATGGTTGTGGCAGAGACCTCATGAAAATCAGTTTTGTTTCCTCAAACCTCCCAGTACTGTGCCCTGTGCATGGGAGGCATTGAAGACTCAAGAACTCTGGATAGAGGACCTTGGTCAAGTCATTGTTTCTCCATCTGCAAAATGGCAATATTAATGCATGTACCATCTCCCTCATGAGTTATTTGAGGAAAGTCATTTTTTCAATGTGAAGTGGTGATGTTATGGTCAATGAAGGGTGTTATAATTGGCCTTTCCTCACACATGATGTTCCATCTCCTATTTCACATACTGATCCACTGCTAAGACTTCTCCCCCTTCCTCCTTCTATCTCCTAGAATTCCTATTCTCCTTCCAACCTTAGCTCAAGCACCAACTTCCACATGAGGCTGAACCCCCTAACAGTTAGTGCCTTCCTCCAAAATTATCTGTTTTATACATTTTATATATAATACATTTATTTTATTTTATTTCTATTTTACCAACACACACATATTATATTATACTTAAACATGCTATCTCCCCTGTAGATGATAAGCCCCTTGAGGACAGGAACTATTTCACCCTTATTTCCGTTTCCCTAGTTTTCAGTGCAGTGCCTGCACATAGTAGGCATTTAATAAATGCTCATTGATTGATTGATAAAGGTTGACTCAGTGCTGCTAAAATGGTTTCTTGGTTTCAGGCCTCCATGCCTTGTATTAATACAACCTGAATTCTGTAAAAAGAAGAAAGATTTTTAGCATTCTTAGTTTTTACATCCTGTGTCAGAATCATTTCTCAGCACAGTTCCATGTCACTGAAGTCCTAACATTCATTTATAAAACCTCAGAAGCATTAATAGGGATAGAAAACAGAGCCCATGATGAATCCATTTTTGTGTGACATGGTTTCTTAGCAAAAAAAGATGAGGAAGAAAAAAAACCCAAGAGAATAGCGGAATGTGTTTTCATCTTTTGACACTTGTCAGACAGTGGCCAGAACTGCACTAGACAGAGTGTTCTATGTTCTGACATTGCCTTGGGGAGAGGAGTGAGGGGAGAGATGATGTATCATTGGCAGAGCCTCGAGCAACATTTATCGTCTGTAATCTCTCTAGTCTCGGAGCCTCTAGAGCGTGTCTCATGGCCAATGGGTTTTCATTCTGAATCAGTAAGCCTCACTGATCTCTCCCTGAAGACCTAACATATAGTACTGATACTCCGTAATTAAATGGACTTGGGAGACCAGTCGGCCCCCTCCACTTTCAGAAGAGGTTAGAAACAATATGAAGAAGTGTGTTTTTGTGACAAAAAAATAAGCATTCTCACTTTGAGTTGTTGGAAGCTTCGGGGGAGGAAAGGAGAAGGCATTGAGGTGGTCTCACTTGTCCAGTGGAAAATCCAAAGAAAACAGCCTTGGGCTCCACCTAGGAAAGTGTGTCCATACTGTGCTAGGACAGTGATAAATCAATAGTACAGATGCAGAAAGAAAGCTCTTCCTCCAACTGCTTCCAGGCTGAATGTATCTCCAGGGGCTGTGTGACGTCAGTGAGGCTAAGTGCATGGGCGTTTGGGGCTGAGAGACCATCCAGAAGAGAGGAGACATATCCCCAGGCAGACTGGTCGGGTTTTCTGTCCAGCAGCAGTTTCTTCCCTTTGCTCCACAGATCAATATTCCTATTGATGTCAAGCCAAGCCATGCACACACATGACCTGCAGACTAGACCTGTCGTCCTATGCATGGACATTTCCTCTGCCTCATCAAGTATCCCACAAAGAAACTTTGGCTCCCTTTGCAGTATCTATCTTTCCCACATTTCAATGTGCTGCACAGCTGATTACATTATGACTTAGCTGTCTCCCAGACTTCATCCCCCTGAGAGCTGAGTGTTTTCTGATTCCAGGTCAACACCGCTATGACTCCTTGGCTAATGAAGAGCAGCTCAGCCTCCCACCTGTCCCTCTCTGCCACATATACACACACACATATACACACACCAAGCACACATAGCACATCACTATCACACACACAACCAACACACATATACCACACTGCATACACACATCTACACATGTACCACACAAACACTTTTATTGTAGAATCTTACAACAGCAAGCAGACTTGTGGATCATGGACATGCTTATTTTATATAAGCTTATTATAGATAAGGAAACTGAGTCCAAGAGAGGGGAAATGACCTCCCCAAGGCCATGTAACTAACTAGTCAGTGTCAGACACAGAACTTGAACTCAGGTCTTCTGCCTCTCAGCTCCAATGCCCTTTTCATGCTGCCAGTCTACCCTGATAAGGAAGGCAGGAGGGAGCGGTATTCCAATTGAATTTCTTAAATGCTTATTAACAATCTCCATCACTTTGAGCTTTCTGGATGCTCCTTAGATGAAGAAGCAATCAAAGGACATCTAGATATTTTAGAGAAATCTGAAGTCTTCTGCCCTGGTTGGCTGGTGTCCTAATGTAGCTGAATGAATGTGAACGTATGCTCACTGAAACACTTTTGGTAAATTCTAAGGAATCATGGAAAGGGGGAGAGGAGTGAGAAGATTGTCAAAACACACAAATGAATTAATATTAAAGAAATAGAAAAAGGAAAGAAAACAGTAGCTTTCGGATACTATAGATGGAGAAATTTGACTTTAGTCCCTAGCAAAGTTCTAGAAGAAATCTATGGCTGCCCTCCAGCCCTTCCACCCACCCCAAGTCTTTCTGTTCCTTTTCTAAGCTATCACATTTAGAAGCATGGTTTTTTGGGAGGTGGGGAGAGTGGAGGCAAGAAGTGTCAGGGCTGGAAATATAGAGAGGATGCCTTGATCTGAGCAAGGGTCTACAGGATCCCCAAAGGAGGTGCTGTGCCATAGTAAGTCCTCTTACTATGCTCTCAGATGGGCTAACTGAGGCTGGAAGTCAGCAGAATTGCCTGGTAGGGATCTGACATCTGGGACCAGGGAAAACATTGCCCCTGATGATCTCCAGTTTGCACTGGAGGTTGAGTTCCTTGTGAAAATGGAGCCCAAACTACAGTGCAAATGACCTGCCAACAAGCACAAAAATCCGGACTTGTTTGTTTGTTTGACCTTCCAACAGTGGAGTTAATTAGTATTTTCCCAGCCAAGGCAAACTTTGCAAAATGCCAGGAAATGATCCTCAAATCAACTTTTCAAAACTGATTTAGTCGGTGGGGAGAGAGGAGACACATTGACCGTGGGTAGAGAGCCACGACACAGGGACTCCACGCTGCGTACCTGGGACACAATAGCCAAAAAGGGGAAGGAGAACATTGGTAGCCTCCTATTTTCACCAATTATTCTTGCCGACTGGATGCAAAGCTCAGTTGTTTCCATGCTACTGGGTGAGTATAAGTGTTGGCAACACCCTTTAAATGTTGGCACCCTGAGGAAAAGCCTCGGCTGCCCTGCCCTAGTTACAGCTCTCCCTTCCAGCTGTAAATATGTTTTTCTTTGAGCTCAGAAGAAACATTAAAGCAACCTACAATAGGGTCTTCTTGTGTGTTCAAGAACACTCAAGTCTTATTGTACCCACTGAGAAAGGAGGACAGTGTGCATGGAAAGGCTTCTCCAATTCTCATATCTTCCAGTAGGGGAGCAGACTTTCCTCTCATTTTCAATGTGCAGCATGTTTTGGCTGGCCAGTCCCCTTTGACATCCCGCCTGCCTTGGTCTTACCTACTTGTTACCTCTAAAACCTAACCCAGATGGCAAATTCATGCACAAGGCCATGGGGATGGCCCAGAGACCATAAGATGACGGGCTGGTGGATAGAGCCCTAGACTTGGAGTTAGATGACCTGGGTTTGAATCCTGCCTCAGGGTCTTACTGTTTATATAACCACGGACAAGTCACTTAGTCTCTCGGTGCCTCAGTTTCCCCATTTGTAAAATGAGGGCCTTGGCTCAATACCCTCTGGTCTCCCTTCCAGCTCCAAGTGTGACCTTACCCTCTGGTCTCCCTTCCAGCTCCAAGTGTGACCTTATGACCTGATTCCCCCCCCCCCCCAGAACAGATCACAACTTGGGCCTGGCATCTGAGCCAAGGCATTTCCAGGCATTTGGCTCTTATTTATTTGGGAAACATCGCTGAGGGAACTGGAATCAATCCAAAGTCATAACAATAGTGGACCTTCATTTGGGGCTCTGAGGTTTGTGAGCGCTTTGCATGCTGTATCTCATTTAGGCCCTCCCAACAACCCTGTGAGGTAGGGGGCCATAATTACGTGCATTTTACAGGTGATAAAACAAAGGATAGTGGAGGTAAGTGACTTTCCCAGGGCCACACAGCTAGTCCATATTTGAGCTGGGAATCAAACCCAAGTCTTCTGTGCTCCAAGACCAGCCCCCTACCCACCATGCCCTGGTGCTCAGAGGATGATTTGTTTGGTGCCTGAAGACAGCCAGATTGTATAGAATGATACCATATTTGTCAAATATAGGTTTCATTTTTTATCCTTTGGGTGGCTGGGGGAAGCCCAGAGCAGGACCTAGAATCACTGCTATTTTTACTGTATGCCTATCTTGTAGGAACCATACCATGGAGCATGGATGGGGATGCCCTGTGCCATGGTGCTGTGCTGGGAGCCATGTATGATTTGGTCCTTTGCTAAAGGACATGAAATCAGTTAACAATCTGTTAAACCCCTACTCTGTGCCAGGTACCATGCTAAACACAGGGGAGGATGGATAAAAAAACCAGTCCCTGCTCCCAGGGAGCTAATGGTCTAATGACCTCCTACTTGGATCCATGGTGCCTGTGATTGAGAGTGGGTGATGCTAAAGATGATTGGTGGCTGAGAAAGGAAGGGCCTCCTTTAGTGAGCTTTAAAAGGAAAGGACAAAAATCTTCAGCTCTCTCTGCTTTTATCTTTCAATTTTTATCTCTGTCTGGCTCTGTCTCTCTGTCTTTTTCTGTCTCTAATTATCTCTAATTATTAGAGCAGCTACATGGCACAATAGTGCACAAAGCACAGGGCTTGGAGTCAGGAAGATTGATCTTCATGAGTTCAAATCCAGCCTCAAATACTTAACTAGCTGTGTGACCCTGGGCAAGTCATTTAATCCTGTTCGCTTCGATTTCCTTATTTGTAAAATGAGCTGGAGGAGGAAGTGGGAAACCACTCCAATATCTTTGCCAAGAAAACCCTAAATGAGGTCATGGAGACATGAAACTATTGAACAAATTATCTCTGTCTCTGTCTCTATTTCTGGCTCTCTCTGAATTCTCTTTCTTGAGGTATTTCAGACTCCTAGACTCTTACTTGAATTTCCCTTTCTTTGTCACTCAGTGACGTCTCCTGCCCTGAGTGGGTCCATGCCCATGGAGTTATGCCATGCTATTCCATCCTGCCTTTTACAGGACAAGAAGACTGAGGAGCCTGGCAGGGCAGAGGGAAACCACATACTTCAAGAAAAGCTACTCTCTGAGGGATGCTGCAGAGACGAGAAAGGAGGGGGTGTTTGGAGGCAGAGAGAACGTTGACTACCTCAAGGGTCACACCCACAATTTACCCAAAGGCCATGTTAGGGTGGACAAGCCAGTTAGGACCAAACACTATAGGACTACAGAAGGCTAACACTAGAAGGGAAGTTAGAATCTATCAAATCCTACACCTTTGTCTTCCAAATGAGGAAACTGAGGACCAGAGAAATGAAATGATGCCAAAGATCTTCCT
>NW_020954589.1:0-50047 GCF_900497805.2 Vombatus ursinus
TTTACAGGTCCCTAGAAGTACCTCTGAAAACAGCTGTACAAACCCCTGAAGCTTGGGACAGTACATCTTCACATTGGAAGCAGACTTTTACCTTAACAAAGAGTTTAAAACTCAAATAATTGGCTGGGATCATGAGTAAGCAGCGCAAAAGAGTCAGACTATGTTATCTTACTTTAGTGACAAAGAAGATCAAAACATACAACCAGAAGAAGACAACAAAGCCAAAGTTCCTACATCCAAAGCCTCCAAGAAAAATATGAATCAGTCCCAGGCCTTGGAAGAGCTCAAAAGGGATTTTGAGGAGCAAGTAAGAGAAGTAGAGGAAAAACTGAGAGTGATGAAAGAAAATCACGAAAAACAACTCAACAGCTTGCTAAAGGAGACCCAAAAAAATACTGAAGAAAATGACACCTTAAAAAATAGCCTAACCCAAATGGCAAAAGAGGTCCAAAAAGCCAATGAAGAGAAGAATGCCCTAAAAACCAAAATTGGACAAATGGAAAAGGAAGTCCAAAAGATTACTGAAGAAGGTACTTCCTTAAAAATTAGAATAGAGCAATTGGAAGCTAGTGACTTTACGAGAAATCAAGACACTGTAAAACCAATCCAAAAGAATGAAAAATTAGAAAACAATGTGAAATATCTCATTGGAAAAACAACTGACCTGGAAAATAGATCCAGGAGAGAGAATTTAAAAATTATTGGACTATCTGAAAGACATGATCAAAAAAAGAGCCTAGAATCTTTCAAGAAATTATCAAGGAAAACTGTCCTGATATCTTAGAACCAGTGAGCAAAATAGAAATTGAAAGAATCTACTGATCTCCTCCTGAAAGAGATCCCCAAAGGAAAACTCCTAGGAATATTGCAGCCAAATTCCAGAGTTCCCAGGTCAAGGAGAAAATATTACAAGCAGCCAGAAAGAAACAATTCAAGTATTGTGGAAACACAATCAGGATAACACAAGATTTAGCTGCTTCTACATTAAGGGACCACAGGGCATGGAATATAATATTCCAGAGGACAAAGGAGATAGGATTACAACCAAGAATCACCTACCCAGCAAAACTGAGTATAATCCTTCAGGGGAAAAAATGGTCATTCAGTGAAATAGAGGACTTTCAAGCATTCTTGATGAAAAGACCAGAGTTGAATAGAAAATTTGATTTCCAAATACAAGACTCAAGTGGAACATGAAGAGGTAAACAGGAAAGAGGAAATCATAAGAGACCTGTTAAGGTTGAACTGTTTACATTCCTGCATGGAAAGATGATATTTGTAACTCATGAGACCTTTGTCAGTATTAGGGTAGTTGGAGGGGAAAAAATTAAATGTATGTATATATAGACAGATAGATAGATAGAGGGCACAGGGTGAGTTGAAGATGAAGGGGTGATATCTGGAGAATAAAATTAAGGGGTGAGAGAGGAATATACTAGGAGAAGGAGAAAGGGAGAGGTAGAATGGGGTAAATTATACCACAAAAAAAAACCAGAAAAGGCTCTTACAGTGGAGGGGAAATGGGGGAAGGTGAGAGGGAATGAGTGAATCTTATTCTCATAGGATTTGACTTAAGGAGGGAATAACATACACACTCAATTGGGTGTGGAAATCTGTCTTAACCTACAGGAAAATGGGGGGGGTGGGACAAGACAGTAGGGAGATGATAGAGAGGAGGACTGATTGGGAAAGGGAGTAATCAGAAGCAAATATTTCTGAGGAGGGACAGGGTCAAAAGAAAGAATAAAATAAATGGGTGGGTGGGATAAGATTAAGGGAAATGGAGTTAGTTTTTCACAGCATGTCTACTATGGAAGTGTTTTGCATAACTGCACATATATAACCTATATTTAGTTGCTTGCCTTATCAATGAGGGTGGGTGGGGAGGGAGGAAGGGAGAAAATTTGGAACCCAAAGTTTTAAAAACACATGTTTAAAAAAAAATGTTTTCACATGCAACTGGGAAATAAGAAATACAGGAAATGGGGTCAGAAATCCATCCTGCCCTACAGGAAAATTGAAGGGGAAGGGGATGAGAGAAGGGGGGGGAGAAATAGAAGGGAAGGAAGACTAGGGGAAGGGGTATTTAGAATGCATGCCATCTTGGGGTGGGGGGAGGGGCAAGATGGGGTGAAAATTTGGAACTCAAAATCTTGTGGAAGTAAATGTTGAAAACAAAAAAAAAATAAAAAATACCATAAAAAAAAAGACGGATAGGTAGGAGTAGAACAATGTAAGAGCAGCATCACAAAAACCGAAAGAGAAGATGTTAACAAGGAAAAACAAGCAATCAGCAGTCTCAAAGGCTACAGAAAGGTGATGAAGGATGAGGTTTGAGAAAAGATCATTAGGTTTGGTGATTAAGAGATCACTGGTATCTAGGGAGAGAGGAGTTTCATTTAAATTATGAAATCAGAAGCTTAACTACAGAGTTAAAAAGGGAGTGAAAGGAAAGGAAGTGGCAGCATTGATTGCAGACAGCCTTCTCAAGGAGTTTGACCAGAGAAGAAAGAAATCAATTGATAGCAGAGCTGGATGGATCGAGCCAGGCTTTTCTGAGGATTGAGGGGAGATGGGCATGCTAGTCACACAGCTAGTAAATGTCAAAGTGAAGACGACATCAGGTCCTCAGTCTCACAAGTCTAGCATCCTTACCATCATGTCCACAACATAAAGAAAAAACATTTGGCCTCAGACTCAAAAAATCTGCAAAAAATCTGAATTTCACCTCTGCTACTTAGTAGTCTATGACCATGGGCAAAGCATATTACTTCTCTGAGCCGCAGTTCACTCCTCCAGAAAATAGGAATAGAAATAGGAATATATGATTTTTGTGAGTAAAATGCTCTGTAAACCAGAAAGTACAATTGAAATGTAAGCTAATAGTATTTTTTGCCAATACAATTAAGGCTTTCCTTAAACCCTAAATCATTTTCAACTATCCTAGAAAATGAAGATGTGCTAATTTGCCTTTTTATTCATTAAAAGTTTTTTTTATTTAAAATTGATATTTCAGCAAGTTATCATGAATGAAAGGAAAAATACCACAAATACAACAGGCATACTTGAAGTTATTTTTACCACCTCCTTCCAAAAATATACAAAGGGACAAAAACTTTTATTTCTGATTGATGTATTAACCTCTGTCTGGGGTAAATTATTAGGGTCTCAATTAAAAAATAAATGACATGTTTTTAAGCTCAGAAAAAAATAAAAATAAAAATCAAATTAACCAATGGTTTATCTATTTTATTGGGTTTTTCATAAACCCAGTTCTAATTTAATTTATCTGTTCATTAATCTTTTTACTTTCAATTTTTATTAATCTCTTTAGATTTTCAGGAGTTCTATTTTGTTGTTTAATTGGGAATTTTTAAACTTGTTCCATTTCTAGTTTTTTTTTTTTATTAGCATGCCCAGTTCATTGATGATATCTTTCTCTCTTTTATTGATGTACATGTTTAGAAAATGAGTTTTCCCTTAAATTCTGCTTTGGCCAAACTATCCTACAAATTTTGTTATGTTGTCTCATTGTTGTCATTATCTTTAATGAAATTATTGATTTTATGATTTGTTCTTTGACTCATTCTTTAGGATTGATTTAATTACCAATTAATTTTTAATTTGTTTCCATAGTCCTTTATTAAATATAATTTTATTCCATTATGGTCTGAAAATGATGCATTTAATATTTTTGCTTTTCTGCATTTGGTTGTGAAGTTTTTATACCGTAATACATGGGTAATTTATTTATTTATTTTTATTTTTTTTAATACATGGGTAATTTTTATGAAGGTACCATGTACAGCTAAGTATGCCCATGTACTGCCATTTAGTTTTCTCCAGAAGTCTATCATATCTAACTTTTCTGAAATTCTATTCATATCTTTGATTTTCTTATTTATTTTATGGTTAGATTTATCTAGCTCTGAGAAGGTTAAGTTGAGTTCCCTCATTAGTATAGTTTTACTGTTTCCTCTTATACCTCATTTAACTTTTCCTTTGAGAATTTGGATGCTCTGCCATTTCATTCATATATGTTTAATATTGATAATTACTTTATTGTCTATGGTGTGCCTTTTAACAAAATGTAGTTTCCCTGATTATCTCTTTCCGTTAGGTCTATTTTTGCTTTTGCTTTGTCTGAGATCATGATCACTTGCTCTGTCATTTTTCTTTGACTGAAGCATAATAGATTCTGCTCCAGTCCCTTATTTTAAATCTGTGTATATCTCTCTATTTCGTGTCAATAGCATATTGGATTCTGGTTTCTAATCCATTCTGCTATTTGCTTCCATTTTATGAATGAATTCATCCCTTTCAAATTTACAGTTAGGATTACTAACTGTGCATTTCCCTCCATCCTATTTTCTTCTGTTTATCCTTCTGTCTTTCTTTTTACTCTGTCTGTTTTGTAAAGGCTGTTTTGCTTCTAACCACTGCCTCCCTTAATCTGCTGTCCCTTTTATCAACTCTCTCTCTCTCTCTCTCCCTCTCTCTCTGTCTCTGTCTCTGTCTCTGTCTCTCTCTCTCTTTTTCCTTTCCCCTTCTACTTCCCTGTTGGGTAAACTAAACATCTATACCCACTTGAGTGTGTGTATATATCTTCTTCCATGTCTAAATGAATTCAGATAAGAGTGAAGTTCAAGCATTGTCTTTCCCTCCACCATTTTCCCTTCCACTGTAAAAAACTCTTCCTTATGTACCTTTTTTATGTGACATAATTTTCTCCTTTCCCCTTCTCCCAATGCATCTCTCTTTCTCACCCGTCCGTTTTTTGAAGATCATCCCAGTATAATCAGATCACTCTTATACTGTCTATGTAAAGTCCTTCTGTGTGCACTAATAATAATAGAGTGTTTAGGAGTTACATGTATCATCTTCCCATATAGGAATGTAAACAGTTTAACTTTATTGAGTCTTTTATAAAGTTTCTCTTTTATATTTACATTTATATGTTTCTTTTGAGTCTTATGGTTGAATGTCAACTTTTCTATTCGCACTGGTCTTTTCATTAGGAATGCTTGAAAATCCTCTATTTCATTAAGTATCCATTTTCCCCCTGAAAGATTACGCTCAGTTTTGTTGGATAGGTTATTCTTGGTTATAATTCTTTCTCTTTGGAATATCATGTTCCAAGCTTTTTGTTCCTTCAACTTGAAAGCTGATAAATCTTGTGTGATCCTGACTGTGGCTCCATATTTGAATGTTTTGAGGTGTTTTGTTTTTGTTTTTTTTTTTTGTTTTTTGTTTTTTTTATCCCCCCCTGGCTGCTTGAAGTATTTTCTCTTTGATATGGGAGTTTTCAAGTGATAAATTCTTTCAACTTCTATTTTGCCTTCTGGTTCTAAACTATTGAGCAGTTTCCCTTTACAATTTCTTGAAATAGGATATCTAGGCTCTTTCTTTGATCATGGTTTTCAGTAATTCTTAAATTATCTCTCCTCAATATGTTTTCCAGGTTAGTTGTTTTCTAATGAGATATTTCACATTTTCTTTTATTTTTTCATTTTTTGACTTTGTTTTATAGTTTCTTGAAGTCTCATGGAGTCAGTAGCTTCCATTTGCCCAAATGTAATTTTTAAGAAATTATTTTAGTGAGCTTTTATACCTCTTTTTCTGTTTGGCAATTTTGTACCTCCTTTTCCATTTGGTCAGTTTTTTTTCTTCAGTATTTCTTGTACCTCTTTTACCAAGTCGTTAATTGTCTTTTCATAATTTTCTTACATCACTCCCATTCTTTTACCCAGTTTTCCCTCTGTTACTCTTAATTGATTTTGAAGATCACTTTTATCTTTCCCAGGAATTCTTATTGGGCTTATGTCACGTCTTTCTTTGAGGCTTTCCTTGTAGCTGTTATGACATCATTGTCTTCTTCTGAGTTTGTGCCTTGATCTTCCCTGTCACCATATGAGCTATTTATGATTAGGTTTTTGCTTATTTGTATGGTCATTTTTGTAGTCTATTTCTTGACTTTAACTTTGTGTTAAAGTTGTACTCTATTCTTGGATGCTAGGTAGTATAGTGGATAGAGTGCCAGACTTGGAGTCAGGAAGTCCCAAGTTCCAATCTGGCCTCAGACCCTTGCTAGCTGTGTGACCCTGGGCAATTCACTAAATCTTAAATACTCCATTTTCTTTGTGGAAAAAAAAAAACAACAAAAAAACAAAACAAACCAATAAGGGTCATGAAGAATAGGGCACTATTGAAACGATTAAGCAACAACAACAACTCAGGATGGAGATGGAAAGAGCAGTGTACTAAGCCTCTGGCTTTTTCATACTGTTGTTTTTAGAGTTAGTTCTGGGGATTTGAAAGTTCTTAGTGCTTCCAAGGGGGTTTGATCTGAGGAAAAGTATCATCACTGCTCCTTTGTGACCTCAATTGATACTGCTCCTCAGGGCCCCTTCTCCCTTAGGACAGGAAGCACTACTCTTAGCAGCGGAACTGTGATTCAGAAGTGGGTGTAGGCACTGGAGCTGCCAAACAGTGTTTGGTCCTGTACCCAGTGCTAGCATGAAGATCCTGCGTAGTCTCTTTGTGACCATTTGTCATATCTCCTTATTATCTCTGGTCAGAGAGCTCCCAAAGTTACTGCTGTTGCAGCTGGTATTGCCACCTCCAAGGCCCCCTGCTGGTGTTGCCACCAAATAGACTCTCATCCTCAGCATCCCAAACCTCTCTGGCCTCCTAATTTGTCTTGGTGCTGTAAAAATCGATGACCTTGACCTTTTGTTGGCTCTGCTGCTCATTGGAAGCATTATTTTAAAGTTGTTTGGAGGGAAATGTTGGGAGAGATTGGCTGCTTTCTCTCCTCAGTCATCTGGGCTTTACCTCTAAAAGTCAAGGATTCACCTTTTGAAAGTTCAAGAAAGGAAGAAAAATAATAAATTATGTTTATTATAGAATTTATTCTATTTCCTATTCTAAAAACCTACAGATTATAGGAAAAATTAAAATAAATTAAAAATTATCAATGAACCTGTTACTGGTGCAGAACATTTTCCCCCAGCTTACCAGTCTCTACTCTGAATAGAATGTGCAACCTCTTTATTTGCCTTATGCATATCACTAAAATGGAGTCATATTAGGGTGGTTCCCACTTTCCCTCTCCACTCCCCCCAAAAGTGTATATCTGGATGAGTAGAGGTGGAAGAAACAGCAATTACATGTTCCACTATTTCCGTTGTCACATCAGTAGTGAGGCCATTCCTGGTCTGGCAGCTTTAAATAGAGCTTTCATATGTATCCATTTCATCTTATACAATTTTATGGAGGATGTAGGAAAAGAAAAGGCAAACAGAAAGTTGGGCAATGTAGAGTTATGTTCAGGAAAGTAAGTGAGACTCAGATTTATCTGTGAGATAAGTTACAGAAGTGGTACAGTTGGATCTTCTTTTGGAAACAGATTTGAACCCTGTTTTGGTAGTGTCTCGGTAATTTTGCAAAATAATTGATGATATTTTTGCTTATTGTTCTGCATAATGTTTCATTATTTTTCAGCCTCATTTACCTGCAGTATCTGATAACATAAATGAAGTGGAATTTCATGCAAAGGATTATGATCGGATGCTAACAGTCATATCAAGAGAAGGAGAAAAAATTCAAGTAATTTGACTTCCTTAAAATGTTACTATTATTGATGAAATTATTGATTTTAATATTGCCAATGTTTTAAAGATCAAATAAACATAGAAAAAGTTGTAGAGAGTCATTGAGCAATATAGAGGTAGAGTATAATCTTAGCTTTGCCACTAACTAGCTATGTGACCTTGGGCAAGTCACTTTTAACTTTTCTGTGCTTCAGTATGTTCAACTATAAAATGAGGAGGTTATACTAGAAGATCATTAAGGTTGCTTTGATTCTCCAAAATTGCACATCTATTGCTGTTTCAACTATTTTGATATGAAGAATTAAATTCAGTTTCCTACCATGGTTGTCACTCTGCTTGTGAACTGTTTGAATTAATTTGCTGAATTTGTAATACATAAATTACTAATATGACATAACTTGTTTGTAATAAGCATTCATTAATTTTTTTCAGTTGGATACCCCAGTCATGGCCAAAGGTCCAGTGGAGATTTGGCTTCTGGACTTGTTAAGAATGCAAATGTCTTCACTACACAATGTCATTCGATTAGCATACTATCAAATTAGTGACACTGGTTTCCAACTCTTACCTTTCCTATTCCATTTTCCAGCACAGGTGAGAACACAACATTTTAAAATAATTGTACAAACAAATTTATGTGAAAATAGTATGATACATTTGTGGTATGTGTGACCTTGAAGCTGTGCTTGTAGGCATCACATCTGTTGTGGAATGAAGAAGTTTTATGTAGTTCAGACATTTAGGTCATGGAATATCAAGTTTGAAAACTAGCCAACAGTCCAGGATGTAATGTAAGATTTGCGGAAGGAAGTAACAGTAAATAAGGCTTGGAAGTTGAATTGCAGGCAAGTTGTCAAAGGCAGTACTGCCAAGCTGAGGAGTTTGGATGATTCTGAGGTTAAAAACTTGGATGACTTGAGGGATGGCCATATCATCAATAGAAATGGGGAAGTTTGGAGAAAAGGCAGGTTTGTAAAAGGAGATGACCAAAAGGCAGTCAATGGTGTAATATAAATATGATATAAATTTTGGAGCCATCTGTGTAGAGAAAATACTTGAACTCATGATGTTAGGTTCAACCTATGACATCTCTATTAATGAGATCATCAAGTGAGAGAATTTAGAAAGGAAACAGAAACAGACTTAGATCAGAGACCTGGTGCCCTCACACTCAAAGAGGGAGGGAAGAGAATGCTTGAAAGAGAGGCCTGACAATCCTCATGCTAAGAAGATGATGACCTAGCGTTGGACACTAAGCAGAACAGTGAAACAGGCATTGGGACAGCCAGGAGAAAGTATCTAAGAGTGTGCATGCTGCAGGGAAGCCAAGGACAATATAGGTAGAGAAAATAATGAGATTTAACCACTAAGACACCTCTCCCCTCACACAGCCACCACTCTGGTTACAGGCCTGCAGCACCTCCCACTTGTACAATTTTGTTCATAAGACAGTCAGTAAGATGCAAAGTGGAGTGAGCAGAACCAGGAGAACTAACAGAATATTGATAATCAACTTTGAAAGACTTAGGATCTCTGATCAACATAATGAGCAACCATGATTAATGAGAAAATATGCTGCCCACCTCCAGAAGAAGACCTAATGGACTTGGAGTATAGTTTAAAGTGTATTTTCTTTTCTTTCTTTCTCTTTGTTTTTTGGATGAAGCTAATACAAGAATTTGTTTCACATGACTATACATATTTTAATGAGTTTTGTTTTTCTTGCCTCCTCAGTGGTTCAGAGAAGGAGAGAATTTGGAACTAAAAATAAAATTGAATTTTAAAAAACATTTTAATTTTAAAAAGCAAGCAAATCAGTAAGAGGGAGATAGTCAGTAAGGATTATGATGTACGTGAACTTTCAGGAAAACTTCCAGCTCAGGAATAAACATACTAATCCATCCCCAAAAATGACCTCTATAAATTGTGACTATAGTTCTCAAGAACTCTGAAGATCCAAGAAGACATACAAAATGTTTCTGGAAAGAGGAGAGAAATGGATTATTGATAGATACTCATACTAGGCCACCAGTGCAGTTGCCAGAGAAGAGTGGCAAAACCCACTGAAGCCAATTCTGTCCTCAAAGAGAAGAGAAAAAATAAGACCTAGGAGCAAAGCCTTCAGGCTAGCTTTAGGCTCCACTCACTAATCCCAGTCTAATTATGTAATATATTATAATCTTCCACGCTCACAGTTCTGACTTCTTGAAGAAGTCATCATCTGTTCCACACTTTAAGTTCTTGCTAGATCTGAATACCAAGGTAGATGTTTCCCTCTTGTGAAGGAGTGTCAGTTTTGAATCCAGGTTCTGCCCTGTGAACAATAGAAAGTAGCCTCATCAATCTAGTTACATGTCTCTTGGTGTCCACTTTTCTAAAACCTGTTCTAACTAAAGCCAAGAGGTGGAAAGATGGAGGGATACGCTTTTCTTCCATCATGTCCTATTCCAAACAGCTATAAGTTAATTCACTGAGGACTCCTGTAAGTTTTGACAAAGAAGAGTATAATTGTGAAGAGATCTGAGTGCAGGCATACATGGGTGTTAAATTTTTTTGTTGTGCTGTCCTTGAAAGACTTCCAGTTTACTATGTGCGGCTTAAGGAAATTAGGAACTGCCGCTCTTGATGTACTGACTTCCTTGTGGCTATGTGTGGCATGGCTTTCCATTGCTATGATAGCCTAAAATGTGAGTTTACCCTGTCATTAAGTTTTGGTTCCCCTGGCTGCCTACCAGGGGACTGGGAACTGTAAGTGATGGCTTCTGTAGGTCTAAAAATTTAAGATTGAGACTGTGGTGTGACTGTAGCTGATGATTATTGTTGCTATCTTAGCCAAAGACTGTACCTACTCAGAATCAGGATGAGAAAAGGAAGCATTGGAAAAGCCAGTACTCTTGAAATTCATGGCGCCTGGAGACCCATCTGGCAGAGTTCTGTGCAATGGAGGCAAATCCACAGTGGCCTGGGCTGACAACTGTTCAAAATACCATCTGCTAATAAGAGAGAGGGGTGAATGGCTCTCTTTCCCTTCTGCTTCCCTTGCTCCCTTCTGGTGTAGTTCCTGATCCTGAAATGAGTTCCAGACAAACACTTTCTTATTTTAAACTTTCATAATTTGTGGGTATGAGAGAGGGTTTGGGGAAATGTTCAAGCTTGATATAGGTATCTTCACCTTTCTTTTTGCTATGTTTAGTAGTCAAAATGGGCTTATTAAGTGCCTGTGTCCAGTGAATGTGAGGGTCATTGAGAGGAGAAATTCCAGATGTAAGATGCCATAAATTTACTTTTTTAAATATTTTGAGCAGTATTTCATATCACCTAGTTTAAAGGCTGCATGTGGTTAGAATCACTGTTTGAAGTTGTACGTCTCAATGTGAGGTCAAGGGTGAGTGGATGAGTAGTTTAATTAAGCATTTGCAGAATCATGAGCAGAATGCTCTCAAAAAACCTGAAAATACTTACATGAACTGAGGTAAAGTGAAATGAGCAGAGAACCAGGAGAACATTGTACACAGTAACAGCAGTATTGTATGATGATCAACTGTGAATGACTTGGCTGTTCTCAGCAATACAGTGATCCAGTGACTTATGATGAAAAATGCTATCCGTCTCCAAAGAGAACTGAATGCAGATCCAAGCATACTTTTTTTTAACCTTCTTTATTTTTCCTGTGTGGTTTCTTTTTTGTTTGTTTTCTTTCACAACATGACAAATATGGGAATATGTTTTGCATGACTGTACATATATAACCTGTATCAAATCAAATTGCTTGCCTTCTCAATGAGGGGGATACTGAGCAAAATAAATAGCCCCAAAGATAGCATATGTGTTTTAGCTTAAATGAGGGAAAAATATTTACCTTTAGGGTAGATGATTACTAAATAAACTTTTTGTTTATTGTTTATAAATTGTTTCTTCATTGTTTATAAATATTAGGTAATGTTCTTCATATTTTGGATCTCTAGGTAGGACTGCTGGGAATTCAAATGTTGTGGACACATGATGCAGAAGATGCCTTAAATAATGCAAAAGATGACAGGAAAATTATGCAAGTGACCAATCAGAAATTTTTGGATATTTTAAATGTTCTCATTAGTCAGACAACTCATGATCTGACCAAGTTTGATAGAGTGAAATTTGAAACCCTAATTACTATCCATGTACACCAGAGAGATATCTTTGATGACTTGGTAAAGTATAAGTTTCTTAAAGTTAAAATTTTTTTTTAATATATGTGACAATAAACAATATTGTAGCTGTATGTATTTTTGTCCCTATTTTATATGTCCCATTTTCTTTTTTAATTGACATGTGTATATGTGTATGAAAATACTAATTTGACAAAAATATCCAGAGCCCAATTCCATTTTCAAAATACCATTTGAAACTCTAACAATTTCCTAAAGAATGCAAGTAAAGCCTCTGGGTTCCATGGAAAACAATTGCTAAACCTCTTGTCTAGAAATTTCAGAGTGGGGAAGATGTGAACCATCTACCAAGTATATCACCAAAGGCTCTTCCAGTAGCCTGCTATAATAAATTATAGTAGATAATGACAAAGCTAAAACTGAAATTCCTTATCCAGCTTTCACCACCTCTCTAACAAGTTGCTAAAGGAAATCAACAATATTTTGGGCATATATATAACCTTTGGATGAAGACCAAAAAGAAGACAGCCATACTTTTCTACCAGATATCCATTGGTGTCATAATATGCTAGACTAGATAGACAACCCAACACAGAATTTTTAAATTTAGTGTGATTGCTCAAGCATTTATAAAACCAGACATTGTAACATAATAATAACTTTTATGTTTTGTGTTTTAAAGGTAAAAATGCATATCAAATCACCTACAGATTTTGAATGGCTAAAGCAGAGCAGATTTTATTTTAAGGAAGATTTGGACCAAACTGTAGTTTCCATTACAGATGTTGATTTTGTCTACCAGAATGAATTTCTTGGATGTACTGATCGTCTAGTTATTACCCCGTTAACAGATAGGTAAAAGGCACTTTTGTGTGATCTTATAGTTAGATTCAACAGAATTTTTGCAGTTTATAAATTTTTTGGGGTATACATTAAGTATTGCTTATGAATTGCTGGTCCTAATAGTGAAATACCTGGAATTGTTATTTAAAATTAATTTGTATAATGTAGAAAAATATCAAAATATACAGGGCAACAAAACAGACTTAGTGCCAGAAAACCAAAACAAGAATATGTCAGTGAATGTTAGTTCTGAAGAATGAATGCAAAGAAAGAATTAGTGAGACAAAAGCACATATCATTTCATTGAGTTCGAGCCCTAAGTCCTAGATGACCTACATCACAGTGTACTGAGACAACCTGTGAGCCTGATGGCTGAACCTTGTCAGTGATGAAAGTTTGTGGAGAATTAGAGGAATTCCAGAAGATACAAGTAAAAGTTGGGTTAATTTTTCTTTAAATAGAAAAGATTATTCAAATTAGAAGCAGATAAGTATGACTTCCATTCCTAGCAAAATTCAGGCACATATTATTAAGTAGTTGTTCATGAGCATTAAGAAAAGGAAGTAATGATTACTAAGAGCCAGTATGACTTCATCAAGAATAAGTCATATCAACTACCAAAAAAATATTTTATAGAACTAGAAAAAACAATGAACAAAATTCATCTGGAAGAACAAAAGATCCAGAAAATCAAGAGAAAAGAAATATTAGGGAAGGTGGCCTAACCTTACCAAATATTAAGTTGTATTATAAAGCAGCAATCATCAAAACTGCTTGGTACTGGCTAAGAAATAGAGTGGTGGATCAGTGGAATAGGTTAGGCACACAAGACACAACAAACAGTCAATAACTATAGCAATCTACTATTTGATAAATCCAAGGACTCCAGCTTCTGGGGTAAGAACTCACTATTTAACAAAAACTGCTGGGAAAACTGGAAAATAGGATGGCAGAAATTAGACATAGACTGACCTCTTACTCCTTATGCCAAGATAAAATCAAAACGGGTACTTGATTTAGATAATAAAGACTGATACTACACGGAGCCAAGATGGCATAGTAAAAGCAATGACTTACTTGAGCTCTCCCCCAAACCTCTCCCAATACCTGTAAAAAATGGCTCTAAACAAATTTTAGAGCAGCAGAACCCACAAAAAGACAGAGTAAAACAAATTTCCAGCCCAAGAGAACCTGGGAAAGGTCTGTTGTGTCAGGCTGGGAGAGGAGTGCAGTTCAGTGTGGGCCAGCATGCAAAAATATTGCAAGCAGCCAGAAAGAAACAATTCAAGTATTGTGGAAACAATCAGGATAACAAAAGATTTAGCAGATTCTACATTAAGTGACCGGAGGGCTTGGAATATGATATTCTGGAGGTCGAAGGAGCTAGGATGAAAACCAAGAATCACCTACCCAGCAAAACTGAATATAATCCTTCAGCAGAAAAGATGGACATTCAAGGAAATAGAGTTCTTTAAAGCATTCTTGATGAAAAGACCAGAACTGAATAGAAAATTTGACTTTCAAATACAAGACTCAAGCATGAAAAGGTAAACAGGAAAGAGAAATCATAAGGAATTTACTAAAGTTGAACTGTTTACATTTCTACATGGAAAGGTGATATTTGAGACCATTATCAGTATTAGGGTAGTTGGAGGGAAATATACATACGTGTGTGTGTGTGTGTGTGTGTATGAATATATATATGTGTGTGTGTATACATAGAGGGCACAGGGTGAGTTGAAGATGAAGGGATGATATCTAAAAAATAAAATTAAAGAGTGAAAGAGGATTATACTAGAAGATGGAGAAAGGGAGAGGTAGAATAGGATAAATTATCTCACATAAAACAGAGAAGAAAAAGTTTTACTGTGGAGGGGAAGTGGGGGAAGGTGAGAGGGAATGAGTGAATCTTACTTTCTTTGAATTTGGCTTAAGGAGGAAATAGCATAAACACTCAATTGGCTATGGAAATCTATCTACAGGAAAAATAGGGGGGAAGGGGATAAGAGAGGGAAGATGATAGGAGGGAGGGCAGATTCGGGGAGGGGGTAATCAGAAACAAACACTTTTAAGGAGGGACAGGGTCAAAGGAGAGAATAGAAAAAAATGGGGGGTGGAATAGGATGGAGGGAAATATAGTTTTTAAAATAGGACTATTATGGAAGTGGTTTTTTTTTTTTTTGCATGACTATACATGTATAACCTATATTGAGTTGGTTGACTTCTCAATGAGGGTGGGTGGGGAGGGAGGAAGGGAGAGAATTTGGAACCCAAAGTTTTAAAAACAAATGTTTTTTTTTTGTTTGTTTGTTTTTTTGTGAGGGCAATTAGGGTTAAGTGACTTGCTCAGAGTCACACAGTTAGTAAGTGTTATGTGTCTGAGGCTGGATTTGAATTCAGGTCCTCCTGACTCCAGGGCCGGTGCTCTATCCATTGTGCCACCTAGCTACCCCAAAAACAAACGTTAAAAATTATTTTTACATGTAACTGGGAAATATATACAGGCAATGGGGTATAGAAATCTATCCTGCCCTGTAGGAAAATAGAAGGGGAAGGGCAAGAGAGAAGGGGAGGTGATAGAAGGGAGGGCAGATTAGGGTCAGGGGTATTCAGAATGCATGCAGTCTTAGGGTAGGGGGAAGAGAGACATAGGGAGAATATTTGGAACTCAAAATCTTGTGGAAGTACATGTTGAAAATTAAAAAATAAATTAATTTAAAAGATAATTTTAAAAATGAGTGTTGGAAACTATCTTTAAATGTCATTGGAAAAAAAATACTATTTACAAAAAATGCGTTTCTATATATTAAAGACATCTTGAAGCAAAAAAAAAAAAAGACTGACACTATAAGCAAACAAGGAGAACAAGGAATCATTTACCTATCTGATATATAGAGAAGGGAAGAATTTATGACCAAACAAGATAGAGAACATTATGAAATGCAAAATGGATGACTTTTGAGGCAGCTAGGTGGCACAGTGGATAGAGCACCGGCCCTGACGTCAGGAAAACCTGAGTTTAAATTCGGCCTGAGACCAAACACTTGACACTTGCCAGCTGTGTGACCCTGGGCAAGTCACTTAACCCCAATTGCCTAAAAAAAAAAAAAAAGGATGACTTTAATTACATTAAATTGAAAAACTTTTGCACAAACAAAGCCAATGCAACAAGGATTAGAAAGGAAGCAGAAAGCTAGGAAACAGTTTTTACAGTCAGTCTCTGATAAAGGCCTCTTTTCTAAAATATATAGAGAACTGAATCAAATTCATAAGAACACAAATCATTCCCCAATTGATAAATGGTCAAAGAATATGAACAGGCAGTTTTCAGAGGAAGAAATTCAAGCTATCTATAGTCATATGAAAAAATGCTCTAAATCACTATTGATTGGAGAAATGCAAATCAAAACAAGAAAATGATAAATGGTGGAGAAGATGTGGGAAAATTGGAACATTAATGCATTTTTGATGGAGTTGTGAAATGATCCAACCATTCTGGAGAGCAATTTGGAACAATGCCCAAAGGGCTATAAAACTGTACATGTCCTTTGACCCAGCAATAGCACTTACAGGTCTGTATCCCAAAGAGATCACACAAATGGGAAAAGGACCCACATGTACAAAAATGTTTATAGCAGCTCTTTTGTGGTGGCCAAGAATTGGAAATTAAGGAGATGCCCATCAATTGGGGAAATAGCTAAACAAGTTGTGGTATATAAATGTAATGGAATACTATTATGCTATAAGAAATGATGAGCAGGCAGACTTCAGAAAAACCTGTAAGGACTTATATGAACTGATGCTGAAGGAAGTGAGCAGAACCAAGAAAAAGTTGTACACAGTAACAGCCACATTGTGCGACGACTAACTTTAATAGACTTAGCTCTTCTCAGCAATGCAAGGATCTAAGACAACTCCAAAAGACTCTTAATGGAAAATGCTATTCTCATCCAGAGAAAGAACTATGGAATCTGAATGCAGATGGAAGCATACTATTTGCGCTCCTTTTTTTTTTTGTTGTTGTTTTGTTTCTTCTTTCTCATGGTTCCTACCATTGGTTCTAATTCTTCTTTACATCATGACTAATGTGAAAATATGCTTAATATGAATGTATAAGTAGAGCCTATATCAGATTGCATGCCATGTTGGGGAGAGGGATGGAGAGAGGGGGAGAAAATTTAAAACTCAAAATCTTGTGGAAGTGAATGTTGAAAACTAGAAATAAATAAATAGTTTTTTTTAAAAGAATGTCATATCAAATTAGCCTAATATTTTTGATGGGGTTATTAGAATGATAGATCAGAAGAATGCTATAGACAGAATATACCTGAATTTTAGCAAAGCATGTGACAAAGTGTCTTTATGGACAAGAGAAATATGTGGACTAGAAGATGGTACAGTTAGATGGATTTGAAACTGATTAAATGACTGTAACAGTCATAATTAATATGCATCAATGTCAACTTGGAAGGTAGTCTCTAATTACATACCATGGGGCCTATCCTTGGGTCTGTGGTTTTCAGCATTTTAATCACTGAATTGGGAAAAGCCATAGATAGCGTGCTTATAAAATTTGAAGTAGATATGAAGCAGGGAGGCAGAGTTGATATTTTAAATGAAAGAATTAGGACTTTAATAGATTAAAACAGCAATCTAAAAGGATTAAATTTAACACAGATAAATGTAAAATTCTAAACTTGGATTAAAAGACAAACCCTACTAGTATTGGATAGGGAGTGACTGACTACAGTTCATATGAAAAACTATTTGGATGGTTTAGTGGACAGCAAGCTCGATAAAATTTTGAAAAATACGATATTACATCCAAAAAATTAATGAAATCTTGGACTGCCTTAATAGAAAGTGTGGTGTCTAGATCATGGGAGCTTGTAGTACCACTCTATACTATGCCCTGTCAGACCACTTCTGGAGTACTATGTTCAAACCTAAGCATCATATTTTAGGAAAGACCTTGAGATACGGTAGTGTGTCCATGTGAGGGCAACCAGGAAAGTGATAGTATTGGAGGTCCTGCCTTATAAGGACCAATTAAAGACTCAGAAAGGAAAGATAAAGAGAGGAAGAGGAAGGGGGAGAGAGAGAGAGAAAAAATAGGAAGGAAAGAAGGAAGGCGGGAAGGAAAGAAGTAAGAAAGAAAAGACAGTTTACCTAAAACAAAGTTTAGTTGGTTGGTTCTTTTGTTTGGGGGACAGGGCAGGGGAGTCACGACAAGGGATGATGGTGGCAGTTCAGAGCGTTGTCTGATTGCCCAGTCCTGGTTTGTTTCAGATAAATTGTCTTTCTTTTATATCTTTCTTCCTTTCTATCTTTCCTTTATTCCCTCCTTTCTCTTCCCCTCTTTCTCTGTCCTTCCTTTCTGTCTCTCTCTTCTTATTTCTTTTTCTCTCTTTACTTTAACTCTACCATCACTCCCTCACCTTTTCCCTCCTGCTCTCACTACTAATGTTGTTTCTCATTTTCCTATCCCCACAGTGTTACTGTTCAAATTGGTTAGGATAATGCTTAATCTTCACCATATGGGAAGAACAGGGAGAGGGGATCTTCCCGGTAATTCCAACAAAGAAATTATGCTTTGTTTCTGTCCCATCTCCATTTTTTTCCTCTTTTTTCCCATTTTTTCGGTATCTGTCTCCTCTTTCTGTTTCTATTCAATACTAGTGATTTTTACTTACTAAATTTGGCCCTGAAGCATTTTTATATTTTCAGCTTTAAGGTAAATTTTGTACAGTCACTTTCAGGTGGTTTTCTCCACTCTGGCCATGCCAATATTCCTTCTGATTCCTTCAATCTTTTCCCCCTAAACTGATCCCCTAAAATTGACACTTAATGAATAAGATTCACCAGCTTCACAGTCTGGTAACTTTCTTAATATATGACATTTAATAAATTGTGCATACCCTTTGATCCAGCAATACCACTGCTAGGTTATGTTCCAAAGATTTGATCAATAAAAAGGGAAAAGGACCTACCTGTACAGAAATATTTATAGCAACTGTATTTGTGGTAGCTAAGAATTGAAAATTAAAAGGATGCCCATCAGTTGGGAAATGGCCAAAGAAGTCATGGTATATGATTGTAATAGCATATTATTGTGCTATAAGAAATGACAAGCAAGATGATTTCAGAAAAATCTGGAAAGATACATGAACTGATACAAAGTGAAGTGAGCAGAACCAGGAAAACATTGTACACAGTAACAACAATATTGTACAGTGAAGAATTGTGAATGACTTAGCTATTCTTAGCAGTACAGTGATCCAAGACAATCCCAAAGGGCTCGTGATGAATAAAGCTATCTGTCTCCAGAGAAAGAACTGATATTGTCTGAATACAGGCTGAAGTATACTTCTTCCTTTCTTCCTTACTTTCTTTTTTTCTTTCTCTTTCTTTCTTTCTCTTTCTTTTTCAAGTCTTCTTGCACAAAATGGCTAATATGAAAATGTTTTATATGATTGCACATGTTTAACCTATATCAGATTGCTTACTGTCTTGGGACAGGGGAGGATGGAGTGGGATAGAATTTGGAACTCAAAACATTTAAAAACAATGTTAAAATTGTTTTTGCATGTAATTGGGGGAAATAAAATATTTTAAAAAGAATACATGACATTTAATCAACCATTTCAATATGTAGATGTTGTTCTTTACATTATCATTTCCTCATTAGTGAATGTCGTAGTACTCCCTCCTTCCTTGATTTTTAAAAATAACTATAACAATACAGATAAGAGGTGACCTAAAACTTTGTTTAGAGAATTAGACTAGGTGACTTTTTGAATCTAAACCTAATCCTAGTGAAAAGCACATTCTTAAAGGTATTCCTTTCTTTTTTATGTATGCTACACATTTATTACAGTTTACTATGCCCATTACAGCCAGGGTGGAATTTTACAGGGACATTAGTGTAAGACTTGTAACAGCATATTCATAGTACACATATTTTCTAAATTAATATTTGCAGGTGCTATATCACATTAGCTCAGGCTTTGGGGATGAACATGGGAGGAGCACCAGCAGGACCAGCAGGAACTGGCAAAACAGAAACAACAAAAGACATGGGGCGATGCTTGGGAAAATATGTGGTGGTTTTTAATTGTTCAGATCAAATGGATTTCAGAGGCTTAGGACGGATTTTTAAAGGTAAGTGGTGAGGAGTATGGGACAATTTTATTAGGTCCCTTTTTCACATCGATGTGAAAAATGTTAGATGTTGAGTTATTACTTGTTGAGTTCATTTGTGTTTTGTTTTTGTTTTGTTTTGGTTTTTTTGCCGTGTTTGGAATCTTGTTTTATTGCAAAGATAATTACTGTTACAAATGAAAACGGCAAACAAACATCATTCTCCTGCACTTCTAACATTAATGTTGTTGATACTGTTGTTATAAACATTGTTAAGCAAGATAAGTGCTTGACCAGTGTCGATTCTATAGTTGTTATGTCTGGACTCTCAAAAACACCTTTAGGACAAGGAAACAGTTTTTGAACAAGAACCATATCAGAAGTAACATTGGGGGAGATCTCTGAAAGTTTTTCTCACAGACTAGGCCCTTAACTGGAAAACTGACCTGCTATTATCACCCGGGACAGTAATGATTTATGGAGGGGATATGCTGATCTATCTATATTACTGCAAGCTACTTTTCTGCTCATTGACAAATCAGAGAAGAGACACAGAGACATGCCCATATTCAGGACATTTCTCTTCAGAGAAATCCTACTTGGGAATCTCCCTTAGGTCTGACAGCAAAATAATCCAAGACACTTAAGGCACAAAAGCTGCCTGAACAAGTTAAATCCATTGACAACATTAAAGTCAATCCTTTTTGAACATTTCACCAGTGACATGTTGCAGCTCTCTTGCCTCCATTACTTTCCCCTGCCTCCGGGCTAACTAAGCTAGCTGCCTAGCTATAGTGTGTAAAAGTGCCTGGCGCACAGGAGGCTCTGAACACACACACACACACACACACACACACACACACACACATATACACACGTGTATATGTTGATAGATATGATAAATTTATGTTCTCCAAAACAATAGCTTGTGGGCACACTTGAAAATGATTAGCATCTAGAAGGCAGTGTACAAGATTATTTATGTTAAGTTGGAAGTTACTTCAGTAAAAAATTTTAAATTAATGTTTTCCACTCTAGGTCTAGCACAGTCTGGTTCCTGGGGATGCTTTGATGAATTTAACAGAATTGAGTTGCCTGTATTATCAGTGGCTGCTCAACAGATTTACATTGTTTTGACAGCAAGAAAAGAGAGGAAAAAACAGTTTATTTTTTCTGATGGTGATTGTGTTGATTTAAATCCAGAATTTGGAATCTTTTTAACAATGGTAAGAAATTATGGTTATGATTTGATGAATCAAATGTTAAGACCCTTGAAAGTGGGGAAAATCTTAGTCTTTTGAGAATCTGTGAGCTTTCATCTCGTGTTTGTTCTGCCTTAGGTAGTTAATTTTGCTTTCTCCTTCAATATGACCAAACATATTGATTTAAATATTTAAATAGTCCTTGATAAGATCTTGTAACAAAAACCATACCAAATAGTCTCATTGAACACTTAATTTAGTTAAATTAATTGGATAAGTGAATTCTCTCAATTGCAAATGACACTATTCATTTGTTAGTTTGATCACCAGCTGAAAGGGAAGAATTTCAGGGAAGATTTCAGTTGATTATATGATTGAACAGAAAAGTGGCAAATATTTATTAGTGTAGGCAACTATAAAGTGAATTCAATTTAAATCACACTGAGAAGATTATTGCCTCTGAGTATTAACTGTTAACCTAGAAAGTGTGGAACTAATAAAAATGCTGAACATACATTAGGAAAATACCTAAAACAAAACTAAAACATTGTCTTCTCATTGTACAAAGCTTATGATGTTCCTGGTGTGTGTTCTGTTTCTGTATGAAATCACTCTGTTCTGGTTGCTTTTGTATTTTAAGAAAGACATAGCAAGACCAAAGAAGGTCTAGAGAAGAGCATCTGAAGATTAGGGAGATGGAAATGGTTTTGTTTCCAGAGAGAACAAGGAGAAACAGATCTCTTCAGGCCAAAAAATTAAGGATGCCTTGATTACCAATTAGCCAGCCAGTGTTAATTAGCTTTTGAAAGAAGCATTTATGGAGATGATATATTAAAGCAAGTGATACAAAACATCCCTCCCTCAAAAAAAATTAGTCTGTCACACACTCTTCCATTAATGGGAAAAAGTGGGCTCAAAAGCACATGGAGCAAAGGAGTAACACGTGTGACTTATTGTTTGAAAGTCATTTTCTGTCTTCCTGGAGTTTTCATTAAGTTCCCCTATGGTGTGGGGAGCTATTTGCTATAGAGTTCTGAAACTCCCTGTCATCAGCTGGTCTAGTTTGTCTTTGGTGTGTCCCTTAGCTCCCAGTGCAGATGCTGCCACCTCTCCCCCAACAGATGTTCTGGAGATGCTGCTACCAACAGCAATGAGGAAATACAAATATTCTAATGTTTTCAAAATCATAAGCTTTTCCTTTGTTCAGATCAGGGCAGGGAGTGAGGTGACTCCTTCCTCCTTTCAGCCACCTCACTCTCAGGGTCTTGCGTGGAGCTGATTCAGCCCTAGGCTGGCCTGCCCTTGGAATACCATATTCAAATTGGTTGATTATTTTATCTGAGCCCCACAGGGTATAAATGATTCCTTCCAGCCACCACAAGTCATTCCCAGTGTGGAAGTATGCTTTTGTTAAATGAAACCTAGTTTATACTTTTGTGTGCTTGATTGATTCAATAGAGGTGCCTTGGAATTTGTCCACATCTAGTTTATGCCTTTAATTTTTTCTTTTTTTTTAATTTTTCTTTTTATTTCTTTTTCTTTTTTTCTTTTTTTTTTTTTTAGGCAGTTGGGGTTAAGTGACTTGCCCAGGGTCACATAGTAATTTTTTTCATTGCTTCTGTAGCTCAATCCAAGAAGCAGTCTCCTGTGATAAAGATACCTGGAAAAAAAGCATCTTATATCCCTTTTACATTACAGTACAGTACAGTATAGTACATTCCATTACATTCTTGCTGTTTCCTTTTCATTCTACCTTGTACTCCTTCCTCATTATGTTTTAAACTTCCTTCCTTCCCGGTTGGATAACTTTCTTACTCGTCAGTAAAAGAACTTTTTAACCATGATTGCACTATTAAAGTCCTATGGAAGGTTAAGCAATTTGATTTTCTTTTGCTTCAAGCATAGGTTTGGGGGCCAGAAATATCCAGATCATTTCATCAGCTCTCCATTGCACTTTGTCAGTGGAGATACAGCTTGATGTTGTTTGCTATACATAGTATGGGTCTCTTAACATAGAGTAGTAAATATAAAAAGGAATTATGGGGCATTTATAAATTAAATGGATGGGTCTAATGCAGATTTTGGGAGATCAGAACAATTTTTATCAATCTAATGTAGATTTGAAGAAAAAACTAATTTCAAAGCTTAACTAAACATTTAAAATATATTATAGTTTTTATTTATTGAACAGAAAAAAGCTAAAGTAGATATTATGAAGTAATATTTTATAAAGTAATAATTTCCTTTTAGAACCCTGGATATGCTGGACGCCAAGAGCTACCGGAAAACTTAAAAATTCAGTTTCGAACAGTTGCTATGATGGTACCTGACAGACAGGTACTCATTTTTATTTAAGATGCGTGAGGTTTCAGTAAGTTATAGTGAACAGTCCTGATCTTAGAGAAGTAATCATCAAACTTATCTCTCTCTTCTTGTTCGAGAGATAGGGACTACAGATATGTAATGTCTGTACAGAAATGAAAGCTCTGTTAGAACTGGTTATTGTATTGGTTGGTTTTGCTAGAGTGTTTTTCTTTTGATTGATTGGGAGGGGGAAGGTTTAGGTGGAAATGACGGTGGTCCAAAAATGACATTCAACAGTAAAACTTTTTTAAAACCAGGAGATTATTTGTTTTCTTGGACCAGGAGTCAGAAGAAACCCGTTATAATGCTGCCTCTAAGAGGAAGATTGACTGTATCACCAGGAGTCAGTCACTTATCCTCATGAGAATCAAATGAAATATGCATAGAATATGCTTTGAAAAATCTTAAAGTACTCCATTCGGTCATGGTTATTATTGTTATAGTTAGCTATGATATTATTTATTTCAGAGGCAGCTAGATGCAGTAGGTGAAGAGCTGGGCCTAGAGCCAGGAAGACATAGTTCAAATCTAACTTCAGACACTTACTAGTTGTGTGACGCTGAGCAAGTCTAAGCTCTGTCTGCCTCAGTTTCCTCATCCTTAAAATGGGGATACCTTTCAGGGTTGTTGTGAAGATCAAATGAGATAATATTTGTAAAAAGTACTTAGCACAGTGTTTGGCACGTAGTAAGTGCTGTATAAATGTTAATTATTTTATTTAGCTAAACTGATGGAGCTCAATATATTGAATTTCAGATAATTATGAGAGTGAAGCTTGCAAGCTGTGGGTTTCTTGAAAATGTCATCTTAGCTCAGAAATTCTTTGTTCTTTACAAGCTTTGCGAGGAGCAGCTTACAAAACAGGTAATTTTGTGAACACACTTTTTCAAACAATTGAAGATGGTTTTAATTTACCTTTTTTCTTGTTGACTTACTGCTTGCCTAGTAGTTTTCTCTACTCAAAAGTATTTGTAATTCAATTTTTAAAGATATTTAAAATGATTCTTTAAACTTATCATTTGTTCCTAGTATTAATACTTGCCCTGATATCTCGTATGACAGATTCCAAATGTGGCTAAGTAGGTGTATATGGAATTGCAGAATTTTTCAGAGGTCTCAAATTTCCCTTTTCTATCTCCTTTTCTTCCAGGTGTAGAGAAGCCTTTTGGTCTAAGGGAAAGAAAAATAAGTTTGTGCTAAATTGTATACTGTGACTTAGTCAATCCAGAACCACTAACTACAATTTAAATTAAAGAACTTGGATTTATGGAATTGCAATTAAGTAATCTTTTTTTTCTGCCTTTTTTCTTTTAGGTTCACTATGACTTTGGTCTAAGAAATATCTTGTCAGTGTTGAGGACTCTTGGGGCTCAAAAAAGAGCCAGACCAGAAGACAGTGAGCCAAGCACTGTTATGAGAGGCCTAAGAGATATGAACCTCTCTAAGTTGGTAAGCATCTTTCTTCTTTGACTTCTTTTCTGTTTCCAAGATAGTGTTCAGATTGAAACTTTGCAGTGGGATGGGATGTTAGTACAACAGGGAAAGAGCAGCAACAGTCACAAAGTGAGAGGGGCAGATCAGTCCTCCACCAATTTGAGAGCACATTGCTCAGAGCTTATCTATGTTATGGGAAATGCTATGCCAATGGAAGGTCCTTTAGAGCAGCCAGCTATTGAAGGAAGGAAATGAGGAAAGAAGGGAACGAGAGAAGGAGGAAAGAAAAAGAAGGAAGAAAGGAAACATGCATTTATTAATCACCTACTATGTACCACTGGACTAAGCACTTTACAAATATTATTTCATTTTACAGATAAGGAAACTGAGACAGGCAGAGAGGTTAAGTGTCCAAAGTCACATGGCTTGTGTATGAGGATGAATTTGAACTCAGGTCTTTCTGACTTCAGTCCCAGCACTCCATCCACTGCTCCACCTAGCTGCTTCCTGAAAGAGAAATTATTACAGTTATCCCTTCCACATTATGAGGGTTAGGGGGCATGGTGCCATTGCAATCTGGAAAATTCATGTAAAATTTTTTGGCACTCCATACCAGAGAAGAAATGTTAAATTATTATAGTATTAAAAGATAAAATATGTTGATATTATATAATACTATATATACATTTTATGCATTTCTGAGTTTCTAAACTTTTCTGTGTCATTTGCTGGCCTTTGCATGTATCTGCAGCTTCTACAACATTCTCCACAAATCCCCATTTAATTTCTTATGCTGATGGCAATATATAGAAACTGAGATGGGGAAAGACACAATGTGAAAGGATAACTGTAATCTCAACAGATCACTCCATTCTGCTCCTTTTCCAGGCAAAGGGGGTGGATCCTCAGGTCAAGCAGCCTTAAAAATATTCAATAGGGCTGTTTACTTTACTGTGGCTAAGGTAACATCATTATTGTCTTACTTGAGGTTAGAGTTTATGCACTGTCCTCCAAGTAGGGCTTATGTGAGGGAATCCTTGGTTCTATCATAGCAGTAGTTGCCTTGCTTCGCAAAAGCTTAAAGAGATGACCAATGAAACACAGAGACCGAAGACGGAGCTTCCCCTGTATTACTTGATTTAAGTGAATGACTGGAAAGACTTTTTAAGCTTAATTGTTAGCTTGGGAATCAGAGGTCCAATAGTGATCAGAGTAGCTACTTAGCTACTTCCTGCCACTGGAGAAGAGAGACTGAAAGAGAAATCTGAAGGTGGAAAAAGAGTACCTTAAGAGCTGACCTCCGGTAGAAGACAAATATACTATAATGGTGATGTTAAGTCGTTTCAGTTGTGTCTGACTTTTTGGGACCCCATTTGAGCTTTTCTCCATTGTGGAAAAAAAAACTGTTCAATAAGGAAATTGGCAAAAGCTCTGAATTATATAGGAGATGCGGCATGAAAATAGCTAACTTGGCCCATTCTACCCAATTGGGAAAGACAAGTGTGGATCAAAGCTTGAGTTACTTTTGAAATTTTGTAATAATTTTGAATTAAATACCTAATTTGATTTTATCATAGAGATATTATTATATGATAATGAGAACAGAGAGAGGATAGCCATACCCTGAGATAATTAGATGGATTTAGGGGAATTAAAGATATATAGGTTGCCTCTGGAAGAATAGTCCTTATGGGGCCCTATGTTTAGCACAATAGAGAGGTATGCTCGACATACTAAAAGTGGGGGCAGAAATAAATGAGTGTTTCCACTTTGACCCCCTGTTGTAATCAGTTTACATATTTAAGACACATTTAACATTGCTGGCATTTCCCAAAATCGTGAAACTAGTATGGTATTCTGCTGCTGCTGCAGATATCTTTTTTTTGTTACTGTATATATACATATACATATATATACATATACATATGTATACATATATACACATACACATACACATATACATACACACACACATATGTATACATATATATATCCAGGATGTCCCAAAAGCTTTATCTGCAGAAATTAAGTGTAGAATTAAGCTATTAAAGCTCAAAGCTGCACTGAGACTTTTGAGACACCCTGTATACATGAAGATCTTTTAGGAGAATAGTTGTTCAGAAGGGAGGTGATAATATGCTCTTATTAGTTGCTCAATAAGTACTTTTTTAATGAATTGATTTTAATTCATGGTTTTTCAGATTGATGAAGATGAGCCCCTTTTCCTCAGTTTAATCAATGACCTGTTTCCAGGATTGCAACTAGATAGCAGTACCTATGTGGAACTGCAACATGCAGTAAGTAATCAGGTTGAAGAAGAAGGGTTAATTAACCACCCACCCTGGAATCTTAAACTTGTACAGGTGAGGAATTTTGAATCTATTGTGGGTATAGAAATTTGGGTTTGTGCCGAAAAATGTGAAGATTCACCTGAAATTCATGTTGCTTATTTGATAAATCCCAATTCTCAGTTTAGAAATACTAATATATCTAAATAATTATCAATAAGTTGAGAGTCAGATAGGACATTCTGAATTGAATGTAGACTCCCAACACTAGTTCCCAATTGCCATGTCTACTTTCCATTAAAGGGAAACCCCCCCTCCAAAACAATCCACATATGATTTTTAAATTCACCCTGCATTTTGTTAGCCTCATTGTCTTAAAGCAAAGGAGGTGGCCTACCAAAAGGCCATAGAACCATGAACCATACTCTTTGACCTAGCAGTATCATTACTTGGTCTGTATCCAAAAAGAGATTAAAAAAAAAAAAACAAAGGGAAAAAGAACCTATATGTTTGGAAATATTTATAGCTACTCTTTTCTGGTGGCAGGGAGTTAGAAATTTGGGGGATACCCATCAATTGGGGAATGGCTAAACAAATTTTGCTAAGTGATTGTCATGGAATACTCTTGTGCCATAAGAAATGTCGAGCAGGATGCTCTCAGAAAAACCTAGAAAGACTTACATGAGCTGATGCAAAGTGAAATGTACTGACTACAAAGTAACAGCAATATTATAAGATAATCATCTGTGAATGACTTAACTATTCCCAGCAACACCAGTGATCCAAGACAACTGGGAAGGACTTATGATGAAAAATGCTTTCCATCCCCAGAAAAAGAACTCATGGTATCTGAATACAGATTGAAACATACTTTATTTTTTATTTTCTTTATTTTTCTTGAGGGTTTTTTTGGTCTATGTTTTCTTTCACAAAGTATGACTAATATGGAAATATGTTTTACATGACCACACGTGTATAACCTATATCGAATTGCTTGTCTTCTCAGTGAGGGGGTTGGGTGGGATGAAGGGAGAGAATTTGGAATTCAAAGTTTTAAAAACATACATTAAAATTATTTATACTTGTAATTGGGAAAAAATAAAATACCAAGAAATCAAAAAAAAAAAAAAGGAGGTGACCTGGTAGAATGCTCCATGTACAGATCATGGATCTATGTACAGTCTTTTGACTCTGAAATTCAGTATCTCAGTGATCCTGGGCAAGTCATTATGACCTCACTTTCTTTATCTATAAAACAGAGATAATAAAATATGCATTACTTACTTAGCAGAGTTGATGTAAAGCCAAAAAAACTCTACAGAAATGTGAGTTGTCATTATTAAAGTTTTAACAGTGGAACTCCTGAAATGATGACCTCAATTTAAATATTAACCATGGCCCAATACCTCTGCTGACCATTTTTGCCTGAATTTATGAACAACCCTATATTAGGTGACAAATGACTAATAAGCTTTTATTCTCTTCAATTTATTGTTCAATCTGATAGTTGTATGAGACATCTCTAGTACGTCATGGATTGATGACCCTTGGACCCAGTGGTTCTGGAAAGACCACTGTTATAACAATTCTGATGAAGGCAATGACAGAGTGTGGACGTCCTCACAGAGAGATGCGTATGAATCCAAAAGCTATTACAGCTCCCCAGATGTTTGGCAGACTGGACACAACAACTAATGACTGGACAGATGGAATTTTTTCTACTTTATGGAGAAAAACCTTAAAAGCTAAAAAGGGTATACTAGCCTTGTTGTTATTGTTGTCGTTCATTTGTTCAGCCATGTCTGACTCTATGTGTCCATGGGGTTTTCTTGGCAAAGGTACTAGAGTGGCCCCATTTTATAGTTGAGGAACTGAGGCAAACAGGAGTTAAGTGATTTGCCCAGGGTCAGACAGTCTGAGGCTGGATTTGAACTCATATCTTCCTGGCTCTAAGTGGCTGTATCCACTGCACCACCTCCCTGGCCCATACTAGCCTTAGCATTATGATGATGTTTTATGTTCATTTTTCTACCAACTCATTAATAGTACAGGGCAAGTATCCAATGAATACTTCAATGAAGTATTGTAAAAACAGTATTTTTCTACTTTATTTGCAGGAGAAAATATCTTCCTGGTTTTAGATGGGCCTGTCGATGCCATTTGGATTGAGAACTTAAATTCTGTGTTGGATGACAATAAAACTCTCACATTAGCCAATGGGGATCGAATTCCCATGGCTCCTAGCTGTAAACTGTTATTCGAAGTACACAACATTGAGAATGCCTCTCCTGCCACTGTTTCTAGGATGGGTATGGTCTACATCAGCAGTTCTGCTCTTTCTTGGAGGGCAATATTACAGGTGCGGATGACAGATATATAAATGTGTTCTCAGGGTTTGGGGAGGGGAGAGATGGCTTTCTCATTAAAGAGATCTTCAATTTCTCTGTTACAGGCATGGCTTAAAAAGCGCAGTCCACAGGAATCTACTGTAATACTTGAGATGTATGACAAAGTGTTTGAAGATGCATATACATATATGACCCTAAATCTTAATCCGAAAATGCAGCTCTTAGAGTGTAACTATATTACGCAGGTAGAACATTTGTAGATACTTGGGTTATTTAGATTGCAAGATCATTTTTTATAACATTACTTATAATTTTTAGCAAATTGAACATTATTTCAGCCCATGATTTTAGCTGAGGGTAGAAACATTTTAATATGATTTTGTTAAATCATATGCTAGAAGGCCAAAAGACAGGATTGTCAGAGACTCCATACTGTCATTGTCACCAACAGCAACCTGGTATAGTGAAGAAAATATGCACTGTAATAGAAAGTTTAATGGATTTGAAGTCAGAGGACCTGAGTTCACATCCCAGCTGTTATTTGCTATCTGTGCTGTGAGTTTGAGGGAGACATTCCCCCTTCCAGGGCTTCAGTTTTCTCATCTGTAAAATAAGAACCTTGGTAGATGATCTTTAAGGTTCCTTATAACTCTAAATCTTGTAGTCATTTGATCTCTATTTGCTATTATCTGTTTTCAGCGAAATGGAAACCAATCAATCAACATTTATTTGTTGATTGTCTATTATGTTCTAGGAACTGGGCTAGGTTCTGGGAATATAAATTCAGTGAATGAAAACAATTTCTCTTTTCAAGAAACAATTCTAAGGGAAAGATGAGTCATATAAATAAAAATATAAAGAATAAATATAAAGAGAATAAATAAAAAGTAAAGGAAATTTGAGGTTACTCTCCCCCCATATGGTGGTGGCTGATGGAGCAGTTGTGTTTTCCTGGTGTAGGCAGACATGAGGCTCTAAAGGTTCTTGAGTAGTGAAGTGATATAAACTTGTAGTGAAGTGATCTGACAGAGGATGGCTCTTGCAGTAACCTGGGAGAACTTGAATGGGAGCATGGCTGCAGTGGAAAGGAAGGGTAAGGAGGGGATATAGTAACTATTGAGGAGGTAGAATTGGCAGAACTTGGTGCCTTATTGACTAGATGTCTGGAATGATGGGTAAGAAGTCAGAGATCATAGGAAGAGTAGTCTAAACTTGTTGCCTCCTCTTTTTTTATATCCATTCATTTCTCAACCCCTGGGAAATGGGCTTTCAATCTCCTGCTCTACTTAAATATCTTACTCAGAAGTTGCCAGTAGCATCTTAACTTCATGATGCAATGGAAAGATCACCAGACTTGGCATCATAGGACCCGGGTTTGAATCCTGGTTTTGCCACTTATGTCGCGTATCACTTTGGGCAAATTGCTCAGTCTCCCTGGGCTTCAGTTTCCTCATCTGTAAAATGAAGAGGAGTTGGAATAGCTGACATCTGTGTCTCTTCCACCTTTGAATCTATAATCTTATGATGGCCTTTTTCTCAGTTCTTATTCTCAAGCTCTCTAAAGTTTTTGGTACTATCAACTACACCTTCCTACTGGATACCCTCTCCCTTTTCTCTTTTGGCTAATATAATATTACTTACTCTTGGTGCTCCTTCTATTTGTCTAATTATTCATTATTAGTATTCTTTATGGGAAAATATAGGAAGAATACATCAAACAATTTCTGCCAATTGATTACCTAGTTTCCTGGGCTCTGCCCTTGGCCATTGTCATTCTCCTATTCTTGTTCTTCTTGTTCTTGTCTTTCTTGTTCTGGTTCTTGTACTTCTTCTTTTTCTCCTTCTTCTCCTCTCTCTCATATATGTATGTATGTATGTATGTGTATATATATATATATAATATATATATTTCCCTTAGAGATATCACCATATCCCATGGATCAGTTATCTGATACACTGATACACTCCCGTTTCTAGATATATGGTCCTTATTTCTTTCCTGAACTTCAGTTGCATGTTATTAATTGCTACTGGACAACTCTACCTGAATGAACCCTTAGCACATCAAACTCAACACACCTAAAACAGAACTTATCATCTTTCTCTCTAAACCTTGCCTTCTTCCAAATTTCTTTATTTCTGTTGAGGACACTATCATTCTTCCAGTCATCCAGGCTTGTGACTTGGGAGTCATCCTTGATTTCTTCCTTTCTCCCTATATCCAGCTAAATGTCAAGTCCTCTTGATTCAACCTCCATGATATCTCTTGCATTAGGAAAATTAATCTGACTTGGAGAGCTGAAGACACTGTATGCTTAGATATCTATTCCAAGATAGCCTAGAAGAGAGGTAATGAGATGTTGAATGAGGATGGTAGCAGTGGAAAGGAATGGTAAGGAAGGATTGTCAATGGTATCTTAACTTCATGATACAGTGGAAAGATTTTTCTGCTTGAGAGCACAGGACATAGGTTTGAAGGCTGGCTGTGAAAGAGGACCTGCCTTCATATCATATTACTTCAATTACAGTAATAGCCTCTTAATTGGGCTTCCTACATTCTGTTTCTTCCATTTCCAATACATCCTCTACATAGCTGCCAGAATAATTTTTCTAAGCACAGGTCTTACCATGAGACTTAAAAATCTTAAAAATCTTTCAGCAGCTTTTTATTCTTAGAGAGTAAAATGTAAACTCCTTAGCCTGGAATTTAATGTACTCAACAATCTAACCCCAACCAGTATCATTTCAGAGACTGCTCTTTTTTATGCAATTTACCTTCTATGTGAAGTTGGCATCTTCTCTTCCACCTCCATTCTTTAGCTCAAGCACGCCACACTTGGCATGAAAGTAATCCTCATGTCCCTCTGTCAGAATCCTTCATTGCCTTCAAGGCTAACCTTAGGTGCTACCTGATCCAGTGAAAGCATCCTTGATCCACCCAGTTGCTAGTGATCTCTCCTTCCTCAAATTATCTTGAATCATATTCATCTGAGTTCATATATTCTTCCACTAGAGTATAAACTCCTTGAAGTTAGGTAATGCTTCATTTTTGTCTTTGTATCCCTAATACCTAGCCTTGAACATAGTAGGACTAGGTTAAAGATATGAGAAAGAAGAAAATGATAGATAATAAGATAAACATTGAATTTAGACTGGAGTTTAGCACTGACTTGGAAATTACACAGCTGTCAACTTACATCTTAGCATATAAAGAGATGATTTTCAGGTATTTTTGTTTAAAAAACTCAGGATTTATGAATTTATATTATCATCATAGTATAAAAGTCTATCCCATATTATATATCTGATAGTATAAAATATTGGAAATAAATAAAAATATGATTTATGGAACTTTAATTTTTTTCATAATTTACATTTCCTTTGTATAAAGAAAAATTGAAAATAAAACCAAAGGCAGCAAAAGTTCAGACAAACATGAAAAGGGACATAAAACAGAATCATTTCTTGTATGTTTGTTAAAATTTCATTTCTCTTGATTAGATGCTATGGATTTTACATAAGATTTTACTCCTTATTTTTTACATTTGTTTTAGATAATAGTTATTAGGTTTATAATTTTAATTTTCTTAAATTATGCCCCCTTTCAGATTCTGCTGCTCTAGTAATACCTAGGATAAACACACCGAATATCATCTTTCTTTCTTCTCTTTCATTTCCAGTCCCTCAATCTTCTGGAGGGTTTAATTCCTTCCAAGGAAGAAGGTGGT
This sequence comes from Vombatus ursinus, assembly GCF_900497805.2. Taxonomy (NCBI): domain Eukaryota; kingdom Metazoa; phylum Chordata; class Mammalia; order Diprotodontia; family Vombatidae; genus Vombatus; species Vombatus ursinus. The sequence continues at coordinate 33,109 of NW_020954589.1, forward strand.
GTTGCTTCTAATGAGCATATTCAGAAATTATTTGTATTTGGCATTATGTGGAGTTTAGGAGCCCTTCTGGAGTTGGATAGCAGAGAAAAGCTTGAATACTTTTTGAGAAGTCATCAAAGTAAAATAGATTTGCCAGACATTCCAGAAGAAAGTAATCACACAATGTATGAGTTTTTTGTCACTGATTATGGTAAGTTACCAATAACAATCATTTCTTGAGCATTCACAAACATAAAACTTCGCTGGGAATTTAAAAAATTTACTTGCTCTTATTTATATTTGTGATTTCTATTCATAGTGGTGAATATTTCCCATTTTTCAGGCTTCAATGTCAATTAACATTACCTTCATCTCTTTAGATGTTTATTCTCTTACCTTAGGTCAGGGTTTCATAGGAAGATTTCTTCACAGACTTATTTTTTAAATTATTTTAAAATATTATTAAATAATTCAAGCAACAAGCACGAAGTACTATTCAGTCAAATATTTATTTAGTGTCTACTATGTATAAAGTTCTATTTTAGATACTGGATGAGATACATATGATTAAGACATGGCTTTTGTTTTAAGAGAGTTTATAATCTATTAGGAACAATGTGATTAGGTGAGACGTTTGATTTTTCTTATATTTATACATATTTTGACAAGTGTTTTTAATTTTATGCTTTTATTCTAATTAACCTGCTATAGGTATGGTTTTACAGCCAAAATTATCTACATTTTTATAGGTGACTGGGAACATTGGAACAAAAAAGTTGAACCATATATTTATCCAACTGACAGTATTCCAGAATATTCATCAATTTTGGTTCCGAACGTTGACAATGTTAGAAGCAATTTTTTGATAGATACAATAGCAAAACAACACAAAGTAAGTCTATATGTGTTTTCTTAGTTAATTGCAAACTACATAGGTACTTGCCCCTTCTAAAGAGCAGAGAAAACTCAGGTACGAACCTATGCACAGTTGCAAACATAGACAGTCACACAAAACATCTTCCTACATAAATGAGTTCACACAAACACATGGATTGTTCCCCCACATTTACATCCACATGTATGTATACATAGATACATGTTTACTATGTTAATCAATCAATTATTTGTTAAGGGTTAACTGTGTTCCAGGTTGATATGAAGTGCTGGGGTTACAAGTAGAGAGAATGAAACAATCCATCTTAAAAAGTCAGTCAGTTAAGAGGCATTTATTAAGCACTTACTATATGCTAGGAACTGTGCACATTGCAAGGAGCTAACTTCTAATGGAGGAGACAAAGACATCAATACACAGATGCAGCATAAATAAAAAATGAATAAATATAAATATATACCATGTAGTTAATTAAATAAAAGGTCATTTAGGAGGGAAGGCACTATCATTTGGGCCTTATCAACAAAGATAGCGCAGATGGGGATTCCTGAGCTGCTGCTTAAAGGAAGAGAGGTTCCTTATCAGGTGGAAGGAACAGAGAAATGAGTCTAAGGGTGTATCTGGCCAGTGAGTGCAAAGACACAGAGCAAAGAGATGTGTGGGAAGAACAGAGAGAAGAGTTTTGGTTTGCAGAGCACTGTCTAGTGAAGCTGGAAAGATAGTTTGGGGCAGGTAGTATAAGGCTTTAAAAACTAAACAGAAGAGTTTATATTTTATCCTATAGTCAATAAATAAATAGGTAAATACCTGGAGTTGATTGTTTAGAGTGGCCAATGGTCAGATCTATGTTTAAGGACCATTACTTGGGTGTCAGTGAGTAGGAAGAACTGGAGTGGGGAGAGACAGGTGGGAAGCTGTTGAAGTAAGCTAGCTACTCACTCAGTCAGTAAGCATTAAGTGCTCACCATGTACCAGGCACTGTGCTAAGTTCTAGAGATACACAGAAAGGCACAAATGTTCCCTCAAGAAGCTCCCATTCCAATGGAGGAGACAATTTGTAAATAACTAGGTATATAGAAGACATCTAGGTGGATGACAATCTTAAAGGAAAAGGAATTGGTAGTAGTGTGAGTCAGAGTTTGGGAGCTGTTAGAGAACCTTCAGCCACATTGGAGCCCTACTTTTTGCCTGGTGAGAAATAAAAAAAGTATGACGTGGTTATCCTTTAGCCAGTTTGTATAACTGGCACAGCTCCCTTATATTGTATGCCAAGATGTTAGCCTCACACTCATTGGCACCTAATCATCATATCCATGCAAATCTTTGTGGTGGTACATATACAAGGGGGATGTTACATCGGCCATGGGTTGTGAAAATAGAGAGGAAAATGAGGGTCTGCAGGGGCCAAGTAAAACATATTGAGAGTAGAAAGTGTTTGAAAGGGGTATACTATGTTGGTAAGGAGAGAGGTTAATGAAACCACCAAAGGATTCTAGTAAATACAAAAACTTTAAATACTCTTCATCTCTCACTCTGTCATTATAGGCAGTTTTGCTCATAGGAGAACAGGGAACAGCGAAAACTGTTATGATTAAAGCGTATATGAAAAAGTATGACCCTGAAGTACATTTATCTAAATGTCTGAACTTTTCATCTGCCACAGAACCAATGATGTTTCAGGTAAAGCCCACATTGTATAGGTTATTCATAGGTGGGTATGGTTATAAATATTTTAAATGTTTTAATGTAGTAATTGCATTAGAGTAGATAAGAGGCTTTATATCTATTTCCATTTTATCTCTAGTAGGTATACTTCTTGATTCTCCAAAATAATAAACTTATTTTTAAGTCCTGAGGTACAGGGAAACTCTTTCTACTTTAACCCCAGTCAGTGATTAATATTCTAATAGTTAATGCATTTTTCTTGGAATTGCTTTATATGTGTATGTATTCTACATATACGAATTTCAATAAGCTAAAATAATATATGAAAATTGATACTAATCTTTTTAAAATAAATCAATTAAAAAACCCTAAAACAAACCATTTACTTTTCTCTAGAGAACAATTGAAAGTTATGTGGATAAGCGAATGGGAAGCACATATGGACCACCAGGAGGAAGAAAAATGACTGTATTTATTGATGATATTAATATGCCAGTAATTAATGAATGGGGAGACCAGGTATAACTGAAATATTACACATGTACACACAATCCAGTCATGGGTTTTTGTGTTTTTTTTAAATTCTGTACCAAAATAACCCACAAATTAAAAATACTCTATGACAACACCTTACAATTACCCTGCAGTAACCTGTTTCCAGTCATTTTCTTCCTAGAGCTTTGCCCTTCATTCTAGTCCTGAACACTGCTTATACATTCTTTCTATCTAGTATCTTTCTATCTCAGAAGTCCCAAGCTATAAAGGTCAATTTGAGCCAAGATATACCCACTGAATGTTTTTTTTTTCTCTTGTGTGTGAACTCTTGGTTGAATGTGTGCTTTTCTGTGCCAATTCTATAAACTGTAGAATTAATCTAGGTCTCTGTCACCTTTCTCTGGAACTGTTGTAGTAGCCTCCTAATTGGCCTCCATACGGCTGTCAAAATAATCCTCCTAAAGGTCTGATCACCTCTTTAGCCTGGCATTTAAGTCCTGCTGAATCTTAACTCCAGCTTATTTTTCCATTCTTATTCGATGTTATTCTCCTGCAGAAGTATGTTTCAACCAAACTTGTCAAATTTGACTCTCCACCTACCAATTTTACACATCCCCACAAGCTGTTCCTCATGCCTGAAATGTATTCTTTGCTCCTCTATCTCCCAGCATGCTTGTTTCCCTCTAAGATTCAGGGGCCACCTTATCTGTTGTTACACCTTCCCAAATCTCTTTGGTTAAGTGCTCTCTTCCTCCTCAATTTTCCCTGCATTATACTCTTGTCCTATATGTCCCTCTGGTAGATTTGTCAATTCCTTGAAGGCAAGTTTTGTTTTTCTTTTGCTTTTGAATCCTTAGTGTTTATAGAATGGTGCCTTTTGGGTAGTAGGCACTTAATTAATGCTTGTGGAATTAAATTAAACATCATCCTGAGGTGATATAAAAATCTGTTTTTACAAATTTTCAGATAACTAATGAGATTGTAAGACAGATGATGGAAATGAAAGGAATGTATAGCTTGGATAAACCTGGAGACTTCACTACAATTGTTGATGTGCAGATAATAGCAGCAATGATACATCCAGGAGGGGGTCGAAATGATATTCCACAACGTTTGAAAAGACAGTTTACTGTGTTTAATTGCACATTGCCATCAAATGCATCAATAGACAAAATATTTGGTATATTTTCTTTCTCTTTCAAATTGTTTATGTAACATATGATCCCTAATTCAATTTCCACTAGCAAGCAGAAAGCAGCTGCTACCTCTCCTGTTGGAGTTTGGAAAGGCCTGGGGATGTGTTTCTAGTGCTCTAGCTCATGAGACCTTAGTAATGTTCTATCCCCATTGATTATCAATGATATGAATTGGTTAGTCAACTAATACATTGGAATAGCTAATTAGTTAATTAGTTTTTAGAGAGTATTATTTACTGTGCTCTTATAGTTGGTACTAGGGCAGATAGGTAGCACGGTAGGTACAATGCTGGGCCTGAAGTGAGGAAGACTCATCAAAAAACTCTGATGATTTTGAATGAAGGACACTCTAGCAGGGGATTAAAAAACCTGCAAATTGGGTTTACCCTCCAACTTCTGCTTTCCTTGCTCATAGCTACCATGTTATTTGAGTGTTATTTGGTTCCTGAGATTAATTACCTCAATTATTGCTAGAATAGATATGTAAATATGTGCAATGATTTATTTTTATGATAAAGATATGCTGTGTAACATTATTAAAGTTTGTGCCCTTAATTTCTTCTATTTTCAGGAGTAATTGGATGTGGCTACTTTGATGCTTGTAGACATTTCAAGCCTGAAATATGTGAAATGATCATGAAATTAGTTTCAGCTGGTAGAATACTATGGCAATGGACTAAGGTACAAAAGACTATGATAGATCAAAATATGTCACCTAATCAATCAGCCTAATTTTCCTTTTATAGGGAGACATAAATTCCATGGATGTATAACTTGACTTCAAAACCAGGGATCAATATTAGGGCTGAATGATTCTTTCAGTATCTCCAGGTGAAATTCTTTTACTATGAATGACATAGCATAAAATACTTTATGATAGAGTGGACAAACAAGATCTCTATGCTGTTAAAGAATTACAAATATTGAGGAAGCTAGGTGGTGCAGTGGATAGAGCACCAACCCTGAAGTCAGGAGAACCTGAGTTCAAATCTGGCCTCAGACACACATAAAACTTACCAGCTGTATGACTGTGGGCAAGTCACTTAACCCCAATTGCCTCACCAAAAAAAAATTACAAATATTGTCTGTCTTTTCTAAAATTAGATGCATTGGACAAAGCCCCAGTTACCCAACCCTTCTTACAACACTGCCCAAACACCATAAAAAGGGCTAAGTAATACTTACCCAAGGGAGTTTTTACTGAGTGACTTGGGGAAACATTTCATAAAAAGGCACATAAGTACAGATTGTGTTAAAATTATGCAAAGGCAGCTGAATTTATGATGTCTAAATTTATATACCTCTCAACACTGTTGAAAATTTATTTCCAGCTGTCAGTGGCATAAACCTAACAGCTTTTTCAAATCTAACCGTAATAGCAAGAACTTATAAATTATCCATCCTTAAACATTCCTGATAAACCTTTTAATACTCTAGATAACTAAAGCATAATAGTTATTTCACGGTTTAAATACTTAATGCTACAACTCTATATTCCATGCTGACTGTATCCCCAGACCATCACAGAGTATCAAAATCTACCATTTTTTGCAAAGGTGTGGCCCTGTTTTTCTATCAATAAGAATTTCATATTCACAAATCAACACGTCATTGATCACTTATTTTATTCCCAAATAATTTTACCAAAGATGTTTTCCTAAATAAGATAGTATTTTCAATCAATATTATGTAAAACCCATTTTTCAACCAATAATATTTTAATTCGATTAATTCTGTCCTTAATGAAGTTGTACCTGTAAAGACTTAAAATTGATAGGACTTAAAATGCAGCCTGTGATCAAGTAAAATAAAATTGATTACACAGCCAAGCCATCTCTCACTCGGAAGATATTTAAGATAATATGTGTTCATAGCTTTATTTCCCCTGCAGAAAATAAAGCAAAAACTAATGCCAACAATTTGTAATATTAAAACCTAAATTTAATAACATTTATGTTACCTGATTTTAACAAACAGAATTAGATATTATCTCATATATTCTTCCTAGAAGTAAAGGTAACATGCCACTTCTTCAGCTCTTGTGAACTCCAATTCAAACATTAAACTCATATGTCAGTCCAAATACTTGTGTTTTCTAATAAAGGTGCAGTTAACATGAATTATTGTAGTTCATTGCCATTGTAGTCGTATATCTTAATCTACATATTGGATGTAGATATCTGGATACAGTGCATATATTGCAAGAATTTTCAGGGTCCTTATTAGCCACTGCACCAATAAGTCAGCACAGCTTACAGACAGATATACTGCAATTTATTTATCCACTTAAGAGTATAACACACCCTATTTGTAGGTGATTGATATGTATGTCACAGTTCTACAGATAACATATTTATAGTCTCTCCTCTTGTGCCAAGAGATTCAGAGAGATTAGGTAAGAATAGGGAGGTTGAGAAAAGGCAAGGTTTTTAGGAAAAGAAAAAGGATGCTTAAACCATTGCAAAGGCCTGCATAGTTTTTCACACCAGACCAGAGAAAACAGTTTCTTCTTTATCAGCAGTTAGTTATTTAAGTTTGTTAAACTCCTTCTACTTCCTGTCTTAATAGATAAGGTAAAGAAAAGGGAGTGAATTCCTTAAATTGCTCAAAGTTCTATGAGTTTTCTAAAAAGTAAGAGAAGTACTGAAGGAAACATTCATTACCTTCACTGTAACACAGGAATAGAAAGAAATATAGTAACAGCAAATATAGCACAAAATGGAGTCAGTTATACTCTCCTAAAAATCCACTTTTAACACATAGGATAGGAAGACCTTGTCTTACTAGGGAACAAGAATTGGCATCGATAGAACTATACATGTATAGCTATGTGTCTATAAGATGTTTCATAGGCTTAATATTGCATTGGTCTACTTTGGGATATATTTTAGAAGTTTTAGGTTGGAATACTTTTGTCAGTTTTTTAAAAAGCTTTATAAAGCTAAAACTATTCTGAACATATTACCTAAGTATGACTATTTTAACAACAATAATAATACCAGATAGCATTTATATAGCACTTCAAAGTTTGAAAAGTTTTTATAAATATCTCATTTTATCTTCACAATAATCCTGAGAGATAAATGCTATTATTATCTCCACTTTACAGATGAGGAAACTTAAGGCAGATGGAAGTTAAGTGACTTGGCCAGGGTCATACTTCTAGAATAGTATGTAAGAGAGTATCATTCTTTCCTAGAAGTTTGCATCCTTGTTTTTTACCGTGTAAATGTTATTTTTGAACACTGGGTATATTTTTGCTTTAGGTAAAAATGCTGCCAACTCCATCAAAATTTCATTACATCTTCAATCTTCGAGATCTCTCCAGAATTTGGCAAGGAATGTTAACTATAAAAGCAGAAGAGTGTGACTCACGTACTGTTCTCCTGTCACTTTTCAAACATGAGTGCAACAGAGTAATTGCAGATAGGTACCTAAATAATTTCTTGTGAAGCATATAGGTTATTTTTATACTAATAGAATATTCTTGATATATCTACTCAAGTTAAAATAAGGAAGTGGTTTTACATGTAAGTGGTAAATAATAGCATTGATATCATCTTCCACCTACAATTCTATTGGAAAAAAATACTTTGCTAGCTGACTTGGTTTTGTTTTCTTTTATACTTCTTTTTTCTATTTATTCATCATTGGGCAATCCAATACATAGATTACCTCAAAAGATTTGATAAACTCTCTCATGTGAAATAGTGGCTTTACTGCAGTGTATGCTGTTTTATCCACATCTAGAATGCTATGACAATTTTTAATTCCTTATAGTTGCTAAAAAAAATTTGAGGGTTGTGTAGACCATAATGTCAATCTTTGGGCTTATCATCAATATATAAAACACAATACTTGACTACACAAGAAGGCATAATACCCCATGATTTAGCCAACATACTTAGAAGTAGAGCAAATGAAAAGATCAAGATTAATAAGGCAGTATTTTGAAAGGTTAGTTCTCCCTGCTTTGAGATGGTTACTAGGTTGAACCTTCAAGGGAATGCCCTAAACCAATACTAATTTAATAAAAATATTCCTTGTGGACAAAAAATGGCATAACATGGAATGTATGTTAGTAGAGTTTGATTAGTTTATAGCTGCTTGAATGGTCGTGTCCAGTTAATGGAACATGTACCTTTGATCTTCTATTAAAGCCTTTTTCTTTTTCTCATACCTCAGCCATACCATGGAGCTCACCTGAGGTTCTTAAAGGTTATGCCAATGTAGCATAAGCTCAAGTAGGTCTTATCAAATGGGAAAGACTTGAAGGATGCAACTGGTAATGGTCTGTAGATCTGTCATCTGTGAACCTCAGTTTAGAGAGAGATGTCATTGGGTTGACCATAAAGCAGATGAGTTTTTCAGTCACAGTGTCTGGCCCTGGAGATTATTTTTTAGGGAGTTCATTGATGGCTTTTTCTGTTTCTTTTTCTGAAATGGGGTTATTTAAGTATTTTATTTCCTCTTCTGTTAATCTTGGCAATTTGTATTTTTGTAAATATTCATCCATTTCACTAAGATTGTCAAATTTATTGTCATACAGTTGGACAAAATAGCTCCTAATTATTGTTTTGATTTCCTCTTCATTGGTGGTGAATTCAACCTTTTCATTTTTGATACTGGTAATTTGGTTTTCTTCTTTCTTTTTTTAAATCAAATTAACCAAAGGTTTGTCTATTTTATTGTTTTTTTTTCATAAAACTAGCTCTTTGTTTTATTTATTCAATAGTTTTCTTAATTTCAATTTTATTAATCTCTCCTTAGGTTTTCAGAATTTCTAATTTGGTATTTAGTTGAAGATTTTCAGTTTGTTCTTTTTCTAGCTTTTCTAGTTGCATGCCCAATTCATTGATCTCTTCCTTCTCTATTTTATTCATGTAAGCATTTAGAGATATAAAACTTCCCCTAAGAACAGCTTTCGCTGAATCCCATAAGTTTTGGTATGTTGTCTCATTATTGTCATTCTCTTGTGTGAAGTTATTGATTGCTTCTATGATTTGTTGTTTTGGCCCACTCATTCTTTAGTATTACATTATTTAGTTTCCAATTAATTTTTAGTTTGTCTTTCCATGGCCCTTTATTACATGTAATTTTTATTGCATCATGATCTGAAAAAGATATATTTAATATTTCTGCCTTTCTGCATTGGATTGTGAGGTCTTTATGCCCTAGTGTATGATCAATTTTTGTGTAGGTGCCATCTTCTGCTGAGAAAAAGGTATATTCCTTTCTATCCCCATTCAGTGTTTTCCAGAGGTCAACCATATCTAAGTTTTCTAAAATTCTATTCGTCTACTTAACTTCTTCCTTGTTTATTTTGTGGTTAGATTTATCTAGTTCTGAGAGGAGGAGATTGAGGTCCCCCACTAGTATAGTTTTGTTATCTATTTCTTCCTGTAATTCCCTTAACTTCTCTAAGAATTTAGATGCTATACCACTTGTTACATATATATTTAGTAATAATGTTCATTGTCTATTTTTAGCAGGTTGTACTTTTCTTCCTTATCTCTTTTAATTAGATCTATTTTTGCTTTTCCTTTGTCTGAGATCAGGATTGCTGCCGCTGCTTTTTTTTTTTTTACTTCAGCTGAAGCATAATATATTCTACTCCAGTCTTTTATCTCTATTCTGTGTGTATCCCACTGCTTCAAATGTGTTTCTTGTAAACAACATATTGTGAGATTATTGTTCTTAATCGACTCTGCTATCCACTTCTGTTTTATGGGAGAGTTCAACCCATTCACATTCACAGTTATGATTACTATGTCTTTCTCTCTAACCTATCTTCCCCCTGTTTATGCTTTTCTCTCTTCTTTCTCCCTTTCCCTCCTCACTAGAGTTTTGCTTTCAACCACCACTTCCCTCAGTCTGCTCTCCTTTCTATCATCCCCCTCCCTTTTCTTTCCCCTTTCCCTTCCTACTTTCTATAGGGTAAGTTAGATTTCTATACCTAACTGATTATGTTATTCCCTCTTTGAGCCTAATCTGATGAGAGTAAGGTTCAAACAATGGTCATCTCCCTCCCTTCTTTCCCTCTACTATAATAGGTTTTTGTGCCTTTTCATGTAATGTAATTTACCCTTGTCTGCCTCCTCCTAATTGGACTTTTTATCATCACTTCAAAGTGAACTTATACTCATGCCCTCTGTCTATGTATAACCCTTTTAAATGGCACAATAACTCTGCAGTTCTCAAGAGTTACAAGTGTCATCTTCCCATGTAGGGATGGAAACAGTTTGCTCTTATTAGTAACATGTTTTATTTTTCTTTCCTGTTTACCTTTTTATGTCTCTTATGAGTCTTATATTTGAAGATCAGATTTTCTGTTGAGCTCTGGTCTTTATATCAGAAAGGTTTGAAAGTCTCCCATTTTGTTGAATGTCCATTTCCTCCTCTGAAAGATTATGCTCAATTTTGCTGGGTAGTTGATCCTTGGTTGTAATCCAAGCCTTTGCCTTATGGAATATCATATTCCATGCCCTCTGATCTTTTAATGTAGAAGCTGCAAGGTCCTGTGTAATCCTGACTGTGGTGTCATGATATTTAAATTGTTTCTTTTGGACTGCTTGCAGCATTTTCTCTTTGACCTGGTAATTTTGGAATTTGGCTACAATATTCTTTGGCATTTTCAATTTAGAATCTCTTTTAGGAGGTGTTTGGTGGATTCTTTCAATGACTATTTTACCTTCTGGTTCTAGGACCTCAGGGCATTTTTTGTTTTTGTTTTTTGTTTTTGTTTTTTGTTTGTTTGTTTTTGTTAGGCAATGGGGCTAAATGCCTTGGCCATGGTCACACAGCTAGGAAGTGTTATGTGTCTGAGGCCGGATTTGAACTCAGGTCCTCCTGAATCCAGGGCCAGTGGTCTATCCACTGTGCCACCTAGCTGTCCCAGGGCATTTTTTCTTAATGATTTCCTGAAAGATGCTCTCCAGGCTCTTTTTTCCATCATGGTTTTCAGGTAGACCAATAATTTTAAAATTGTCTCTCCTGGATCTGTTTTCCAGGTCAGTTGTTTTTCCAGTGAGGTATTTTACATTTTCTTCTGTTTTTTCATTCTTTTGTTTCTGTTTGACTGATTCTCTCTCTCTCTTTTTTTTTTTTTGGTGGGTGAGGCAGTTGGGGTTAAGTGACTTGCCCATAGTCACACAGCTAGTGAGTGTTATGTGTCTGAGGTCATATTTGAACTCAGGTCCTCCTGACTCCAGGGCCAGTGCTCTATCTACTGTGCTACCCACCTGCCCCTGTTTGACTGATTCTTGATATCTCATAGAGTCTTTAGCTTCCACTTACCCAATTCTAATTTTTAATGAATTGTTTTCTTCTATTAGACTTTGTACCTCCTTTTCCATTTGCCCCATTTTACTTTTTAAGGAGTTGTCTTCAATGAGTTTTTGTGCCTCCTTTTCCATTTGGCCAATTCTACTTTTATGGACTTGTTTCCTACAGTCAATTTTTGTCCTTTTTCCAAGCTATTGACTCTTTCTTGCATACTTCTCATTTCTTTTCCCAATTTTTCTTTTGCTTCTCTTATTTTACTTTTAAAACTCTTCTTGAGCTCTTCCAAGAAAGTTTTTTGGGCTTGAGACCAGTTCACAGAACTCTTTGAAATTTTGGATGTGGGTATATTGGCAATGTTGTCCTGTTCTAAATTTGTGCCTTAATATTCCCTGTCCCCATAATAAGATTTTATGTTCTTTGTCTGTTTCTGCTTTTTGTTCATGGTGTTTACCTATTTCCTGACTTTTGAAATTGAGCTTTCCTGCTGGAGCTCAGGGGGTACTGACCCAAGCTTCTTGTGCGGTGAGCCTGGGACCTGGTCACTGGCTTTGTGTACTGGGGCCTCAGATGCTGGTAGCTGGAGCCTGTAGGGATCTGGCAGATTACCTGGTGCTGAGCTGGGGTCAGGGACGCTGAAACTCTCAGGGTGGGGATGGGGAGTCTGGCCTCTGGAGGATACCTGCTCACCTGGGCTTCTTTAAAGCACTTGAATGTTTGATTGCTGGATGATGTCTGCTAGCGTGGAGCTTTGCCTTCCGGAGTTGTGCTGAAACACTGGGAGATTTGGCTGCTGGAGAATACCGGCACCCATAGTGATTCTCTGAGCTAGTGTCTACCCATTTCTCTCCCTGTGCTGAGGCCTTAGGGAGGTGCAGTTCTTGGTGTGTGCACTTGTCTGCTCCACCACCCTGAGGCTCATGATCTTTCCCTGGTATTCTGGGGCTTGCCGCGGGCTTGCTGGGATGCCTCCCATTCTGTACTACTCCTTCTTCCCCGGAGCAAGAGGGGCCTTTCCCATTGATTCCCTGAGCTTTTTGGGCTGCGATACTGCTGCGTCCCGTTTTTCTGCTGGCTCAGTTATTCCAGGGTTTTTTCTGGGGCAATATTTTCTGGCCTTTCAGAGGTCAATAAGTGAGGGTGAGAGCAAACTTCCTTTTTACTCCACCATCTTGGCTCTTGGAAGTCCCCAGGGCACTGATTTTTAGATGGCCTCAAGGAGGTCATCTACAAAAGGGAAGAGAAATGCAAGATTATAGCTAGCAGAGATGGAAGAATGAAATGAGGTTTCTTTGAGGATGGGGGAAGACATGGGAATGTGTCTATAGGCAATAGGGAAGCAACCAGTAGATGGAAATATGGCATGTCTCTGTTTCAAGTATGTATTTTGTACACAACATAGTGTTGGATTCTAGTTTCTAATCAGTTCTACTATCTGCTTCTGTTTTATGAGTGAGATCAACTCATTCACATTCACAGTTATGATTACTGTCTATTTCCTTTGATCCTATTTTCTTCTGTTTATCCTTCTCTCTTTTTATTCTGTCCCTTCTTAAAAGTCTGTTTTGCTTCTAACAACTGCCTCCCTTGATCTGCCCTCTCTTTTATCATTCACCCTTATCACTTATCCCATTCCTCTCCTTTTTACCTATTGGATAAATTACATTTCTATACACAAGTCAGTGTATATATATATCCTTCCCTCTTTGAACCAATTCCAGTGAGAGTAAGGTTTGAGCATTACTCATTCAACCTCATTTTCCATCCACTATATAAACTCTTCCTTGCATGCCTCTTTTGTATGAGATAATCTTACCTATTCTACCTCTGCCTCCCCTGTCTCCCAATGCATCCCTTTCCTCACTTTTTCATTTGTTTTTGGAGATCATTCCAGTATAATCAACTCTCATGCCCTCTATCTAGGTAGATTCCTTCTAACTAATGAAAATTCTTAGGAGTTACAAGTATCATTTTCCCATATAGGAATGCAAAAATTTTAATTTCATGGGGTCTCTTATGATTACTCTTTCATGTTTACCTTTTTGTTCTTCTCTTGAGTCTTGTGTTTCAGTGTCAGATTTTCTGTTCAGCTCTGATCTTTTCATAAGGAATGTTTGAAAGTCATCTCACTAACTATTCATCTTTTACCCTGAAGAATTGTACCCAGTTTTGCTGGGTAAGTGACTCTTCATTGTAATCCTGGCTCCTTTGCCTTCTGGAATATCATATTCCAAGCCCTCCACTCCTTTAATATGGAAGTTGCTAAATCTTGTGTGATCCTGACTGTGGCTCCATGGTATTTGAATTGTTTCTTTCTGGCTAGTTGCAGTATTTTCTCTCTGACCTGGAAGCTTTGAAATTTGACTGTAACATTCCTGGTAGTTTTCATTTTGTGATCTCTTTCTTCATGTGAGCAATGGATCTTTTCCATTTCTATTGGGGCAATTTTCTTTTATAATTTCTTGAAATTTGATGTCTAGGCTCTTTTTTATCATGGCTTTCAAACAGTCCAATAATTCTTAAATTATCTCTCGATCTATTTTCCAGGTCTGTTTTTTTTTTTGATGAGATATTTCATGTTTTCTTTTATTTTTTTATTTAGTTGTGTTATTTCTTGAAGTTTCATGGAGTCATTAGCTTCTACTTGCCCAATTCTAATTTTTAAGGAACTGTTTTCTTCAGGGGGGCTTTTGGACCTCTTTTTCCACTTGGCCAATTCTCTTCTTTAAGGTGTGGTTTTCTTCAGAATATTTTGTGCCAAACTGTTAATTCTCTTTTTATAATTTTTTGCATTACTCTCATTCCTTTTCCCAATTTTTCTTCTGCCACTCTTATCTCTCTTTTTTTTTTAACTCTTCCAGGTATTTGTCTTGGTCTTAGATCCAGTTAGCATTTTTCTCTGAGGCTTTGGTTGTAGCTGTTTTTACATTATGATCTTCTACTGAGTTTTTGTCTTGGTCTTTTTTACCATCATAGTAGTTTTTTATAGTCAAATTCCTTTGTTTGCTCTTTTTTCAGTCTATTTCTGGACTTTTAACTCTATGTTAAAGTTGAGCTGTGCTCACCTAGGAGTGGAGAGTCACTGTCCCAAACTTTAGGCTTTTTCATGTTGCTGTTTTCAGAGCTACTTCGGGGGGAGGGGGAAGGTCCTTCAAGTTTTTGATGCTTCAAAGGTGGTGTTATCCTAGGAGATGTATAGCTACTGCTCTCCTTGCCTTTGATGTGCTTTTTACCCAGGAAAGGCCCCTGCTCCCTGTAGCTACAAACGTTAGTGCTGCTCCTCTTGGCTCTGGAACTGTGAGTAGGTCCCCTGCTCTCCTGCAGCCTCAAGTGCTAGTGTTCTTCTTGGCCCTTGAACTGGATCAGGATGCATCTTCCCTTGTGAGCAACCACAAGTGATCCTCTCTACCCTGGAACTACAACCCAGAATTGTATATGGGCAATAGAGCTTCCAATCAGTACCAGTTGCACTCAGTACCTGCAAAAGGTCTCCTGTAACTTTTTTTTCTGACCAGTTGTCCAACCTCCTTGTCATCTCTGGGCCAAGAGTCCCCAAAGCTGCTGCTTGCCACTGTCATAGCCCCTTCCAAAGCCACTGGTGCTCCTGCCATTCTGTGAGCCAGCTCCCACCCAGGTGCCTCAGACGTCTCTTTTTGACCTCCTAAGTTGTCTTAGTCTGGAAAAATGTCAAACTTTTATTGGCTTTGCCACTCCAAAATTTGATTTGAGGCATTATTTAAAATTTTTTTGGAAAGGAATGTTGGGATAGTTCAGGTGGGCCTGTACTCTACCATCTTGGATCTGCCTTTTCCCACCTGAGCATTTTTATTGGCTGTTCCGCATGCCTGTCATGTTCTCCCTACTCATCTCCACCTCCTGGCTTCCTTGACTTCTTTCCATGTCCCACCTAAAATCCTGCCTTCTACAGGAAGGCTTCCCTCTATTGATTATCTCTAATTTGTCCTGCATATAGAGTTTGTTTGTGCATAATTATTTGCATATTGTCTCCATCATTAGATTTTGAGCTCCTTGAGAGCAGAAACTATCTTTTGCCTGGAACTTGACACTGTACCTGATACATAATAGGCACTTATTTATTTATTGATTTACTGCCAAATTTGTCAACTATTATACCTTTGGCAGAGGAAAAAAACCCCTAAGAAGCAGATATGCAGATAGTTGAAATCCCCCACCATTACTATGTCATGCTTTTATGCTAGATTGGTGATCTGTTTCCAAAACTCCTTACTTAACTCCCACCTCATCCCTGCCTCAACCCGAGTGGTCAGTAGTGTACTGTCACATTATGCTCTGTTTCTGTATCCAAATGTTCTCAATCATGTTTCTCCTTTGAGGTTCTAGGAT
Organism: Vombatus ursinus; assembly: GCF_900497805.2. Classification (NCBI taxonomy): domain Eukaryota; kingdom Metazoa; phylum Chordata; class Mammalia; order Diprotodontia; family Vombatidae; genus Vombatus; species Vombatus ursinus. The sequence goes on from NW_020954589.1 coordinate 48,982, forward strand.
TTTCTCACATTAGTACATCTTCTTACTACATAATTCTTTGTATTTCCCCTTTTTACTTATTCCATTCTTTTCTGTATGAGGTCTGTCCTTCTAGAGCCACATTCTAGTCCTGAATCCCATTCCATCAAGTCTGAGTGATGCTTTTATTCCCTATACTTAGTGCATTTGGTTTTTGCTTTTTTTAAGTGAATTAGATTTATTTATTTATGTATTTTTACTTTTCAACGTTCGTTTCCACAAGATTTTGAGTTCCAAATTTTCTCCCCATCTCACCTCTCCCCCACCCCAAGACAGCATGCACTCTGAACACCCCTTCCCCTAATATGTCCTCCTTTCTATATCCCCCCCTTTTCTCATTCCCTTCCCCTTCTATTTTCCTGTAGGGCAGGATAGATTTCTATACCCCATTGCTTGTATATCTTACTTTCCAGTTGCATGTAAAAACAATTTTTAACATTTGTTTTTAAAGCTTTGGGTTCTAAATTCTCTCCCTTCCTTCCTCCCCACCCACCCTCATTAAAATGGCAAGCAACTAGGTGCAAGTTATACATGTGTAGTCATGCAAAACACTTTCATAGTAGTCATGTTGTGGAAAACTAACCATATTTCCCTTCATCCTACCCCAACCCCCATTTATTCTATTCTCTTCTTTGATCCTCTCCCTCCTCAGAAGTGTTTGTTTCTGATTACTCCCTCCCCCAATCTACCTTCCCTTCTATCATCCACCCCTCTTATCCCCTTCCCAACTATTTTCCTGTAGGGTAAGATAGATTTCCATACCCAATTGAGTGTGTATGTTATTCCCTCCTTAAGCTAAATCTGATGAGAATAAGATACACTCATTTTCTCTTCTCTTCCACCACTTCCCCTCCACAGTAAAAGCTTTTTATTGTCTGTTTTATGTGAGATAATTTGCTCCATTCTACCTCTCCCTTTCTCCTTCTCCCAGTATAATCCTCTTTCACTCCTTCATTTTATTTTTTAGATATTACCCCTTCATCTTCAACTTCCCCTGTGCCATCTATCTATCTATCTATCTATCTATCTATCTATCTATCTATCTATC